>NC_133541.1:120095850-120398880 GCF_048773025.1 Camelus bactrianus
CGAACGCTTCTCCACATGCTCAGTTCTGAGAGATAAGTGTGTGTGAATGCCGTCCTTCACCTACCTTGTTGGGAACACAAAGTTTCTTTTCATTTGCAAACTCCACTCCATACATATATATGGGGAGCTACTATCTCCAACACGGTTTTACAGTGAAATCTGCAGGAACTTCAAACCGGCACTAGGAAACATACTGAGAAACCAGAGTAAAAGTTTCTCCTGCAAGCCGTTCCCTTTGTGCTAGATGAACGAACGTCTCTCCACATGCTCAGTTCTGAGAGATAAATGTGTGTGAAAGCCGTCCTTCACCTAGCTTGTTGGGAACACAAAGTTTCTTTTCAGTTGCAAAATCCATTCCTTACATATATATGGGGAGGTACTAGCTCCAATCGGTTTTACTGTGAAAACTGCAGGAACTTCAAACCGGCACTAGGAAACAGTCTGAGATACAAGAGAAAAGTTTCTCCTGAAACCCGTTCCATTTGCGCTAGGTGAACGAACGTCTCTCCACATGCTCAGTTCTGAGAGATAAGTGTGTGTGAAATCCGTCCTTCACCTAGCTTGTTGGGAACACAAAAATTCTTTTCAGTTTCTAAATACACTCCATACATATATACGGGGATGTACGAGCACCAACTGGGGTTAACAGTGAAAACTGCAGGGACTTCAAACCGGCACTAGGAAACAGACTGAGAAACCAGAGTAACAGTTTCTCCTGCAACCCTTTTCCTTTGTGCTAGATGAACGATCGTCTCTACACATGCTCAGTTCTGAGAGATAAGTGTGTGTGAAATCCGTCCTTCACCTAGCTTGTTGGGAACACAAAAATTCTTTTCAGTTTCTAAATACACTCCATACATATATACGGGGATGTACGAGCACCAACTGGGGTTAACAGTGAAAACTGCAGGGACTTCAAACCGGCACTAGGAAACAGACTGAGAAACCATAGTAACAGTTTCTCCTGCAACCCTTTTCCTTTGTGCTAGATGAACGATCGTCTCTACACATGCTCAGTTCTGAGAGATAAGTGTGTGTGAATGCCGTCCTTCACCTAGTTTGTTGGGAACACAAATTTACTTTTCACTTGCAAACTCCACTCCATACATATATATGGGTAGGTACGAGCTCCAACTAAGTTTTACAGTGAAAACTGCAGGATCTTCAAACCGGCCTTAGGAAACAGACTGAGAAACCAGAGTAAAACTTTCTCCTGCAACCCGTTCCATTTGTGCTAGATGAACGAACGTCTCTCCACATGCTCAGTTCTGAGAGATTTGTGTGTGTGAAAGCCGTCCTTCACCTAGCTTGTTGGGAACACAAAGTTTCTTTTCAGTTGCAAACTCCAATTCATACATATATATGGGGTGCTACGAGCTCCAACTCGGTTTTACAGTGAAAACTGCAGGAACTTCAAACCGCCACTATGAAACAGACTGAGAAACCAGAGTAAAAGTTTCTCCTGCAAACCGTTCCCTTTGTGCTAGATGAACGAACGTCTCTCCACATGCTCAGTTCTGAGAGATAAATGTGTGTGAAAGCCGACCTTCACCTAGCTTGTTGGGAACACAAAGTTTCTTTTTACTTGCAAACTCCACTCCATACATATAAATGGGGAGCTACTAGTTCCATCTCGGTTTTACAGTGATCTCTGCATTAACATCTAACCGTCACTAGGAAACATACTGAGAAACCAGAGTAAAAGTTTCTCTTACAACCCGTTTCCTTTGTGCTATATGAACGAATTCTCTCCACATGCTAAGTTCTGAGAGATAAGTGTGTGTGAATGCCGTCCTTCACCTAGCTTGTTGGGAACACAAAGTTCTTTTCACTTGCAAACTCCAATCCATACATATATATGGGTAGGTCCGAGCTCCAAATCGGTTTTACAGTGAAAAATGCATGTAGATCAAACCGGCACTAGGAAACAGAGAGAGAATCAGAGTAAAATTTCTCCTGCAACCCGTTCCATTTGTGCTAGATGAACGAACGTCTCTCCACATGCTCAGTTCTGAGAGATAAGTGTCTGTGAAAGCCATCATTCAACTAGCTTGTTGGGAACACAAAATTTCTATTTAGTTGCAAACTCCACTCCATACATATATAAGGGGAGGTACAAGCTCCAACTCGGTTTTACGGTGGAAAATGCAGGAACTTCATACCGCCACTAGGAAACAGACTGAGAAAGCAGAGAAAAGTTTCTCCTGCAAAAAGTTCCATTTGTGCTAGATGAACGAACGTCTCTCCACATGCTCAGTTCTGAGAGATAAGTGTGTGTGAATGCCGACCTTCACATAGCTTGTTGGGAACACAAAGTTTCTTTCCAGTTGAAAACTCCACTCCATACATATATATGGGGAGGTACGAGCTCCAAGTCGGTTTTACAGTGAAAACTGCAGGAAATTCAAACCGGCACTATTAAACAGACTGAGAAACCAGAGTAAAATTCTCACTAGCAAACCGTTTCCTTTGTGCTAGATGAACGAACGTCTCTCCACATGCTCAGTACTGAGAGATATGTGTGTGTGAATGCCGTCCTTCAACTAGCTTGTTGGGAACACAAAGATTCTTTTCAGTTGCAAACTCCACTCCATACATATATACGGGGAGGTACTAGTTCCAACTCGGTTTTTCAGTGAAAACTGCAGGAACTTCAAACCGGCACTAGGAAACAAAAAACCAGAGTAAAAGTTTCTCTTGCAACCCGTTTTTTTTGCTAGATAAACGATCGTCTCTCCACATGCTCAGTTCTGAGAGATAAGTGTGTGTGAAAGCCGTCCTTCACCTAGCTTGTTGAGAACACAAAGTTTCTTTTCACTTGCAAACTCCACTGCATACATATATATGGGGAGGTACGAGCTCCAACTCGGTTTTAAAGTGAAAACTGCAGGATCTTCAAACCGGCACTAGGAAACAGACTGAGAATCCATAGTAAAACTTTCTCCTGCAACCAGTTCAATTTGTGCTAGATGAACGAACGTCTCTCCACATACACAGTTCTGAGAGATAAGTGTGTGTGAAAGCCGTCCTTCAACAAGCTTGTTGGGAAAACAAAGTTTCTTTTCAGTTGCAAACTCCACTCCATACATGTATATGGGGTGGTACAAGCTCCAACTCGGTTTTACAGTGAAAACTGCAGGAACTTTAAACCGGCACTAGGAAACACACTGAGAACACAGAGTAAAATTTTCTCCTGCAACCCGTTCCTTTTGTGCTAGATGACGAACGTCTCTCCACATGCTCAGTTCTGAGATATATGTGTGTTTGAAAGCGACCTTCACCTTGCTTGTTAAGAACACAAAGTTTCTTATCAGTTGTAAATTCCACTCCATACATATATATTTGTAGGTACGAGCTCCAACTCGGTTTTACAGTGAAAACTGCAGGAACTTCAAACCGGCACTAGGAAACAGACAGAGAAAGCAGTGTAAAAGTATCTCCTGCAAACTGTTCTCTTTGTGCTAGATAAATGAAAGAATGTCCACATGCTCAGTTCTGAGAGATCAGTGTGTGTGAAGCCATGCTTCACCTAGCTTGTTGGGAACACAAAGTTTCTTTCACTTTCAAACTCCACCTCATACATATATATTTGGAGGTATGAGCTCCAACACGGGTTTACAGTGAAAACTGCAGGAAATTCAAACCGGCACAAAAAACAGACTGAGAATCCAGAGAAAAAGTTTCTCCTGCAAACCGTTCCATGTGTACTAGATGGACGAACGTCCCTCCACATGCTCAGTTCTTAGAGATAAGTGTGTGTGAAAGCCGTCCTTCACCTAGCTTGTTGGGAACACAAAGTTTCTTTTCAGTTGCAAACTCCACTCCATACATATATATTTGGAGGTATGAGCTCCAACTCTGTTTTACAGTGAAAACTGCAGGATCTTCAAACCGGCACTAGGAAACAGACTGAGAAACAAGAGTAAAACTTTCTCCTGCAACCAGTTCCATTTGTGCTAGATGAACGAACGTCTCTCCACATACAGAGTTCTGAGAGATAAGTGTGTGTGAAAGCCGTACTTCACCTAGCTTGTGGGGAACACAAAGTTTCTTTTCAGTTGCAAACTCCACTCCATACATATATATGGGGAGGTACAAGCTCCAGCTCGGTTTTACAGTGAAAACTGCAGGAACTTTAAACCGGCACTAGAAAACAGACTGAGAACACAGAGTAAAAGTTTCTCCTGCAACCCGTTCCATTTGTGCTAGATGAACGAAAGTCTCTCCACATGCTCAGTTCTGAGATATATGTGTGTGTGAAAGCCGTCCTTCACCTAGCTTGTTAAGAACACAAATTTTCTTATCAGTTGCAAACTCCACTCCATACATATATATATGGAGGTACGAGCTCCAACTCGGTTTTACAGTGAAAACTGCAGGAGCTTCAAAACGGCACTAGGAAACAGACGGAAGAAACAGAGTAAAAGTATCTCCTGCAACCCGTACCCTTTGTGCTAGATGAACGAAAGTCTCTCCACATGCTCAGTTCTGAGAAATAAGTGCGTGTGAAGGCTTCCTTCACCTAGCTTGTTGAGAAAACAAAGTTTCTTTCACATTCAAACTCCACTCCATACATACATATTTGGAGGTATGAGCTCCAACACGGGTTTACAGTGAAAACTGCAGGAAATTCAAACCGGCACAAAAAACAGACTGAGAAACCAGAGTAAAATTCTATCTAGCATTCAGTTTCCTTAGTGCTAGATGAACGAACGTCTCTCCACATGCTCAGTTCAGAGAAATAAGTGTGTGTGAAAGCCGTCCTTCAACTAGCTTGTTGGCAACACAAAGTTTCTTTTCAGTTGCAAACACCACTCCATACATATATATGGGGAGGTACTATCTCAAACACGGTTTTACAGTGAAAACTGCAGGAACTTCAAACCGGCACTACGAAACAGACTGAGAAACCAGAGTAAAAGTTTCTCCTGCAATCCATTCCCTTTTTGATAGATGAACGAACGTCTCTCCACATGCTCAGTTCTGAGAGATAAGTGTGTTTGAAAGCCGTCCTTCACCTAGCTTGTTTGGAACACAGTTCTTTTCAGGAGCAACCTCCACTCCATACATATATATGGGGAGGTACGAGCTCCAACTCGGTTTTACAGTGAAAACTGCAGAAACTTCAAACCGGCACTAGGAAACAGACTGAGAAACCAGAGTAAAAGTTTCGCCTGAAACACGTTCCCTTTGTGCTAGATGAACGAACGTCTCTCCACATGCTCTGTTCTGAGAGATAAGTGCGTGTGAAAGCCGTCTTTCACCTAGCTTGTTGGGAACACAAAGTTTCTTTTCAGTTGCAATCTCCACTCCATGCATATATATGGGGTGGTACGAGCTCCAACTCGGTTTTACAGTGAAAACTGCAGAAACTTCAAACCGCCACTAGGAAACAGACTGAGAAACCAGAGTAAAATTTTCTCTAGCAACCCGTTTCCTTTGTGCTAGATGAACGAAAGTCTCTCAACATGCTCAGTTCTGAGAAATAAGTGTGTCTGAAAGCCGTCCTTCACATTGCTTGCTGGGAACACAAAGTTTCTTTTAACTTGCTAACTCCACTCCATACATAAATATTGGTAGGTACTAGCTCCAACTCGATTTTACAGTGAAAACTGCAGGAACTTCAAACCGGCACTAGGAAACAGACTGAGAAACCAGAGTAAAAGTTTCTCCTGCCACCCGTTCCATTTGTGCTAGATGAACGAAAGTCTCTCCACATGCTCAGTTCTGAGAGATAAGTGTGTGTGAAAGCCGTCCTTCACCTAGCTTCTTGGGAACACAAAGTTTCTTTTCAGTTTCAAACTCCACTCTATACATATATATTTGGAGGTACGAGCTCCAACTAGGTTTTACAGTGAAAACTGCAGGAACTTCAAACCTCCACTAGGAAACAGACTGAGAAACCAGAGTAAAATTCTCTCTAGCATCCCGTTTCCTTAGTGCTAGATGAACGAACGTCTCTCCACATGCTCAGTTCTGAGAGATAAGTGTGTGTGAAAGCCGTCATTCAACTAGCTTGTTGGGAACACAAAGTTTCTTTTCAGTAGCAAACTCCATTCCATACATATATACGGGGAGGTACGAGCTCCAACTCGGTTTTACAGTGAAAACTGCAGGAACTTCAAACCGGCACTAGGAAACAGACTGAGAAACCAGAGTAAAAGTTTCTCCTGCAAACCGTTCCCTTTTTGATAGATGAACGAACGTCTCTCAACATGCTCAGTTCTGAGAGATAAGTGTGTGTGAAAGCCGTTCTTCACCTAGGTTGTTGGGAACACAGTTTCTTTTCAGGTGCAACCTCCACTCCATACATATATATGGGGAGGTACGAGCTCCAACTCGGTTTTGCAGTGAAAACTGCAGAAACTTCAAACGGCACTAGGACACAGACTGAGAAATCAGAGTAAAATTTTCTCTTGCATCCCGTTTGTTTGTGCTAGATGAACGAACGTCTCTCCACATGCTCAGTTCTCAGAGGTAAGTGTGTGTGAAAGCCGTCCTTCACCTAGCTTGTTGAGAACACAAAGTTACTTTTCACTTGCTAACTCCACTCCATACATATATATGGGGAGGTACGAGCTCCAAATCCGTTTTACAGTGAAAACTGCAGGAACTTCAAACCGCCACTATGAAACAGACTGCGAAACCAGAGTAAAAGTTTCTCCTGCAAACCTTTCCATTTTTGCTAGATGAACGAATGTCTCTCCACATGCTCAGTTCTGAGAGATAAGTGTGTGTGAAAGCCGTCCTTCACCTAGCTTGTTGGGAACACAAAGTTTCTTTTCACTTGCAAACTCCACTCCATACATATAAATTGGTAGCTACTAGCTCCAACTCGGTTTTACAGTGAAATCTGCAGGAATTTCAAACCGGCACTAGGAAACAGACTGAGAAACTAGAGTAAAAGTTTCTCCTGAAACCCGTTCCATTTGTGCTAGGTGAACGAACGTCTCTCCATATGCTCAGTGTTGAGAGATAACTGTGTGTGAAAGCCGTACTTCACCTAGCTTGTTGGGAACACAAAGTTTCTTTTCAGTTTCTAACTACATTCCATACATATATACGGGGATGTACGAGCACCAACTGGGGTTAACAGTGAAAACTGCAGGGACTTCAAACCGGCACTAGGAAACAGACTGAGAAAACAGAGTAACAGTTTCTCCTGCAACCCTTTTCCTTTGTGCTAGATGAACGATCGTCTCTACACATGCTCAGTTCTGAGAGATAAGTGTGTGTGAAAGCCGTCCTTCACCTTGCTTGTTGGGAACACAAAGTTTCTTTTCACTTGCAAACTCCACTCCATTCATATATATGGGGAGTTACAAGCTCCAACTCTGTTTTACAGTGAAAACTGCAGGAAATTCATACCGGTACTAGGAAACAGACTGAGAAACCAGAGTAAAAGTTTCCCTTACAACCCGTTTCCTTTGTGCTAGATGAACGAATTCTCTCCACATGCTCAGTTCTGAGAGATAAGTGTGTGTGAATGCCGTCCTTCACCTAGTTTGTTGGGAACACAAATTTACTTTTCACTTGCAAACTCCACTCCATACATATATATGGGTAGGTACGAGCTCCAACTAAGTTTTACAGTGAAAACTGCAGGATCTTCAAACCGGCATTAGGAAACAGACTGAGAAACCAGAGTAAAACTTTCTCCTGCAACCCGTTCCATTTGTGCTAGATGAACGAACGTCTCTCCACATGCTCAGTTCTGAGAGATTTGTGTGTGTGAAAGCCGTCCTTCACCTAGCTTGTTGGGAACACAAAGTTTCTTTTCAGTTGCAAACTCCAATTCATACATATATATGGGGTGCTACGAGCTCCAACTCGGTTTTACAGTGAAAACTGCAGGAACTTCACACCGCCACTAGGAAACAGACAGAGAAACCAGAGTAAAATTTTCTCTAGCAACCCGTTTCCTTTGTCCTAGATGAACGAACGTCTCACCACATGCTCAGTTCTGAGAGATAATCTGTGTGAAAGCCGTCCTTAACGTTGCTTGCTGGGAACACAAAGTTTCTTTTAACTTGCTAAACCCACTCAATACACATATATGGGGAGGTACGAGCTCCAACTCGGTTTTACAGTGAAAACTGCAGGAACTTCAAACCGGCATTAGGAAACAGACTGAGAAACCAGAGTAAAATTTTCTCCTGCAATCCGTTCCCTTTGTGCTAGATGAACGAACGTCTCTCCACATGCTCAGTTCTGAGAGATAAGTGTGTGTGAAATCCGTCCTTCACCTAGCTTGTTGGGAACACAAAGTTTCTTTTCAGTTGCAAACTCCACTCCATACATATATATGGGGAGGTACGAGCTCCAACACGGTTTTACAGTGAAAACTGCAGGAACTTCAAACCGCCACTATGAAACAGACTGAGAAACCAGAGTAAAAGTTTCTCCTGCAAACCGTTCCCTTTGTGCTAGATGAACGAACGCTTCTCCACATGCTCAGTTCTGAGAGATAAGTGTGTGTGAATGCCGTCCTTCACCTACCTTGTTGGGAACACAAAGTTTCTTTTCATTTGCAAACTCCACTCCATACATATATATGGGGAGCTACTATCTCCAACACGGTTTTACAGTGAAATCTGCAGGAACTTCAAACCGGCACTAGGAAACATACTGAGAAACCAGAGTAAAAGTTTCTCCTGCAAGCCGTTCCCTTCGTGCTAGATGAACGAACGTCTCTCCACATGCTCAGTTCTGAGAGATAAATGTGTGTGAAAGCCGTCCTTCACCTAGCTTGTTGGGAACACAAAGTTTCTTTTCAGTTGCAAAATCCATTCCTTACATATATATGGGGAGGTACTAGCTCCAATCGGTTTTACTGTGAAAACTGCAGGAACTTCAAACCGGCACTAGGAAACAGTCTGAGATACAAGAGAAAAGTTTCTCCTGAAACCCGTTCCATTTGCGCTAGGTGAACGAACGTCTCTCCACATGCTCAGTTCTGAGAGATAAGTGTGTGTGAAATCCGTCCTTCACCTAGCTTGTTGGGAACACAAAAATTCTTTTCAGTTTCTAAATACACTCCATACATATATACGGGGATGTACGAGCACCAACTGGGGTTAACAGTGAAAACTGCAGGGACTTCAAACCGGCACTAGGAAACAGACTGAGAAACCAGAGTAACAGTTTCTCCTGCAACCCTTTTCCTTTGTGCTAGATGAACGATCGTCTCTACACATGCTCAGTTCTGAGAGATAAGTGTGTGTGAAATCCGTCCTTCACCTAGCTTGTTGGGAACACAAAAATTCTTTTCAGTTTCTAAATACACTCCATACATATATACGGGGATGTACGAGCACCAACTGGGGTTAACAGTGAAAACTGCAGGGACTTCAAACCGGCACTAGGAAACAGACTGAGAAACCATAGTAACAGTTTCTCCTGCAACCCTTTTCCTTTGTGCTAGATGAACGATCGTCTCTACACATGCTCAGTTCTGAGAGATAAGTGTGTGTGAATGCCGTCCTTCACCTAGTTTGTTGGGAACACAAATTTACTTTTCACTTGCAAACTCCACTCCATACATATATATGGGTAGGTACGAGCTCCAACTAAGTTTTACAGTGAAAACTGCAGGATCTTCAAACCGGCCTTAGGAAACAGACTGAGAAACCAGAGTAAAACTTTCTCCTGCAACCCGTTCCATTTGTGCTAGATGAACGAACGTCTCTCCACATGCTCAGTTCTGAGAGATTTGTGTGTGTGAAAGCCGTCCTTCACCTAGCTTGTTGGGAACACAAAGTTTCTTTTCAGTTGCAAACTCCAATTCATACATATATATGGGGTGCTACGAGCTCCAACTCGGTTTTACAGTGAAAACTGCAGGAACTTCACACCGCCACTAGGAAACAGACAGAGAAACCAGAGTAAAATTTTCTCTAGCAACCCGTTTCCTTTGTGCTCGATGAACGAACGTCTCCCCACATGCTCAGTTCTGAGAGATAATCTGTGTGAAAGCCGTCCTTAACATTGCTTGCTGGGAACACAAAGTTTCTTTTAACTTGCTAAACCCACTCAATACACATATATGGGGAGGTACGAGCTCCAACTCGGTTTTACAGTGAAAACTGCAGGAACTTCAAACCGGCATTAGGAAACAGACTGAGAAACCAGAGTAAAATTTTCTCCTGCAATCCGTTCCCTTTGTGCTAGATGAACGAACGTCTCTCCACATGCTCAGTTCTGAGAGATAAGTGTGTGTGAAATCCGTCCTTCACCTAGCTTGTTGGGAACACAAAGTTTCTTTTCAGTTGCAAACTCCACTCCATACATATATATGGGGAGGTACGAGCTCCAACACGGTTTTACAGTGAAAACTGCAGGAACTTCAAACCGCCACTATGAAACAGACTGAGAAACCAGAGTAAAAGTTTCTCCTGCAAACCGTTCCCTTTGTGCTAGATGAACGAACGCTTCTCCACATGCTCAGTTCTGAGAGATAAGTGTGTGTGAAAGCCGTCCTTCACCTACCTTGTTGGGAACACAAAGTTTCTTTTCATTTGCAAACTCCACTCCATACATATATATGGGGAGCTACTATCTCCAACACGGTTTTACAGTGAAATCTGCAGGAACTTCAAACCGGCACTAGGAAACATACTGAGAAACCAGAGTAAAAGTTTCTCCTGCATGCCGTTCCCTTTGTGCTAGATGAACGAACGTCTCTCCACATGCTCAGTTCTGAGAGATAAATGTGTGTGAAAGCCGTCCTTCACCTAGCTTGTTGGGAACACAAAGTTTCTTTTCAGTTGCAAAATCCATTCCTTACATATATATGGGGAGGTACTAGCTCCAAATCGGTTTTACTGTGAAAACTGCAGGAACTTCAAACCGGCACTAGGAAACAGTCTGAGATACAAGAGAAAAGTTTCTCCTGAAACCCGTTCCATTTGCGCTAGGTGAACGAACGTCTCTCCACATGCTCAGTTCTGAGAGATAAGTGTGTGTGAAATCCGTCCTTCACCTAGCTTGTTGGGAACACAAAAATTCTTTTCAGTTTCTAAATACACTCCATACATATATACGGGTATGTACGAGCACCAACTGTGATTTACAGTGAAAACTGCAGGAACTTCAAACCGGCACTAGGAAACAGACTGAGAAACCAGAGTAACAGTTTCTCCTGCAACCCGTTTCCTTTGTGCTAGATGAACGATCGTCTCTACACATGCTCAGTTCTGAGAGATAAGTGGGTGTGAAAGCCGTCCTTAACCTAGCTTATTGGGAACACAAAGTTTCTTTTCACTTGCAAACTCCACTCCATACATATATAAGGGGAGTTACAAGCTCCAACTCTGTTTTACAGTGAAAACTGCAGGAAATTCATACAGGCACTAGTAAACAGACTGAGAAACCAGAGTAAAAGTTTCCCTTACAACCCGTTCCATTTGTGCTAGATGAACGAATTCTCTCCACATGCTCTGTTCTGAGAGATAAGTGTGTGTGAATGCCGTCCTTCACCTAGTTTGTTGGGAACACAAATTTACTTTTCACTTGCAAACTCTACTCCATACATATATATGGGTAGGTACGAGCTCCAACTCCGTTTTACAGTGAAAACTGCAGGATCTTCAAACCGGCATTAGGAAACAGACTGAGAAACCAGAGTAAAACTTTCTCCTGCAACCCGTTCCATTTGTGCTAGATGAACGAACGTCTCTCCACATGCTCAGTTCTGAGAGATATGTGTGTGTGAAAGTCGTCCTTCACCTAGCTTGCTGGGAACACAAAGTTTCTTTTCAGTTGCAACTCCAATTCATACATATATATGGGTTGCTACGAGCTCCAACTCGGTTTTACAGTGAAAACTGCAGGAACTTCACATCGCCACTAGGAAACAGACTGAGAAACCAGAGTAAAATTTTCTCTAGCAACCCGTTTCCTTTGTGCTAGATGAATGAACGTCTCCCCACATGCTCAGTTCTGAGAGATAATCTGTGTGAAAGCCGTCCTTAACATTGCTTGCTGGGAACACAAAGTTTCTTTTAACTTGCTAACCCCACTCCATACATATATAGGGGGAGGTACTAGCTCCAACTCGGTTTTACAGTGAAAACTGCAGGAACTTCAAACCGGCACTAGGAAACAGACTGAGAAACCTGAGTAAAAGTTTCTCCTGCAACCCGTTCCCTTAGTGCTAGATGAACGAACGTCTCTCCACATGCTCAGTTCTGAGAGATAAGTGTGTGTGAAATCCGTCCTTCACCTAGCTTGTTGGGAACACAAAGATTCTTTTCAGTTGCAAACTCCACTCCATACATATAAATGGGGAGCTACTAGTTCCATCTCGGTTTTACAGTGAAATCTGCATTAACATCAAACCGTCACTAGGAAACATACTGAGAAACCAGAGTAAAAGTTTCTCTTACAACCCGTTTCCTTTGTGCTATATGAACGAATTCTCTCCACATGCTAAGTTCTGAGAGATAAGTGTGTGTGAATGCCGTCCTTCACCTAGCTTGTTGGGAACACAAAGTTCTTTTCACTTGCAAACTCCAATCCATACATATATATGGGTAGGTCCGAGCTCCAAATCGGTTTTACAGTGAAAAATGCATGTAGATCAAACCGGCACTAGGAAACAGAGAGAGAATCAGAGTAAAATTTCTCCTGCAACCCGTTCCATTTGTGCTAGATGAACGAACGTCTCTCCACATGCTCAGTTCTGAGAGATAAGTGTCTGTGAAAGCCATCATTCAACTAGCTTGTTGGGAACACAAAATTTCTTTTTAGTTGCAAACTCCACTCCATACATATATAAGGGGAGGTACAAGCTCCAACTCGGTTTTACGGTGGAAAATGCAGGAACTTCATACCGCCACTAGGAAACAGACTGAGAAAGCAGAGAAAAGTTTCTCCTGCAAAAAGTTCCATTTGTGCTAGATGAACGAACGTCTCTCCACATGCTCAGTTCTGAGAGATAAGTGTGTGTGAATGCCGACCTTCACATAGCTTGTTGGGAACACAAAGTTTCTTTCCAGTTGAAAACTCCACTCCATACATATATATAGGGAGGTACGAGCTCCAAGTCGGTTTTACAGTGAAAACTGCAGGAAATTCAAACCGGCACTATTAAACAGACTGAGAAACCAGAGTAAAATTCTCTCTAGCAAACCGTTTCCTTTGTGCTAGATGAACGAACGTCTCTCCACATGCTCAGTACTGAGAGATATGTGTGTGTGAATGCCGTCCTTCAACTAGCTTGTTGGGAACACAAAGATTCTTTTCAGTTGCAAACTCCACTCCATACATATATACGGGGAGGTACTAGTTCCAACTCGGTTTTTCAGTGAAAACTGCAGGAACTTCAAACCGGCACTAGGAAACAGACAAAGAAACCAGAGTAAAAGTTTCTCCTGCAATGCGTTCCCTATGTGCTAGATGAACGAACGTATCTCCACATTCTCAGTTCTGAGGTATATGTGTGTGTGAAAGCCGTCCTTCACCTAACTTGTTAAGAAGACAAAGTTTCTTATCAGTTGCAAACTCCACTCCATACATATATATTTGGAGGTACGAGCTCCAACTCGGTTTTCCAGTGAAAACTGCAGGAACTTCAAACCGCCACTAGGAAACAGACTGAGAAACCAGAGTAAAATTCTCTCTAGCAACCCGTTTCCTTTGTGCTACATGAACGAACGTCTCTCCACATGCTCAGTTCTGAGAAATAAGTGTGTGTGAAAGCCGTCTTTCAACTAGCTTGTTGGGAACACAAAATTTCTTTTCAGTTGCAAACTCCACTCCATACATATATACGGGGAGGTACTATCTCCAACTCGGTTTTACAGTGAAAAGAGCAGGAACATCAAACCGGCACTAGGAAACAGACTGAGAAAGCAGAGTAAAAGTATCTCCTTCAACCCGTTCCTTTTCTGCTAGATGAACGGAAGTCTCTCCAAATTCTCAATTCTGAGAGATAAGTGTGTGTGAAAGCCGTCCTTCACCTAGCTTGTTGGGAACACAAAGTTTCTTTCACTTTCAAACTCCACTCCATACATATATATTTGGAGGTATGAGCTCCAACACGGGTTTACAGTGAAAACTGCAGAAACTTCAAACCGGCACTAGGAAACAGACTGAGAAATCAGAGTAAAAGTTTCACTTGCATTCCCGTTTGTTTGTGCTAGATGAACGAACGTCTCTCCACATGCTCAGTACTCCGAGGTAAGTGTGTGTGAAAGCCGTCCTTCACATAGCTTGTTGAGAACACAACGTTACTTTACACTTGCAAACTCCACTCCATACATATATATGGGGAGGTACTAGCTCCAACTCCGTTTTACAGTGAAAACTACAGGATCTTCAAACAGGCACTAGGAAACAGACTGAGAATCCAGAGTAAAATTTTCTCCTGCAATCCGTTCCATTTGTGCTAGATGAACGAACGTCTCTCCACATGCTCAGTTCTGAGAGATAAGTGTGAGTGAAAGACTTTTTTCACCTATCTTGTTGGGAACACAAAGTCTCTTTCACTTGCAAACTCAACTCCATACATATATAAGGGGAGGTCCTAGCTCCAACTCGGTTTTACAGTGAAAACTGCAGGAACTTCATACCGGCACTAAGAAACAGACTGAGAAACCAGAGTATAAGTTTCCCCTGCAACCCATACACTTTGTGCTAGATGAGCGAACATCTATCCACATGGTCAGTTCTGAGATATAAGTGTGTGGAAAGCCGTCCTTCACCTATCTTGTTGGGAACACAAAGTCTCTTTCACTTGCAAACTCCACTCCATACATATATAAGGGGAGGTACAAGCTCCAACTCGGATTTACAGAGAAAACTGCAGGAACTTTAAACCGGCACTGGGAAACAGACTGAGAAACCAGAGAAAAATTTTCCCCTGCAAGCCGTTCCCTTTGTGCTAGATGAACGAACGTCTCTCCACATGCTCAGTTCTGAGAGATAAGTGTGTGTGAAAGCCGTCTTTCAACTAGCTTGTTGGGAACACAAAGTTTCTTTTCAGTTGCAAACTCCACTCAATACATATACATGGGGAGGTACGAGCTCCAAATCGGTTTTACAGTGAAAACTGCAGGAACTTCAAACCGGCACTAGGAAACAGACTGATAAACCAGGGTAAAATTTGCTCCTGCAACCCGTTCCCCTTGTGCTAGATGAACGAACGTCTCTCCACATGCTCAGTTCTGAGAGATAAGTGTGTGTGAATGCCGTCCTTCACGTAGCTTGTTGGGAAATCAAAGTTTTTCTCAGTTGAAATCTCAACACCATACATATATATGGGGAGTTACTAGCTCCAACACGGTTTTACAGTGAAAACTGCAGGAACTTCAAACCGGAACTAGGAAACAGACTGAGAATTCAGAGTAAAAGTATCTCCTGCAACCCGTTCCGTTTGTGCTAGATGAACGAATGTCTCACCACATGCTCAGTTCTGAGAGATAAGTGTGTGGGAAGCCGTCCTTCACCTAGGTTTTTGGGAATACAAAGTTCCTTTCACTTTCAAACTCCACTCCATTCATATATATTTGGAGGTATGAGCTCCAACTCGGTTTTACAGTGAAAACTGCAGGAACTTCAAACCGGCACTAGGAAACAGACTGAGAAACCTGAGTAAAAGTTTCTCCTGCAACCCGTTCCCTTAGTGCTAGATGAACGAACGTCTCTCCACATGCTCAGTTCTGAGAGATAAGTGTGTGTGAAATCCGTCCTTCACCTAGCTTGTTGGGAACACAAAGATTCTTTTCAGTTGCAAACTCCACTCCATACATATAAATGGGGAGCTACTAGTTCCATCTCGGTTTTACAGTGAAATCTGCATTAACATCAAACCGTCACTAGGAAACATACTGAGAAACCAGAGTAAAAGTTTCTCTTACAAACCGTTTCCTTTGTGCTATATGAACGAATTCTCTCCACATGCTAAGTTCTGAGATATAAGTGTGTGTGAATGCCGTCCTTCACCTAGCTTGTTGGGAACACAAAGTTCTTTTCACTTGCAAACTCCAACCATACATATATATGGGTAGGTCCGAGCTCCAAATCGGTTTTACAGTGAAAAATGCATGTAGATCAAACCGGCACTAGGAAACAGAGAGAGAATCAGAGTAAAATTTCTCCTGCAACCCGTTCCATTTGTGCTAGATGAACGAACGTCTCTCCACATGCTCAGTTCTGAGAGATAAGTGTCTGTGAAAGCCATCATTCAACTAGCTTGTTGGGAACACAAAATTTCTATTTAGTTGCAAACTCCACTCCATACATATATAAGGGGAGGTACAAGCTCCAACCCGGTTTTACGGTGGAAAATGCAGGAACTTCATACCGCCACTAGGAAACAGACTGAGAAAGCAGAGAAAAGTTTCTCCTGCAAAAAGTTCCATTTGTGCTAGATGAACGAACGTCTCTCCACATGCTCAGTTCTGAGAGATAAGTGTGTGTGAATGCCGACCTTCACATAGCTTGTTGGGAACACAAAGTTTCTTTCCAGTTGAAAACTCCACTCCATACATATATATGGGGAGGTATGAGCTCCAAGTCGGTTTTACAGTGAAAACTGCAGGAAATTCAAACCGGCACTATTAAACAGACTGAGAAACCAGAGTAAAATTCTCTCTAGCAAACCGTTTCCTTTGTGCTAGATGAACGAACGTCTCTCCACATGCTCAGTACTGAGAGATATGTGTGTGTGAATGCCGTCCTTCACCTAGCTTGTTGGGAACACAAAGATTCTTTTCAGTTGCAAACTCCACTCCATACATATATACGGGGAGGTACTAGTTCCAACTCGGTTTTTCAGTGAAAACTGCAGGAACTTCAAACCGGCACTAGGAAACAGACAAAGAAACCAGAGTAAAAGTTTCTCCTGCAATGCGTTCCCTATGTGCTAGATGAACGAACGTATCTCCACATTCTCAGTTCTGAGGTATATGTGTGTGTGAAAGCCGTCCTTCACCTAACTTGTTAAGAAGACAAAGTTTCTTATCAGTTGCAAACTCCACTCCATACATATATATTTGGAGGTACGAGCTCCAACTCGGTTTTCCAGTGAAAACTGCAGGAACTTCAAACCGCCACTAGGAAACAGACTGAGAAACCAGAGTAAAATTCTCTCTAGCAACCCGTTTCTTTTGTGCTACATGAACGAACGTCTCTCCACATGCTCAGTTCTGAGAAATAAGTGTGTGTGAAAGCCGTCTTTCAACTAGCTTGTTGGGAACACAAAATTTCTTTTCAGTTGCAAACTCCACTCCATACATATATACGGGGAGGTACTATCTCCAACTCGGTTTTACAGTGAAAAGAGCAGGAACATCAAACCGGCACTAGGAAACAGACTGAGAAAGCAGAGTAAAAGTATCTCCTTCAACCCGTTCCTTTTCTGCTAGATGAACGGAAGTCTCTCCAAATTCTCAATTCTGAGAGATAAGTGTGTGTGAAAGCCGTCCTTCACCTAGCTTGTTGGGAACACAAAGTTTCTTTCACTTTCAAACTCCACTCCATACATATATATTTGGAGGTATGAGCTCCAACACGGGTTTACAGTGAAAACTGCAGAAACTTCAAACCGGCACTAGGAAACAGACTGAGAAATCAGAGTAAAAGTTTCACTTGCATTCCCGTTTGTTTGTGCTAGATGAACGAACGTCTCTCCACATGCTCAGTACTCCGAGGTAAGTGTGTGTGAAAGCCGTCCTTCACATAGCTTGTTGAGAACACAACGTTACTTTACACTTGCAAACTCCACTCCATACATATATATGGGGAGGTACTAGCTCCAACTCCGTTTTACAGTGAAAACTACAGGATCTTCAAACAGGCACTAGGAAACAGACTGAGAATCCAGAGTAAAATTTTCTCCTGCAATCCGTTCCATTTGTGCTAGATGAACGAACGTCTCTCCACATGCTCAGTTCTGAGAGATAAGTGTGAGTGAAAGACTTTTTTCACCTATCCTGTTGGGAACACAAAGTCTCTTTCACTTGCAAACTCAACTCCATACATATATAAGGGGAGGTCCTAGCTCCAACTCGGTTTTACAGTGAAAACTGCAGGAACTTCATACCGGCACTAAGAAACAGACTGAGAAACCAGAGTATAAGTTTCCCCTGCAACCCGTACACTTTGTGCTAGATGAGCGAACATCTATCCACATGGTCAGTTCTGAGATATAAGTGTGTGGAAAGCCGTCCTTCACCTATCTTGTTGGGAACACAAAGTCTCTTTCACTTGCAAACTCCACTCAATACATATACATGGGGAGGTACGAGCTCCAAATCGGTTTTACAGAGAAAACTGCAGGAACTTTAAACCGGCACTAGGAAACAGACTGAGAAACCAGAGAAAAATTTTCCCCTGCAAGCCGTTCCCTTTGTGCTAGATGAACGAACGTCTCTCCACATGCTCAGTTCTGAGAGATAAGTGTGTGTGAAAGCCGTCTTTCAACTAGCTTGTTGGGAACACAAAGTTTCTTTTCAGTTGCAAACTCCACTCAATACATATACATGGGGAGGTACGAGCTCCAAATCGGTTTTACAGTGAAAACTGCAGGAACTTCAAACCGGCACTAGGAAACAGACTGATAAACCAGGGAAAAATTTGCTCCTGCAACCCGTTCCCCTTGTGCTAGATGAACGAACGTCTCTCCACATGCTCAGTTCTGAGAGATAAGTGTGTGTGAATGCCGTCCTTCACGTAGCTTGTTGGGAAATCAAAGTTTTTCTCAGTTGAAATCTCAACACCATACATATATATGGGGAGTTACTAGCTCCAACACGGTTTTACAGTGAAAACTGCAGGAACTTCAAACCGGAACTAGGAAACAGACTGAGAATTCAGAGTAAAAGTATCTCCTGCAACCCGTTCCGTTTGTGCTAGATGAACGAATGTCTCACCACATGCTCAGTTCTGAGAGATAAGTGTGTGGGAAGCCGTCCTTCACCTAGGTTTTTGGGAATACAAAGTTCCTTTCACTTTCAAACTCCACTCCATTCATATATATTTGGAGGTATGAGCTCCAACACGGTTTTACAGTGAAAACTGCAGGAAATTCAACCCGCCACAAAAAACAGACTGAGAAACCAGAGAAAAAGTTTCTACTGCAACCCGTTCCATGTGTGCTAGATGAACGAACGTCTCTCCACATGCTCAGTACTGAGAGATAAGTGTGTGTGAAACCCGTCCTTCACCTAGCTTGTTGGGAACACAGTTTCTTTTCAGGTGCAACCTCCACTCCATACATATATATGGGGAGGTACGAGCTCCAACTCGGTTTTACAGTGAAAACTGCAGGAACATCAAACCGGCACTAGGATACAGACTGAGAATCCATAGTAATAGTTTCTCCTGCAACCCATTCCTTTTGTGCTTGATGAACGAACGTCTCTCCACATGCTCAGTTCTGAGAGATATGTGTGTGTGAAACCCGTCCTTCACCTAGCTTGTTGGGAACACAAACTTTCTTTTCAGTTGCAAACTACACTCCATATATATATATGCGGAGGTACGAGCTCCAAATCGGTTTTACAGTGAAAACTGCAGGAACTTCAAACCGGCAGTAGGAAACAGACTGAGAAACCAGAGTAAAATTTGCACCTGCAACCCGTTCCCTTTGTGCTAGATGAACGAACGTCTCTCCACATGCTCAGTACTCTGAGATAAGTGTGTGTGAAAGCCGTCCTTCACACAGATTGTTGAGAACACAACGTTACTTTACACTTGCAAACTCCACTCCATACATATATAAGGGGAGGTCCTAGCTCCAACTCGGTTTTGCAGTGAAAACTGCAGGAACTTCATTCCGGCACTAGGAAACAGACTGAGAATCCAGAGTATAAGTTTCCCCTGCAACCCGTACACTTTGTGCTAGATGAGCGAACATCTATCCACATGGTCAGTTCTGAGATATAAGTGTGTGGAAAGCCGTCCTTCACCTATCTTGTTGGGAACACAAAGTTTTTTTTCACTTGCAAACTCCACTCCATACATATATAAGCGGAGGTACAAGCCCCAACTCGGTTTTACAGAGAAAACTGCAGGAACTTTAAACCGGCACTAGGAAACAGACTGAGAAACCAGAGAAAAATTTTCCCCTGCAAGCCGTTCCCTTTGTGCTAGATGAACGAACGTCTCTTCACATGCTCAGTTCTGAGAGATAAGTGTGTGTGAAAGCCGTCTTTCAACTAGCTTGTTGGGAACACAAAGTTTCTTTTCAGTTGCAAACTCCACTCAATACATATACATGGGGAGGTACGAGCTCCAAATCGGTTTTACAGTGAAAACTGCAGGAACTTCAAACTGGCACTAGGAAACAGACTGATAAACCAGGGTAAAATTTGCTCCTGCAACCCGTTCCCCTTGTGCTAGATGAACGAACGTCTCTCCACATGCTCAGTTCTGAGAGAAAAGTGTGTGTGAATGCCGTCCTTCACGTAGCTTGTTGGGAAATCAAAGTTTTTCTCAGTTGAAATCTCAACACCATACATATATATGGGGAGTTACTAGCTCCAACACGGTTTTACAGTGAAAACTGCAGGAACTTCAAACCGGAACTAGGAAACAGACTGAGAATTCAGAGTAAAATTATCTCCTGCAACCCGTTCCGTTTGTGCTAGATGAACGAATGTCTCTCCACATGCTCAGTTCTGAGAGATAAGTGTCTGGGAAGCCGTCCTTCACATAGGTTTTTGAGAATACAAAGTTCCTTTCACTTTCAAATTCCACTCCATTCATATATATTTGGAGGTATGAGCTCCAACACGGTTTTACAGTGAAAACTGCAGGAAATTCAACCCGCCACAAAAAACAGACTGAGAAACCAGAGAAAAAGTTTCTCCTGCAACCCGTTCCATGTGTGCTAGATGAACGATATTCTCTCCACATGCTCAGGTCTGAGAGATAAGTGTGTCTTAAAGCCATCCTTCACCTAGCTTGTTGGGAACAAAAATTTTCTTTTCACTTGCAACCTCCACTCCATACATATATATGGGGAGGTACGAGCTCCAACTCGGTTTTACAGTGAAAACTGCAGGATCTTCAAACCGGCACTAGGAAACAGACTGAGAAACCAAAGTAAAACTTTCTCCTCCAACCAGTTCCATTTGTTCTAGATGAACGAACGTCTCTCCACATGCACAGTTCTGAGAGATAAGTGTGTGTGAAAGCCGTCCTTCAACTAGCTTGTTGGGAACACAAAGTTTCTTTTCAGTTGCATACTCCACTCCATAAATATATATGGGGAGGTACAAGCTCCAACTCGGTTTTACAGTGAAAACTGCAGGAACTTTAAACCGGCACTAGGAAACAGACTGAGAAAACAGAGTTAAAGTTTCTCCTGCAACACGTTCCATTTGTGCTAGATGAACGAACGTCTCTCCACATGCTCAATTCTGAAATATATGTGTGTGTGAAAGCCGTCGTTCACCTAACTTGTTAAGAACACAAAGTTCTTATCACTTGCAAACTCCACTCCATACATATATATTTGGAGGTACGAGCTCCAACTCGGTTTTACAGTGAAAACTGCAGGAAATTCAAACAGCCACTAGGAAACAGACTGAGAAACCAGAGTAAAATTCTCTCTAGCATTCATTTCCTTTATGCTAGATGAAGGAACGTCTCTCCAAATGCTCAGTACTGAGAAATAAGTGTGTGTGAATGCCGTCCTTCACCTAGCTTTTTGGGAACACAAAGTTTCTTTTCAGTTGCTAACTCCACACCATACATATATACGGGGAGGTACTATCTCCAACACGGTTTTACAGTGAAAACTGCAGAAACTTCAAACCGGCACTAGGAAACAGACTGAGAATCCAGAGTAAAAGTTTCTCCTGCAAACCGTTCCCTTTTTGATAGATGAACGAACGTCTCTCCAAATGCTCAGTACTCAGAGATAAGTGTGTGTGAAAGCCGTCCTTCACCTAGCTTGTTGAGAACACAAAGTTACTTTTCACTTGCAAACTCCACTCCATACATATATATGGGGAGGTACGAGCTCCAAAACCGTTTTAAAGTGAAATCTGCAGGATCTTCAAACCGACACTAGGAAACACACTGAGAAACCAGAGTAAAACTTTCTCCTGCAACCGTTCCATTTGTGCTAGATGAACGAACGTCTCTCCACATGCTCAGTTCTGAGAGATAGGTGTGTGTGAATGCCTGCCTTCACATATCTTGTTGGGAACACAAAGTTTCTTTTCAGTTGTAAACTCCACTCCATACATATACATGGGGAGGTACAAGAACCAACTCGGATTTACAGTGAAATCTGCAGGAACTTTAAACCGGCACTAGGAAACAGACTGAGAAAACAGAGTAAAAGTTTCTCCTGCAACCCGTTCCCTTTGTGCTAGATGAACGAACGTCTCTCCACATGCTCAGTTCTGAGATTTAAGTGTGAGTGAAAGCCGTTTTTCAGCTAGCTTGTTGGGAACACAAAGTTTAATTTCATTAGCAAACTCAACTCCATACATATATAAGGGGAGGTCCTAGCTCCAACTCGGTTTTACAGTGAAAACTGCAGGAACTTCATTCCGGCACTAGGAAACAGACTGAGAATCCAGAGTATAAGTTTCCCCTTCAACCCGTACCCTTTGTGCTAGATGAGCGAACGTCTATCCACATGGTCATTTCTGAGAGATAAGTGTGTGGAAAGGCGCCTTCACCTATCTTGTTGGGAACACAAAGTTTTTTTTCACTTGCGAACTCCACTCCATACATATATAAGGGGAGGTACTAGCTCCAACCCGGTTTTACAGTGAAAACTGCAGGAACTTCAAACCGGCACTAGGAAACATACTGAGAAACCAGAGTAAAATTTTCTCCTGCAAGCCGTTCCCTTTGTGCTAGATGAACGAACGTCTCTCCACATGCTCAGTTCTGAGAGATAAGTGTGTGTGAAAGCCGTCTTTCAACTAGCTTTTTGGGAACACAAATTTCCTTTTCACTTGCAAATTCCACTCCATACATATATATGGGGAGGTACGAGCTCCAAACCGGTTTTACAGTGAAAACTGCAGGAACTTCAAACCGGCACTACGAAACAGACTGAGAGACCAGAGTAAAAGTTGCTCCTGCAACCCGTTCCCTTTGTGCTAGATGAATGAATGTCTCTCAACATGCTCAGTTCTGAGAGATAATTGTGTGTGAATAACGTCCTTCACGTAGCTTGTTGGGAACTCAAAGTATTTTTAAGTTGCAATCACAACTCCATACATATATATGGGGGGTTACTAGCTCCAACTCGGTTTTACAGTGAAAACTGCAGGAACTTCAAACCGGCACTAGGAAACAGACTGAGAAAGCAGAGAAAAAGTATCTCCTGCAAACCGTTCCCTTTGTTCTAGATGAACGAAAGTCTCTCCACATGCTCAGTTCTGAGAGATAAGTGTGTGTGAATCCGTACTTCAACTAGCTTGTTGGGAACACAAAGCTTCTTTCACTTCCAAACTCCACTCCATACATATATATTTGGAGGTATGAGCTCCAACACGGTTTTACAGTGAAAACTGCAGGAAATTCAACCCGCCACAAAAAACAGACTGAGAAACCACAGAAAAAGTTTCCCCTGCAACCCGTTCCATGTGTGCTAGATGAACGAACGTCTCTCCACATGCTTAGTACTGAGTGATTAGTGTGTGTGAAACCCGTCCTTTACCTAGCTTCTTGGGAACACAGTTTCTTTTCAGGTGCAACTTCCACTCCATACATATATATGGGGAGGTACAGGCTCCAACTCGGTTTTACAGTGAAAACTGCAGAAACTTCAAACATGCACTAGGAAACAGACTGAGAAACCAGAGTAAAAGTTTCTCCTGCAAACCGTTCCCTTTGTGCTAGATGAACGAACGTCTCTCCACATGCTCAGTTCTGAGAGATAATTGTGTGTGAAAACAGTCCTTCATCTAGCTTGTTGGGAACACAAAGTTTCTTTTCAGTTGCAAACTCCACTCCATACACATATATGGGTAGGTACTAACTCCAACTCGCTTTTACAGTGAAAACTGCAGGAACATCAAACCGGCACTAGGAAACAGACTGAGTATCCAGAGTAAAAGTTCCTCCTGCATCCCATTCTTTTTGTGCTTGATGAACGAACGTCTCTCCACATGCTCAGTTCTGAGAGATATGTGTGTGTGAAACCCGTCCTTCAACTAGCTTGTTGGGAACACAAAGTTTCTTTTCACTTGCAAACTGCAATCCATACATATATATGGGGAGGTACGAGCTCCAAATCGGTTTTACAGTGAAAACTGCAGAAACTTCAAACCGGCATATGGAAACAGACTGAGAAACCAGAGTAAATGTTGCTCCTGCAACCCGTTCCATTTGTGCTAGATGAACGAACGTCTCTCCACATGCTCAGTTCTGAGAGATAAGTGTGCGTGAAAGACGTCCTTCACCTAGCTTGTTGGGAACACAAAGTTTCTTTTCAATTGCAAACTCCACTCCATACATATATATGGGGAGGTACGAGCTCCAACTCGGTTTTACAGAGAAAACTGCAGGAACTTCAAACCGGCACTAGGAAACATACTGAGAAACCAGAGTAAAAGTTTCTCTAGCAACCCGTTTCCTTTGTGCTAGATGAACGAACGTCTCTCCACATGCTCAGTTCTGAGAGATAAGGTTGTGTGAAAGCCGACCTTCACATTGCTTGCTGGGAACACAAAGTTTCTTTTCACTTGCAAACTCCACTCCATACATATATATGGGGAGGTACGAACTCCAACTCGGTTTTACAGTGAAAACTGCAGGAACTTCAAACCGCCACTAGGAAACAGACTGAGAAACCAGAGAAAAAGTTTCTCCTGCAACCAGTTCCATTTGTGCCAGATGAACGAACGTCTATCCACATGCTCAGTTCTGAGATATATGTGTGTGTGAAAGCCGTCCTTCACCTAGCTTGTTAAGAACACAAAGTTTCTTATCAGTTGCAAACTCCACTCCATACATATGTATTTGGAGGTACGAGCTCCAACTCGGGTTTACAGTGAAAACTGCAGGAACTTCAAACCGCCACAAGAAAACAGACTGAGAAACCAGAGTAAAATTCTCTGAAGCATCCCGTTTCCTTTGTGCTAGATGAACGAACGTCTCTCCACATGCTCAATTCTGAGAAATAAGAGTGTGTGAAAGCCGTCCTTCACCTAGCTTGTTGGGAACACAGTTTCTTTTCAGTTGCAAACTCCACTCCATACACATATATGGGGAGGTACTAGCTCCAAATCGGTTTTACAGTGAAAACAGCAGGAACATCAAACCGGCACTAGGAAACAGACTGAGAATCCAGAGTAAAAGTTTCTCCTGCAACCCATTCCCTTTGTGCTTGATGAACGAACGTCTCTCCACATGCTCAGTTCTGAGAGATATGTGTGTGTGAATACCGTCCTTCACCTAGCTTGTTGGGAACACAAAGTTTCTTTTCACTTGCAAACTCCACTTCATACATATATATGGGGAGGTACGAGCTCCAAATCGGTTTTACTTTGAAAACTGCAAGAACTTCAAACCGGCACTAGGAAACAGACTGAGAAACCAGAGTAAAAGTTTCTCCTGCAACCCGTTCCCTTTGTGCTAGATGAACGAACGTCTCTCCACATGCTCAGTTCTGAGAGATAAGTGAGTGTGAATGCCGTACTTCACGTAGCTTGTAGGGAACTCAAAGTTTTTTCCAGTTGCAATCTCAACTCCATACATATATATGGGGAGTTACTAGCTCCAACTCGGTTTTACAGTGAAAAATGTAGGAACTTCAAACCGGCACTAGGAAACAGTCTGAGAAAGCAGAGTAAAAGTATCTCCTGCAAACCGTTCCCTTTGTGCTAGATGAACGAAATTCTCTCCACATGCTCAGTTCTGAGAGATAAGTGTGTGTGAAGCCGTACTTCACCTAGCTTGTTGGGAACACAAAGTTTCTTTCACTTTCAACTCACCTCCATACATATATATTTGGAGGTATGAGCTCCAACACGGGTTTACAGTGAAAACTGCAGGAAATTCAAACCGGCACAAAAAACAGACTGGGAAACCAGAGAAAAAGTTTCTCCTGCATCCCGTTCCCTTTGTGCTAGATGAACGAACGTCTCTCCACATGCTCAGTTCTGAGAGATAAGTGTGTGTGAAAGCCGTCCTTCACCTAGCTTGTTGGGAACACAAATTTTCTTTTCACTTGCAAACTCCAATCCATACATATATATGGGGAGGTACGAGCTCCAACTCGGTTTTACAGTGAAAACTGCAGGATCATCAAACCAGCACTAGGAAACAGCCTGAGAATCCAGAGTAAAACTTTCTCCTGCAACCAGTTCCATTTGTGCCAGATGAACGAACGTCTCTCCACATGCTCAGTTCTGAGATATATGTGTGTGTGAATGCCGTCCTTCACCTAGGTTGTTAAGAACACAAAGTTTCTTATCAGTTGCAAACTCCACTCCATACATATTTATTTGGATGTACGAGCTCCAACTCGATTTTACAGTGAAAAGTGCAGGAATTTCAAACCGCCACTAGGAAACAGACTGAGAATCCAGAGTAAAATTCTCTCTAGCATCCCGTTTCCTGTGTGCTTGATGAACGAACGTCTCTCCACATGCTCAGTTCTGAGAAATAATTATGTGTGAAAGCCGTACTTCACCTAGCTTGTTGGGAACACAAAGTTTCTTTTCAGTTGCAAACTCCACTCCATACATATATACGGGTAGGTACTATCTCCAACTCGGTTTTACAGTGAAAACTGCAGGAACTTCAAACCGGCACTAGGAAACAGACTGAGAAACCAGAGTTAAAGTTTCTCTTGCAACCCGTTTCTTTTTGCTAGATGAACGATCGTCTCTCCACATGCTCAGTTCTGAGAGATAAGTGTGTGTGAAAGCCGTCCTTCACCTAGCTTGTTGGGAACACAAAGTTTCTTTTCACTTGCAAACTCCACTACATACATGTATATGGGGAGGTACGAGCTCCAACTCGATTTTACAGTGAAAAATGCAGGATCATCAAACCGGCACTAGGAAACAGACTGAGAATCCAAAGTAAAACTTTCTCCTGCAACCAGTTCCATTTGTGCTAGATGAGCGAACGTCTCTCCACATGCTCAATTCTGAGATATATGTGTGTGTGAAAGCCGTCCTTCACCTAGGTTGTTAAGAACACAAAGTTTCTTATCAGTAGCAAATTCCACTCCATACATATTTATTTGGAGGTACGAGCTCCAACTCGATTTTACAGTGAAAACTGCAGGAATTTCAAACCGCCACTAGGAAACAGACTGAGAAACCAGAATAAAATTCTCTCTAGCATCCCGTTTCCTTTGTGCTAGATGAACGAACGTCTCTCCACATGCTCAGTTCTTAGAAATAATTATGTGTGAAAGCCGTACTTCACCTAGCTTGTTGGGAACAGAAAGTTTCTTTTCAGTTGCAAACTCCACTCCATACTTATATACGGGTAGGTACTATCTCCAACTCGGTTTTACAGTGAAAACTGCAGGAACTTCAAACCGGCACTAGGAAACAGACTGAGAAACCAGCGTAAAAGTTTCTCCTGCAAACCGTTCCCTTTTTGATAGATGAACGAAAGTCTCTCCACATGCTCAGTTCTGAGAGATAAGTGTGTGTGAAACCCGTCCTTCACCTAGCTTGTTGGGAACACAAAGTTTCTTTTCAATTGCAAACTACACTCCATCCATATATATGGGGAAGTATGAGCTCCAAATCGGTTTTACAGTGAAAACTGCAGGAACATCAAACCGGCACTAGGAAACAGACTGAGAGACCAGAGTAAAAGTTGCTCCTACAACCCGTTCCCCTTGTGCTAGATGAACGAACGTCTCTCCACATGCTCAGTTCTGAGAGATAAGTGTGTGTGAAAACCGTCCTTCAAATAGCTTGTTGGGAACACAAAGTTCCTTTTCAGTTGCAAACTCCAATCCATACACATATATGGGGAGGTACTTGCTCCAAATCGGTTTTACATTGAAAACAACAGGAACAACAAACCGGCACTAGGAAACAGACTGAGAATCCAGAGTAAAAGTTTCCCCTGCAACCCATTCCCTTTGTGCTTGATGAACGATCGTCTCTCCACATGCTCAGTTCTGAGAGATAAGTGTGTGTGAAACCCGTCCTTCACCTAGCTTGTTGGGAACACAAAGTTTCTTTTCACTTGCAAACTCCACTTCATACATATATATGGGGAGGTACGAGCTCCAAATCGGTTTTACAGTGAAAACTGCAGGAACTTCAAACCGGCACTAGGAAACAGACTGAGAAACCAGAGTAAAAGGTGCTCCTGCAACCCGTTCCCTTTGTGCTAGATGAACGAACGTCTCTCCACATGCTCAGTTCTGAGAGATAATTGTGTGTTAAAGCCGACCTTCACCTAGCTTGTTGGGAACACATTTTCTTTTCAAGTGTAACCTCCACTCCATACATATATATGGGGAAGTACGAGCTCCAACTCGGTTTTACAGTGAAAACTGCAGAAACTTCAAACCGGCACTAGGAAACAGACTGAGAAACCAGAGTAAAAGTTTCTCCTGCAACCCGTTTCTTATTGCTAGATGAACGATCGTCTCTCCACATGCTCAGTTCTGAGAGATAAGTGTGTGTGAAAGCCGTCCTTCACCTAGCTTGTTGGGAACACAAAGTTTCTTTTCAGTTGCAAACTCCACTCCATACATATATATGGGGAGGTACAAGCTCCAACTCGGTTTGACAGTGAAAACTGCAGGAACTTTAAACCGGCACTAGGAAACAGACTGAGAAAACAGGGTAAAAGTTTCTCCTGCAACCCGTTCCATTTGTGCTAGATGAACGAAAGTCTCTCCACATACTCAGTTCTGAGATATATGTGTGTGTGAAAGCCGTCCTTCACCTAGCTTGTTAAGAACACAAAGTTTCTTATCAGTTGCAAACTCCACTCCATACATATATATTTGGAGGTACGAGCTCCAACTCGATTTTACAGTGAAAACTGCAGGAACTTCAACCCGCCACAAGGAAACAGACTGAGAAACCAGAGTAAAAGTTTCTCCTGCAACCCGTTCCCTTTGTGCTAGATGAACGAACGTCTCTCCACATGCTCAGTTCTGAGAGATAAGTGTTAGTGAAAGCCGTCTTTCACCTAACTTGTTGGGAACACAAAGTTTCTTTTCACTTGCAAACTCAACTCCATACATATATAAGGGAAAGTCCTAGCTCCAACTCGGTTTTACAGTGAAAACTGCAGGAACTTCATACCGGCACTAGGAAACAGACTGAGAAACCAGAGTATAAGTTTCCGTTGCAACCCGTACCCTTTGTGCTAGATGAGCGAACGTCTATCCACATGGTCAGTTCTGAGAGATAAGTGTGTGGAAAGCCGACCTTCACCTATCTTGTTGGGAACACAAAGTTTTTTTCACTTGCAAACTCCACTCCATACATATATAAGGGGAGGTAATAGCTCCAACTCGGTTTTACAGTGCAAACTGCAGGAACTTCAAACCGGCACTAGGAAACAGACTGAGAATCCAGAGTAAAAGTTTCTCATGCAAGTCATTCCCTTTGTGCTAGATGAACGAACGTCTCTCCACATGCTCAGTTCTGAGAGTTAAGTGTGTGTGAAAGCCGTCCTTCACCTAGCTTGTTGGGAACACAAAGTTTCTTTTCAGTTGCAAACTCCACTCCATACATATATATGGGGAAGTAATAGCTCCAACTCGGTTTTACAGTAAAAATTGTAGGAACTTCAAACCTTCACTAGGAAACAGACTGAGAAACCTGAGTAAAAGTTTCGCCTGCAACACCTTCCCTTTGTGCTAGATACACGAACGTCTCTCCACATGCTCTGTTCTGAGAGATAAGTGCGTGTGAAACCATCCTTCACCTTGCTTGTTGGGAACAGAAAGTTTCTTTTCATTTGCAAATTCCACTCCATACATATATATGGGGTGTTACGCGCTCCAACTCGGTTTTACAGTGAAAACTGCAGGAACTTCAAACCGCCACTAGGAAAAATACTGAGAAACCAGAGTAAAATTTTCTCTAGCAACCCGTTTCCTTTGTGCTAGATGAACGAACGTCTCTCCACATGCTCAGTTCTGAGAGATAAGGGTGTGTGAAAGCCGACCTTCACATTGCTTGCTGGGAACACAAAGTTTCTTTTCACTTGCAAAATCCACTCCATACATATATATGGGGAGGTACGAGCTCCAACTCGGTTTTACAGAGAAAACTGCAGGAACTTCAAGCCGGCACTAGGAAACAGACTGAGAAACCAGAGAAAAAGTTTCTCCTGCAACCATTTCCATTTGTGCCAGATGAACGAACGTCTATCCACATGCTCAGTTCTGAGATATATGTGTGTGTGAAAGCCGTCCTTCACCTAGCTTGTTGGGAACACAAAGTTTCTTATCAGTTGCAAACTCCACTAAATACATATGTATTTGGAGGTACGAGCTCCAACTCGGTTTTACAGTGAAAACTGCAGGAACTTCAAACCGCCACAAGGAAACAGACTGAGAAACCAGAGTAAAAGTTTCTCCTGCAACCCGTTCCCTTTGTGCTAAATGAACGAACGTCTCTCCACATGCTCAGTTCTGAGAGATAAGTGTGAGTGAAAGCCGTCTTTCACCTAACTTGTTGGGAACACAAAGTTTCTTTTCACTTGGAAACTCATCTCCATACATATATAAGGGAAGGTCCTAGCTCCAACTCGGTATTACAGTGAAAACTGCAGGAACTTCATACCGGCACTAGGAAACAGACTGAGAAACCAGAGTATAAGTTTCCGTTGCAACCCGTTCCCTTTGTGCTAGATGAACGAACGTCTCTCCACATGCTCAGTTCTGAGAGATAAGTGTGAGTGAAAGCCGTCTTTCACCTAACTTGTTGGGAACACAAAGTTTTTTTTCACTTGCAAACTCCACTCCATACATATATAAGGGGAGGTAATAGCTCCAACTCGGTTTTACAGGGCAAACTGCAGGAACTTCAAACCGGCACTAGGAAACAGACTGAGAAACCAGAGTAAAAGTTTCTCCTGCAAGCCGTTCCCTTCGTGCTAGATGAACGAACGTCTCTCCACATGCTCAGTTCTGAGAGATAAGTGTGTGTGAAAGCCGTCCTTCACCTAGCTTGTTGGGAACACAAAGTTTCTTTTCAGTTGCAAACTCCACTCCATACATATATATGGGGAAGTAATAGCCCCAAATCGGTTTTACAGTGAAAATTGTAGGAACTTCAAACCTTCACTAGGAAACAGACTGAGAAACCAGAGTAAAATTCTTTGAAGCATCCCTTTTCCTTTGTGCTTGATGAACGAACGTCTCTCCACATGCTCTGTTCTGAGAGATAAGTGCGTGTGAAACCGCCCTTCACCTTGCTTGTTGGGAACACAAAGTTTCTTTTCATTTGCAAACTCCACTCCATACATATATATGGGGTGTTACGCGCTCCAACTCGGTTTTACAGTGAAAACTGCAGGAACTTCAAACCGCCACAAGAAAACAGACTGAGAAACCAGAGTAAAATTCTTTGAAGCATCCCTTTTCCTTTGTGCTAGATGAACGAACGTCTCTCCACATGCTCAATTCTGAGAAATAAGAGTGTGTGAAAGCCGTCCTTCACCTAGCTTGTTGGGAACACAGTTTCTTTTCAGTTGCAAACTCCACTCCATACACATATATGGGGAGGTACTAGCTCCAAATCGGTTTTACAGTGAAAACAGCAGGAACATCAAAACGGCACTAGGAAACAGACTGAGAATCCAGAGTAAAAGTTTCTCCTGCAACCCATTCCCATTGTGCTTGATGAATGAACGTCTCTCCACATGCTCAGTTCTGAGAGATATGTGTGTGTGAAAACCGTCCTTCACCTAGCTTGTTGGGAACACAAAGTTTCTTTTCACTTGCAAACTCCACTTCATACATATATATGGGGAGGTACGAGCTCCAAATCGGTTTTACTTTGAAAACTGCAAGAACTTCAAACCGGCACTAGGAAACAGACTGAGAAACCAGAGTAAAAGTTTCTCCTGCAACCCGTTCCCTTTGTGCTAGATGAACGAACGTCTCTCCACATGCTCAGTTCTGAGAGATAAGTGAGTGTGAATGCCGTACTTCACGTAGCTTGTTGGGAACTCAAAGTTTTTTCCAGTTGCAATCTCAACTCCATACATATATATGGGGAGTTACTAGCTCCAACTCTGTTTTACAGTGAAAAATGCAGGAACTTCAAACCGGCACTAGGAAACAGTCTGAGAAAGCAGAGTAAAAGTATCTCCTGCAAACCGTTCCCTTTGTGCTAGATGAACGAAATTCTCTCCACATGCTCAGTTCTGAGAGATAAGTGTGTGTGAAGCCGTACTTCACCTAGCTTGTAGGGAACACAAAGTTTCTTTCACTTTCAACTCCACTCCATACATATATATTTGGAGGTATGAGCTCCAACACGGGTTTACAGTGAAAACTGCAGGAAATTCAAACCGGCACAAAAAACAGACTGGGAAACCAGAGAAATAGTTTCTCTTGCATCCCGTTCCCTTTGTGCTAGATGAACGAACGTCTCTCCACATGCTCAGTTCTGAGAGATAAGTGTGTGTGAAAGCCGTCCTTCAACTAGCTTGTTGGGAAAACAAAGTTTCTTTTCAGTTGCAAACCGCACTCCATACATATATATGGAGAGGTACAAGCTCCAACTCGGTTTTAAAGTGAAATCTGCAGGAACTTTAAACCGGCACTAGGAAACAGACTGAGAAACCAGAGTAAAAGTTTCTCCTGCAACCCGTTCCCTTTGTGCCAGATGAACGAACGTCTCTCCACATGCTCAGTTCTCAGAGATAAGTTAGTGTGAATGCCGTACTTCACGTAGCTTGTTGGGAACTCAAAGTTTTTTCCAGTTGCAATCTCAACTCCATACATATATATGGGGAGTTATTAGCTCCAACTCGGTTTTACAGTGAAAACTGCAGGAAATTCAAACCGGCACAAAAAACAGACTGAGAATCCAGGGAAAAAGTTTCTCCTGCAAACCGTTCCATGTGTGCTAGATGAACGAACGTCCCTCCAAATGCTCAGTTCTGAGTTATAAGTGTGTGTGAAAGCCGTAATTCACCTAGCTTGTTGGGAACGCAATTTCTTGTCAGTTGCAACTTCCACTCCATACATATATATGGGGAGGTACGTGCTACAACTCGGTTTTACAGTGAAAATTGCAGAAATTTCAAACCGGCACTAGGAAACAGACTGAGAAACCAGAGTAAAAGTTTATCCTGCAACACGTTCCCTTTGTGCTAGATGAACGATCGTCTCTCCAAATGCTCAGTTCTGATAGATAAGTGTGTGTGAAAGCCGTCCTTCACCTAGCTTGTTGGGAACACATTTTCTTTTCAAGTGCAACCTCCACTACATACATATATATGGGGAGGTACGAGCTCCAACTCGGTTTTACAGTGAAAATTGCAGAAACTTCAAAAAGGCACTAGGAAACAGACTGAGAAACCAGAGTAAAAGTTTATTCTGCAACACATTCCCTTTGTGCTAGATTAACGATCGTCTCCCCACATGCTCAGTTCTGAGAGATATGTGTGTGTGAAAGCCGTCCTTCACCTAGCTTGTTGGGAACACAATGTTTCTTTTCAGTTGCAAACCCCAATCCATACATATATATGGGGAGGTACAAGCTCCAACTCGGTTTTACAGTGAAAACTGCAGGAACTTTAAACCGGCACTAGGAAACAGACTGAGAAACCAGCGTAAAAGTTTCTCCTGCAACCCGTTCCCTTTGTGCTAGATGAACGAACGTCTCTCCACATGCTCAGTTCTGAGATATATGTGTGTGTGAAAGACGTCCTTCACCTACTTGTTAAGAACACAAAGTTTCTTATCAGTTGCAAACTCCACTCCATACATATGTATTTGGAGGTACGAGCTCCAACTCGGTTTTACAGTGAAAACTGCAGGAACTTCAAACCGCCACAAGAAAACAGACTGAGAAACCAGAGTAAAATCCTCTGAAGCATCCCGTTTCCTTTGTGCTAGATGAACGAACGTCTCTCCACATGCTCAATTCTGAGAAATAAGAGTGTGTGAAAGCCGTCCTTCACCTAGCTTGTTGGGAACACTGTTTCTTTTCAGTTGCAAACTCCACTCAATACACATATATGGGGAGGTACTAGCTCCAAATCGGTTTTACAGTGAAAACAGCAGGAACATCAAACCGGCACTAGGAAACATACTGAGAATCCAGAGTAAACGTTTCTCCTGCAACCAATTCTCTTTGTGCTTGTTGAACGAACGTCTCTCCACATGCTCAGTTCTGAGAGATAAGTGTGTGTGAAACCCGTCCTTCACCTAGCTTGTTGGGAACACAAAGTTTCTTTTCACTAGCAAACTCCACTTCATACATATATATGGGGAGGTACGAGCTCCAAATCGGTTTTACTTTGAAAACTGCAAGAACTTCAAACTGGCACTAGGAAACAGACTGAGAAACCAGAGTAAAAGTTTCTCCTGCAACCCGTTCCCTTTGTGCTAGATGAACGAACGTCTCTCCACATGCTCAGTTCTGAGAGATAAGTGTGAGTGAAAGCCGTCTTTCACCTAACTTGTTGGGAACACAAAGTTTTTTTCACTTGCAAACTCCACTCCATACATATATAAGGGGAGGTAATAGCTCCAACTCGGTTTTACAGTGCAAACTGCAGGAACTTCAAACCGGCACTAGGAAACAGACTGAGAAACCAGAGTAAAAGTTTCTCCTGCAAGCCGTTCCCTTCGTGCTAGATGAACGAACGTCTCTCCACATGCTCAGTTCTGAGAGATAAGTGTGTGTGAAAGCCGTCCTTCACCTAGCTTGTTGGGAACACAAAGTTTCTTTTCAGTTGCAAACTCCACTCCATACATATATATGGGGAAGTAATAGCCCCAAATCGGTTTTACAGTGAAAATTGTAGGAACTTCAAACCTTCACTAGGAAACAGACTGAGAAACCAGAGTAAAATTCTTTGAAGCATCCCTTTTCCTTTGTGCTAGATGAACGAACGTCTCTCCACATGCTCTGTTCTGAGAGATAAGTGCGTGTGAAACCGCCCTTCACCTTGCTTGTTGGGAACACAAAGTTTCTTTTCATTTGCAAACTCCACTCCATACATATATATGGGGTGTTACGCGCTCCAACTCGGTTTTACAGTGAAAACTGCAGGAACTTCAAACCGCCACAAGAAAACAGACTGAGAAACCAGAGTAAAATTCTTTGAAGCATCCCTTTTCCTTTGTGTATAGATGAACGAACGTCTCTCCACATGCTCAATTCTGAGAAATAAGAGTGTGTGAAAGCCGTCCTTCACCTAGCTTGTTGGGAACACAGTTTCTTTTCAGTTGCAAACTCCACTCCATACACATATATGGGGAGGTACTAGCTCCAAATCGGTTTTACAGTGAAAACAGCAGGAACATCAAAACGGCACTAGGAAACAGACTGAGAATCCAGAGTAAAAGTTTCTCCTGCAACCCATTCCCATTGTGCTTGATGAATGAACGTCTCTCCACATGCTCAGTTCTGAGAGATATGTGTGTGTGAAAACCGTCCTTCACCTAGCTTGTTGGGAACACAAAGTTTCTTTTCACTTGCAAACTCCACTTCATACATATATATGGGTAGGTACGAGCTCCAAATCGGTTTTACTTTGAAAACTGCAAGAACTTCAAACCGGCACTAGGAAACAGACTGAGAAACCAGAGTAAAAGTTTCTCCTGCAACCCGTTCCCTTTGTGCTAGATGAACGAACGTCTCTCCACATGCTCAGTTCTGAGAGATATGTGAGTGTGAATGCCGTACTTCACGTAGCTTGTTGGGAACTCAAAGTTTTTTCCAGTTGCAATCTCAACTCCATACATATATATGGGGAGTTACTAGCTCCAACTCTGTTTTACAGTGAAAAATGCAGGAACTTCAAACCGGCACTAGGAAACAGTCTGAGAAAGCAGAGTAAAAGTATCTCCTGCAAACCGTTCCCTTTGTGCTAGATGAACGAAATTCTCTCCACATGCTCAGTTCTGAGAGATAAGTGTGTGTGAAGCCGTACTTCACCTAGCTTGTAGGGAACACAAAGTTTCTTTCACTTTCAACTCCACTCCATACATATATATTTGGAGGTATGAGCTCCAACACGGGTTTACAGTGAAAACTGCAGGAAATTCAAACCGGCACAAAAAACAGACTGGGAAACCAGAGAAATAGTTTCTCTTGCATCCCGTTCCCTTTGTGCTAGATGAACGAACGTCTCTCCACATGCTCAGTTCTGAGAGATAAGTGTGTGTGAAAGCCGTCCTTCACCTAGCTTGTTGGGAACACAAATTTTCTTTTAACTTGCAAACTCCACTCCATACATATATATGGGGAGGTACGAGCTCCAACTCGGTTTTACAGTGAAAACTGCAGGATCATCAAACCAGCACTAGGAAACAGACTGAGAATCCAGAGTAAAACTTTCTCCTGCAACCAGTTCCATTTGTGCCAGATGAACGAACGTCTCTCCACATGCTCAGTTCTGAGATATATGTGTGTGTGAATGCCGTCATTCACCTAGGTTGTTAAGAACACAAAGTTTCTTATCAGTTGCAAACTCCACTCCATACATATTTATTTGGATGTACGAGCTCCAACTCGATTTTACAGTGAAAACTGCAGGAATTTCAAACCGCCACTAGGAAACAGACTGAGAATCCAGAGTAAAATTCTCTCTAGCATCCCGTTTCCTTTGTGCTAGATGAACGAACGTCTCTCCACATGCTCAGTTCTGAGAAATAATTATGTGTGAAAGCCGTACTTCACCTAGCTTGTTGGGAACACAAAATTTCTTTTCAGTTGCAAACTCCACTCCATACATATATACGGGTAGGTACTATCTCCAACTCGGTTTTACAGTGAAAACTGCAGGAACTTCAAACCGGCACTAGGAAACAGACTGAGAAACCAGAGTTAAAGTTTCTCTTGCAACCCGTTTCTTTTTGCTAGATGAACGATCGTCTCTCCACATGCTCAGTTCTGAGAGATAAGTGTGTGTGAAAGCCGTCCTTCACCTAACTTGTTGGGAACACAAAGTTTCTTTTCACTTGCAAACTCCACTACATACATGTATATGGGGAGGTACGAGCTCCAACTCGATTTTACAGTGAAAAATGCAGGATCATCAAACCGGCACTAGGAAACAGAGTGAGAATCCAGAGTAAAACTTTCTCCTGCAACCAGTTCCATTTGTGCTAGATGAACGAACGTCTCTCCACATACACAGTTCTGAGAGATAAGTGTGTGTGAAAGCCGTCCTTCAACTAGCTTGTTGGGAAAACAAAGTTTCTTTTCAATTGCAAACTCCACTCCATACATATATATGGGGAGGTACAAGCTCCAACTCGGTTTTAAAGTGAAAACTGCAGGAACTTTAAACCGGCACTAGGAAACAGACTGAGAAACCAGAGTAAAAGTTTCTCCTGCAACCCGTTCCCTTTGTGCCAGATGAACGAACGTCTCTCCACATGCTCAGTTCTCAGAGATAAGTTAGTGTGAATGCCGTACTTCACGTAGCTTGTTGGGAACTCAAAGTTTTTTCCAGTTGCAATCTCAACTCCATACATATATATGGGGAGTTATTAGCTCCAACTCGGTTTTACAGTGAAAACTGCAGGAACTTCAAACCGGCACTAGGAAACAGTCTGAGAAAGCAGAGTAAAAGTATCTCCTGCAAACCGTTCCCTTTGTGCTAGATGAACGAAATTCTCTCCACATGCTCAGTTCTGAGAGGTAAGTGTGTGTGAAGCCGTACTTCACCTAGCTTGTTGGGAACACAAAGTTTCTTTCACTTTCAACTCCACTCCATACATATATATTTGGAGGTATGAGCTCCAACACGGGTTTACAGTGAAAACTGCAGGAAATTCAAACCGGCACAAAAAACAGACTGAGAATCCAGGGAAAAAGTTTCTCCTGCAAACCGTTCCATGTGTGCTAGATGAAAGAACGTCCCTCCAAATGCTCAGTTCTGAGTTATAAGTGTGTGTGAAAGCCGTAATTCACCTAGCTTGTTGGGAACGCAATTTCTTGTCAGTTGCAACTTCCACTCCATACATATATATGGGGAGGTACGTGCTACAACTCAGTTTTACAGTGAAAATTGCAGAAATTTCAAACCGGCACTAGGAAACAGACTGAGAAACCAGAGTAAAAGTTTATCCTGCAACACGTTCCCTTTGTGCTAGATGAACGATCGTCTCTCCAAATGCTCAGTTCTGATAGATAAGTGTGTGTGAAAGCCGTCCTTCACCTAGCTTGTTGGGAACACATTTTCTTTTCAAGTGCAACCTCCACTACATACATATATATGGGGAGGTACGAGCTCCAACTCGGTTTTACAGTGAAAACTGCAGGAACTTTAAACCGGCACTAGGAAACAGAGTGAGAAACCAGCGTAAAAGTTTCTCCTGCAACCCGTTCCCTTTGTGCTAGATGAACGAACGTCTCTCCACATGCTCAGTTCTGAGATATATGTGTGTGTGAAAGACGTCCTTCACCTACTTCTTAAGAACACAAAGTTTCTTATCAGTTGCAAACTCCACTCCATACATATGTATTTGGAGGTACGAGCTCCAACTCGGTTTTACAGTGAAAACTGCAGGAACTTCAAACCGCCACAAGAAAACAGACTGAGAAACCAGAGTAAAATCCTCTGAAGCATCCCGTTTCCTTTGTGCTAGATGAACGAACGTCTCTCCACATGCTCAATTCTGAGAAATAAGAGTGTGTGAAAGCCGTCCTTCACCTAGCTTGTTGGGAACACTGTTTCTTTTCAGTTGCAAACTCCACTCAATACACATATATGGGGAGGTACTAGCTCCAAATCGGTTTTACAGTGAAAACAGCAGGAACATCAAACCGGCACTAGGAAACATACTGAGAATCCAGAGTAAACGTTTCTCCTGCAACCAATTCCCTTTGTGCTTGTTGAACGAACGTCTCTCCACATGCTCAGTTCTGAGAGATAAGTGTGTGTGAAACCCGTCCTTCACCTAGCTTGTTGGGAACACAAAGTTTCTTTTCACTAGCAAACTCCACTTCATACATATATATGGGGAGGTACGAGCTCCAAATCGGTTTTACTTTGAAAACTGCAAGAACTTCAAACTGGCACTAGGAAACAGACTGAGAAACCAGAGTAAAAGTTTCTCCTGCAACCCGTTCCCTTTGTGCTAGATGAACGAACGTCTCTCCACATGCTCAGTTCTGAGAGATAAGTGTGTGTGAAACCCGTCCTTCACCTAGCTTGTTGGGAACACAAAGTTTCTTTTCACTTGCAAACTACACTCCATACATATATATAGGGAAGTACAAGCTCCAACACGGTTTTACAGTGAAAACTGCAGGAACTTCAAACCGGCACTAGGAAACAGACTGAGAAACCAGAGTAAAAGTTGCACCTGCAACCCGTTCCCTTTGTGCAGGATGAACGAACGTCTCTCCACATGCTCCGTTCTGAGAGATAAGTGTGTGTGAATGCCGTCCTTCACGTAGCTTGTTGGGAACTCAAAGTTTTTTTCAGTTGCAATCTCAACTCCATACATATATATGGGGAGTTACTAGCTCCAACTCGATTTTACAGTGAAAACTGCAGGAACTTCAAACCGGCACTAGGAAACAGAATGAGAAAGCAGAGTAAAATTATCTCCTGCAACCCGTTCCCTTTGTGCTAGATGAACGAAAGTCTCTCCACATGCACAGTTATGAGAGATAAGTGTGTGTGAAAGCCGTCCTTCACCTAGCTTTTTGGGAACACAGTTTCTTTCACTTTCAAACTCCACTCCATACATATATATTTGGAGGTATGAGCTCCAACACGGGTTTACAGTGAAAACTGCAGGAAATTCAAACAGGCACATAAAACAAACTGAGAAACCAGAGAAAATATTTCTCCTGCAACCCGTTCCATGTGTGCTAGATGAACGAACGTCTCTCCACATGCTCAGTTGTGAGAGATAAGTGTGTGTGAAAGCCGTCCTTCACCTAGCTTGTTGGGAACACAGTTCCTTTTCAGGTGCAACCTCCACTCCATACATATATATGGGTAGGTACGAGCTCCAACTCGGTTTTACAATGACAACTGCAGAAAATTCAAACCGGCACTAGGAAACAGACTGAGAAACCAGAGTAAAAGTTTCTCTTGCAACCCGATTATTTTTGCTAGATGAACGATCGTCTCTCCACATGCTCAGTTCTGATAGATAAGTGTGTGTGAAAGCCGTCCTTCACCTAGCTTGTTGGAAACACAAAGTTTCTTTTCACTTGCGAACTCCATTCCATACATATATATGGGGAGGTACGAGCTCCAACTCCATTTTACAGTGAAAACTGCAGGATCTTTAAACCGGCACTAGGAAACAGACTGAGAATCCAGAGTAAAACTTTCTCTTGCAACCAGTTCCATTTGTGCTAGATGAACGAACGTCTCTCTACATGCTCAGTTCTGAGAGATAAGTGTGTGTGAAAGCCGTCCTTCACCTAGCTTGTTGGGAACACAGTTTCTTTCACTTTCAAACTCCACTCCATACATATATATTTGGAGGTATGAGCTCCAAAACGGGTTTACAGTGAAAACTGAAGGAAATTCAAACAGGCACAAAAAACAGACTGAGAAACCAGAGAAAATGTTTCTCCTGCAACCCGTTCCATGTGTGCTAGATGAACGAACGTCTCTGCACATGCTAAGTTCTGAGAGATAATTGTGTGTGAAAGCCGACCTTCACCTAGCTTGTTGGGAACACAAAGTTTCTTTTCACTTGCAAACTCCACTCCATACATATATATGGGGAGGTAGAAGCTCCAACACGGTTTTACAGTGAAAACTGCAGGAACTTCAAACCGGCACTAGGAAACAGACTGAGAAACCAGAGTAAAAGTTGCTCCTGCAACCCGTTCCCTTTGTGCTAGATGAACGAAAGTCTCTCCACATGCTCCGTTCTGAGAGATAAGTGTGTGTGAATGCCGTCCTTCACGTAGCTTGTTGGGAACTCAAAGTTTTTTTCAGTTGCAATCTCAACTCCATACATATATATGGGGAGTTACTAGCTCCAACTCGGTTTTACAGTGAAATCTGCAGGAACTTCAAACCGGCACTAGGAAACAGAATGAGAAAGCAGAGTAAAAGTATCTCCTGCAGCCCGTTCCCTTTGTGCTAGATGAACGAAAGTCTCTCCACATGCTCAGTTCTGAGAGATAAGTGTGTGTGAAGCCGTCCTTCACCTAGCTTGTTGGGAACACAAAGTTTCTTTCACTTTCAAACTCCACTCCATACATATATATTTGGAGGTATGAGCTCCAACACGGGTTTACAGTGAAAACTGCAGGAAATTCAAACAGGCACAAAAAACAGACTGAGAAACCAGAGAAAATGTTTCTCCTGCAACCCGCTCCATGTGTGCAAGATGAACGAACGTCTCTCCACATGCTCAGTTCTGAGAGATAAGTGTGTGTGAAAGCCGTCCTTCACCTAGCTTGTTGGGAACACAGTTTCTTTTCAGATGCAACCTCCACTCCATACATATATATGGGTAGGTACGAGCTCCAACTCGGTTTTACAATGACAACTGCAGAAAATTCAAACCGGCACTAGGAAACAGACTGAGAAACCAGAGTAAAAGTTTCTCTTGCAACCCGTTTCTTTTTTCTAGATGAACGATCGTCTCTCCACATGCTCAGTTCTGATAAATAAGTGTGTGTGAAAGCCGTCCTTCACCTAGCTTGATGGAAACACAAAGTTTCTTTTCACTTGCGAACTCCATTCCATACATATATATGGGGAGGTACGAGCTCCAACTCGGTTTTACAGTGAAAACTGCAGGATCTTCAAACCGGCACTAGGAAACAGACTGAGAATCCAGAGTAAAACTTTCTCTTGCAACCAGTTCCATTTGTGCTAGATGAACGAACGTCTCTCCACATACACAGTTCTGAGAGATAAGTGTGTGTGAAGCCGTCCTTCACCTAGATTGTTGGGAACACAAAGTTTCTTTCACTTTCAAAATCCACTCCATACATATATAATTGGAGGTATGAGCTCCAACACGGGTTTACAGTGAAAACTGCAGGAACTTCAAACCGGCACTAGGAAACAGACTGAGAAACCAGAGAAAAAGTTTCTCCTGCAACCCATTCCCTTTGTGCTAGATGAAAGAAAGTCTCTCCACATGCTCCGTTCTGAGAGATAATTGTGTGTGAATGCCGTCCTTCACGTAGCTTGTTGGGAACTCAAAGTTTTTTTCAGTTGCAATCTCAAATCCATACATATATATGGGGAGTTACTAGCTCCAACTTGGTTTTACAGTGAAAACTGCAGGAACTTCAAACCGGCACTAGGAAACAGAATGAGAAAGCAGAGTAAAAGTACCTCCTGCAATCCGTTCCCTTGGTGCTAGATGAACGAAAGTCTCTCCACATGCTCAGTTCTGAGAGATAAGTGTGTGTGAAAGCGGTCCTTCACCTAGCTTGTTGGGAACAAAGTTTCTTTCACTTTCAATCTCCACTCCATTCATATATATTTGGAGGTATGAGCTCCAACACGGGTTTACAGTGAAAACTGCAGGAAATTCAAACAGGCACAAAAAACAGACTGAGAAACCAGAGAAAAAGTTTCTCCTGCAACCCGTTCCATGTGTGCTAGATGAACGATCGTCTCTCCACATGCTCAGTTCTGAGAGATAAGTGTGTGTGAAAGCCGTCCTTCACCTAGCTTGTTGGGAACACAAAGTTTCTTTTCACTTGCAAACTCCACTCCATACATATATATGGGGAGGTAGAAGCTCCAACACGGTTTTACAGTGAAAACTGCAGGAACTTCAAACCGGCACTAGGAAACAGACTGAGAAACCAGAGTAAAAGTTGCTCCTGCAACCCGTTCCCTTTGTGCTAGATGAACGAAAGTCTCTCCACATGCTCCGTTCTGAGAGATAAGTGTGTGTGAATGCCGTCCTTCACGTAGCTTGTTGGGAACTCAAAGTTTTTTTCAGTTGCAATCTCAACTCCATACATATATATGGGGAGTTACTAGCTCCAACTCGGTTTTACAGTGAAAACTGCAGGAACTTCAAACCGGCACTAGGAAACAGAATGAGAAAGCAGAGTAAAAGTATCTCCTGCAGCCCGTTCCCTTTGTGCTAGATGAACGAAAGTCTCTCCACATGCTCAGTTCTGAGAGATAAGTGTGTGTGAAGCCGTCCTTCACCTAGCTTGTTGGGAACACAAAGTTTCTTTCACTTTCAAACTCCACTCCATACATATATATTTGGAGGTATGAGCTCCAACACGGGTTTACAGTGAAAACTGCAGGAAATTCAAACAGGCACAAAAAACAGACTGAGAATCCAGAGAAAATGTTTCTCCTGCAACCCGCTCCATGTGTGCAAGATGAACGAAAGTCTCTCCACATGCTCAGTTCTGAGAGAGAAGTGTGTGTGAAAGCGGTCCTTCACCTAGCTTGTTGGGAACACAAAGTTTCTTTTCACTTGCAAAATCCACTCCATACATATATACGGGGAGGTACGAGCTCCAACTCGGTTTTACAGTGAAAATTGCAGAAAATTCAAACCGGCACTAGGAAACAGACTGAGAAACCAGAGTAAAAGTTTCTCCTGCAAACCGTTCCCTGTTTGATAGATGAACAAACGTCTCTCCACATGCTCAGTTCTGAAAAATAGGTGTGTTTTAAAGCCGTCCTTCACCTAGCTTGTTGGGAACACAGTTTCTTTTCAGTTGCAAATTCACTCCATACACATATATGGGGAGGTACGAGCTCCAAATCGGTTTTACAGTGAAAACAGCAGGAACATCAAACCGGCACTAGGAAACAGACTGAGAATCCAGAGTAAAAGTTTCTCCTGCAAACCATTCCCTTTGTGCTTGATGAACGAACGTCTCTCCACATGCTCAGTTCTGAGAGATAAGTGTGTGTGAAACCCGTCCTTCACCTAGCTTGTTGGGAACACAAAGTTTCTTTTCACTTGCAAACTCCACTTCATACATATATATGGGGAGGTACGAGCTCCAAATCGGATTTACAGTGAAAACTGCAAGAACTTCAAACCGCCACTAGGAAACAGACTGAGAAACCAGAGTAAAAGTTTCTCCTGCAACCCGTTCCCTTTGTGCTAGATGAAGGAACGTCTCTCCACATGCTCAGTTCTGAGAGATAAGTGTGTGTGAAGCCGTACTTCACCTAGCTTGTTGGGAACACAAAGTTTCTTTTCAGTTGCAAACTCCACTCCATAGATATATATGGGGAGGTACAAGCTCCAATTCGGTTTTACAGTGAAAACTGCAGGAACTTTAAACCGGCACTAGGAAACAGACTGAGAAACCAGAGTAAAAGTTTCTCCTGCATCACGTTCCATTTGTGCTAGATGAACGAACGTCTCTCCACATGCTCAGTTCTGAGATATATGTGTGTGTGAAAGCCGTCCTTCACCTAGGTTGTTAAGAACACAAAGTTTCTTATCAGTTGCAAACTCCACTCCATACATATATATTTGGAGGTACGAGCTCCAACTCGGTTTTACAGTGAAAACTGCACGAATTTCAAACCGCCACTAGGAAACAGACTGAGAAACCAGAGTAAATGTTTCGCCTGCAACACCTTCCCTTTGTGCTAGATACACGAACGTCTCTCCACATGCTCTGTTCTGAGAGATAAGTGCGTGTGAAACCGTCCTTCACCTTGCTTGTTGGGAACACAAAGTTTCTTTTCATTTGCAAACTCCACTCCATACATATATATGGGGTGGTACGCGCTCCAACTCGGGTTTACAGTGAAAACTGGAGGAAATTCAAACATCACTAGGAAAAATACTGAGAAACCAGAGTAAAATTTTCTCTAGCAACCCGTTTCCTTTGTGCTAGATGAACGAACGTCTCTCCACATGCTCAGTTCTGAGAGATAAGTGTGTGTGAAAGCCGTCCTTCACATTGCTTGCTGGGAACACAAAGTTTCTTTTCACTTGCAAACTCCACTCCATACATATATATGGGGAGGTACGAGCTGCAACTCGGTTTTACAGTGAAAACTGCAGTAACTTCAAACCGGCACTAGGAAACAGACTGAGAAACCAGAGAAAAAGTTTCTCCTGCAACCCGTTCCCTTTGTGCTAGATGAAAGAACGTCTCTCCACATGCTAAGTTCTGAGAGATAATTGTGTGTGAAAGCGGTCCTTCACCTAGCTTGTTGGGAACACAAAGTTTCTTTTCACTTGCAAACTCCACTCCATACATATATATGGGGAGGTACAAGCTCCAACACGGTTTTACAGTGAAAACTGCAGGAACTTCAAACTGGCACTAGGAAACAGACTGAGAAACCAGAGTAAAAGTTGCTCCTGCAACCCGTTCCCTTTGTGCTAGATGAACGAACGTCTCTCCACATGCTCCGTTCTGAGAGATAAGTGTGTGTGAATGCCGTCCTTCACGTAGCTTGTTGGGAACTCAAAGTTTTTTTCAGTTGCAATCTCAACTCCATAAATATATATGGGGAGTTACTAGTTCCAACCCGGTTTTACAGTGAAAACTGCAGGAACTTAAAACCGGCACTAGGAAACAGAATGAGAAAGCAGAGTAAAAGTATCTCCTGCAACCCGTTCCCTTTGTGCTAGATGAACGAAAGTCTCTCCACATGCACAGTTCTGAGAGATAAGTGTGTGTGAAAGCCGTCCTTCACCTAGCTTTTTGGAAACACAGTCTCTTTCACTTTCAAACTTCACTCCATACATATATATTTGGAGGTATGAGCTCCAACACGGGTTTACAGTGAAAACTGCAGGAAATTCAAACAGGCACATAAAACAAACTGAGAAACCAGAGAAAATATTTCTCCTGCAACCCGTTCCATGTGTGCTAGATGAACGAACGTCTCTCCACATGCTCAGTTCTGAGAGATAAGTGTGTGTGAAAGCCGTCCTTCACCTAGCTTGTTGGGAACACAGTTCCTTTTCAGGTGCAACCTCCACTCCATACATATATATGGGTAGGTACGAGCTCCAACTCGGTTTTACAATGACAACTGCAGAAAATTCAAACCGGCACTAGGAAACAGACTGAGAAACCAGAGTAAATGTTTCTCTTGCAACCCGATTCTTTTTGCTAGATGAACGATCGTCTCTCCACATGCTCAGTTCTGATAGATAAGTGTGTGTGAAAGCCGTCCTTCACCTAGCTTGTTGGAAACACAAAGTTTCTTTTCACTTGCGAACTCCATTCCATACATATATATGGGGAGGTACGAGCTCCAACTCCGTTTTACAGTGAAAACTGCAGGATCTTCAAACCGGCACTAGGAAACAGACTGAGAATCCAGAGTAAAACTTTCTCTTGCAAACAGTTCCATTTGTGCTAGATGAACGAACGTCTCTCTACATGCTCAGTTCTGAGAGATAAGTGTGTGTGAAAGCCGTCCTTCACCTAGCTTGTTGGGAACACAGTTTCTTTCACTTTCAAACACCACTCCATACATATATATTTGGAGGTATGAGCTCCAACACGGGTTTACAGTGAAAACTGAAGGAAATTCAAACAGGCACAAAAAACAGACTGAGAAACCAGAGAAAATGTTTCTCCTGCAACCCGTTCCATGTGTGCTAGATGAACGAACGTCTCTCCACATGCTAAGTTCTGAGAAATAATTGTGTGTGAAAGCCGTCCTTCACCAAGCTTGTTGGGAACACAAAGTTTCTTTTCACTTGCAAACTCCACTCCATACATATATATGGGGTGGTAGAAGCTCCAACACGGTTTTATAGTGAAAACTGCAGGAACTTCAAACCGGCACTAGGAAACAGACTGAGAAACCAGAGTAAATGTTGCTCCTGCAACCCGTTCCCTTTGTGCTAGATGAACGAAAGTCTCTCCACATGCTCCGTTCTGAGAGATAAGTGTGTGTGAATGCCGTCCTTCACGTAGCTTGTTGGGAACTCAGTTTTTTTCAGTTGCAATCTCAACTCCATACATATATATGGGGAGTTACTAGCTCCAACTCGGTTTTACAGTGAAAACTGCAGGAACTTCAAACCAGCACTAGGAAATAGAATGAGAAAGCAGAGTAAAAGTATCTCCTGCAGCCCGTTCCCTTTGTGCTAGATGAACGAAAGTCTCTCCACATGCTCAGTTCTGAGAGATAAGTGTGTGTGAAGCCGTCCTTCACCTAGCTTGTTGGGAACACAAAGTTTCTTTCACTTTCAAACTCCACTCCATACATATATATTTGGAGGTATGAGCTCCAACACGGGTTTACAGTGAAAACTGCAGGAAATTCAAACAGGCACAAAAAACAGACTGAGAATCCAGAGAAAATGTTTCTCCTGCAACCCGCTCCATGTGTGCAAGATGAACGAACGTCTCTCCACATGCTCAGTTCTGAGAGATAAGTGTGTGTGAAAGCCGTCCTTCACCTAGCTTGTTGGGAACACAGTTTCTTTTCAGATGCAACCTCCACTCCATACATATATATGGGTAGGTACGAGCTCCAACTCGGTTTTACAATGACAACTGCAGAAAATTCAAACCGGCACTAGGAAACAGACTGAGAAACCAGAGTAAAAGTTTCTCTTGCAACCCGTTTCTTTTTTCTAGATGAACGATCGTCTCTCCACATGCTCAGTTCTGATAGATAAGTGTGTGTGAAAGCCGTCCTTCACCTAGCCTGATGGAAACACAAAGTTTCTTTTCACTTGCGAACTCCATTCCATACATATATATGGGGAGGTACGAGCTCCAACTCGGTTTTACAGTGAAAACTGCAGGATCTTCAAACCGGCACTAGGAAACAGACTGAGAATCCAGAGTAAAACATTCTCTTGCAACCAGTTCCATTTGTGCTAGATGAACGAACGTCTCTCCACATACACAGTTCTGAGAGATAAGTGTGTGTGAAGCCGTCCTTCACCTAGCTTGTTGGGAACACAAAGTTTCTTTCACTTTCAAAATCCACTCCATACATATATAATTGGAGGTATGAGCTCCAACACGGATTTACAGTGAAAACTGCAGGAACTTCAAAGCGGCACTAGGAAACAGACTGAGAAACCAGAGAAAAAGTTTCTCCTGCAACCCATTCCCTTTGTGCTAGATGAAAGAAAGTCTCTCCACATGCTCCGTTCTGAGAGATAATTGTGTGTGAATGCCGTCCTTCACGTAGCTTGTTGGGAACTCAAAGTTTTTTTCAGTTGCAATCTCAAATCCATACATATATATGGGGAGTTACTAGCTCCAACTCGGTTTTACAGTGAAAACTGCAGGAACTTCAAACCGGCACTAGGAAACAGAATGAGAAAGCAGAGAAAAAGTATCTCCTGCAATCCGTTCCCTTTGTGCTAGATGAACGAAAGTCTCTCCACATGCTCAGTTCTGAGAGATAAGTGTGTGTGAAAGCGGTCCTTCACCTAGCTTGTTGGGAACAAAGTTTCTTTCACTTTCAATCTCCACTCCATTCATATATATTTGGAGGTATGAGCTCCAACACGGGTTTACAGTGAAAACTGCAGGAAATTCAAACAGGCACAAAAAACAGACTGAGAAACCAGAGAAAAAGTTTCTCCTGCAACCCGTTCCATGTGTGCTAGATGAACGATCGTCTCTCCACATGCTCAGTTCTGAGAGATAAGTGTGTGTGAAAGCCGTCCTTCACCTAGCTTGTTGGGAACACAAAGTTTCTTTTCACTTGCAAACTCCACTCCATACATATATATGGGGAGGTAGAAGCTCCAACACGGTTTTACAGTGAAAACTGCAGGAACTTCAAACCGGCACTAGGAAACAGACTGAGAAACCAGAGTAAAAGTTGCTCCTGCAACCCGTTCCCTTTGTGCTAGATGAACGAACGTCTCTCCACATGCTCCGTTCTGAGAGATAAGTGTGTGTGAATGCCGTCCTTCACGTAGCTTGTTGGGAACTCAAAGTTTTTTTCAGTTGCAATCTCAACTCCATACATATATATGGGGAGTTACTAGCTCCAACTCGGTTTTACAGTGAAAACTGCAGGAACTTCAAACCGGCACTAGGAAACAGAATGAGAAAGCAGAGTAAAAGTATCTCCTGCAGCCCGTTCCCTTTGTGCTAGATGAACGAAAGTCTCTCCACATGCTCAGTTCTGAGAGATAAGTGTGTGTGAAAGCCGTCCTTCACCTAGCTTGTTGGGAACACAGTTTCTTTTCAGATGCAACCTCCACTCCATACATATATATGGGGAGGTACGAGCTCCAACTCGGTTTTACATGAAAACTGCAGGATTTTCAAACCGGCACTAGGAAACAGACTGAGAATCCAGAGTAAAACTTTCTCTTGCAACCAGTTCCATTTGTGCTAGATGAACGAACGTCTCTCCACATACACAGTTCTGAGAGATAAGTGTGTGTGAAGCCGTCCTTCACCTAGCTTGTTGGGAACACAAAGTTTCTTTCACTTTCAAAATCCACTCCATACATATATAATTGGAGGTATGAGCTCCAACACGGGTTTACAGTGAAAACTGCAGGAACTTCAAACCGGCACTAGGAAACAGACTGAGAAACCAGAGAAAAAGTTTCTCCTGCAACCCATTCCCTTTGTGCTAGATGAAAGAAAGTCTCTCCACATGCTCCGTTCTGAGAGATAATTGTGTGTGAATGCCGTCCTTCACGTAGCTTGTTGGGAACTCAAAGTTTTTTTCAGTTGCAATCTCAAATCCATACATATATATGGGGAGTTACTAGCTCCAACTCGGTTTTACAGTGAAAACTGCAGGAACTTCAAACCGGCACTAGGAAACAGAATGAGAAAGCAGAGTAAAAGTATCTCCTGCAATCCGTTCCCTTTGTGCTAGATGAACGAAAGTCTCTCCACATGCTCAGTTCTGAGAGATAAGTGTGTGTGAAGCCGTCCTTCACCTAGCTTGTTGGGAACACAAAGTTTCTTTCACTTTCAAACTCCACTCCATACATATATATTTGGAGGTATGAGCTCCAACACGGGTTTACAGTGAAAACTGCAGGAAATTCAAACAGGCACAAAAAACAGACTGAGAAACCAGAGAAAATGTTTCTCCTGCAACCCGCTCCATGTGTGCAAGATGAACGAACGTCTCTCCACATGCTCAGTTCTGAGAGATAAGTGTGTGTGAAAGCCGTCCTTCACCTAGCTTGTTGGGAACACAGTTTCTTTTCAGATGCAACCTCCACTCCATACATATATATGGGTAGGTACGAGCTCCAACTCGGTTTTACAATGACAACTGCAGAAAATTCAAACCGGCACTAGGAAACAGACTGAGAAACCAGAGTAAAAGTTTCTCTTGCAACCCGTTTCTTTTTTCTAGATGAACGATCGTCTCTCCACATGCTCAGTTCTGATAGATAAGTGTGTGTGAAAGCCGTCCTTCACCTAGCTTGATGGAAACACAAAGTTTCTTTTCACTTGCGAACTCCATTCCATACATATATATGGGGAGGTACGAGCTCCAACTCGGTTTTACAGTGAAAACTGCAGGATCTTCAAACCGGCACTAGGAAAAAGACTGAGAATCCAGAGTAAAATTTTCTCTTGCAACCAGTTCCATTTGTGCTAGATGAACGAACGTCTCTCCACATACACAGTTCTGAGAGATAAGTGTGTGTGAAGCCGTCCTTCACCTAGCTTGTTGGGAACACAAAGTTTCTTTCACTTTCAAAATCCACTCCATACATATATAATTGGAGGTATGAGCTCCAACACGGGTTTACAATGAAAACTGCAGGATCTTCAAACCGGCACTAGGAAACAGACTGAGAAACCAGAGAAAAAGTTTCTCCTGCAACCCATTCCCTTTGTGCTAGATGAAAGAAAGTCTCTCCACATGCTCCGTTCTGAGAGATAATTGTGTGTGAATGCCGTCCTTCACGTAGCTTGTTGGGAACTCAAAGTTTTTTTCAGTTGCAATTTCAAATCCATACATATATATGGGGAGTTACTAGCTCCAACTCGGTTTTACAGTGAAAACTGCAGGAACTTCAAACCGGCACTAGGAAACAGAAAGAGAATGCAGAGTAAAAGTATCCCCTGCAATCCGTTCCCTTTGTGCTAGATGAACGAAAGTCTCTCCACATGCTCAGTTCTGAGAGATAAGTGTGTGTGAAAGCGGTCCTTCACCTAGCTTGCTGGGAACAAAGTTTCTTTCACTTTCAATCTCCACTCCATTCATATATATTTGGAGGAATGAGCTCCAACACGGGTTTACAGTGAAAACTGCAGGAAATTCAAACAGGCACAAAAAACAGACTGAGAAACCAGAGAAAATGTTTCTCCTGCAACCCGCTCCATGTGTGCAAGATGAACGAACGTCTCTCCACATGCTCAGTTCTGAGAGATAAGTGTGTGTGAAAGCCGTCCTTCACCTAGCTTGTTGGGAACACAGTTTCTTTTCAGATGCAACCTCCACTCCATACATATATATGGGTAGGTACGAGCTCCAACTCGGTTTTACAATGACAACTGCAGAAAATTCAAACCGGCACTAGGAAACAGACTGAGAAACCAGAGTAAAAGTTTCTCTTGCAACCCGTTTCTTTTTTCTAGATGAACGATCGTCTCTCCACATGCTCAGTTCTGATAGATAAGTGTGTGTGAAAGCCGTCCTTCACCTAGCTTGATGGAAACACAAAGTTTCTTTTCACTTGCGAACTCCATTCCATACATATATATGGGGAGGTACGAGCTCCAACTCGGTTTTACAGTGAAAACTGCAGGATCTTCAAACCGGCACTAGGAAACAGACTGAGAATCCAGAGTAAAACTTTCTCTTGCAACCAGTTCCATTTGTGCTAGATGAACGAACGTCTCTCCACATACACAGTTCTGAGAGATAAGTGTGTGTGAAGCCGTCCTTCACCTAGATTGTTGGGAACACAAAGTTTCTTTCACTTTCAAAATCCACTCCATACATATATAATTGGAGGTATGAGCTCCAACACGGGTTTACAGTGAAAACTGCAGGAACTTCAAACCGGCACTAGGAAACAGACTGAGAAACCAGAGAAAAAGTTTCTCCTGCAACCCATTCCCTTTGTGCTAGATGAAAGAAAGTCTCTCCACATGCTCCGTTCTGAGAGATAATTGTGTGTGAATGCCGTCCTTCACGTAGCTTGTTGGGAACTCAAAGTTTTTTTCAGTTGCAATCTCAAATCCATACATATATATGGGGAGTTACTAGCTCCAACTCGGTTTTACAGTGAAAACTGCAGGAACTTCAAACCGGCACTAGGAAACAGAATGAGAAAGCAGAGTAAAAGTACCTCCTGCAATCCGTTCCCTTTGTGCTAGATGAACGAAAGTCTCTCCACATGCTCAGTTCTGAGAGATAAGTGTGTGTGAAAGCGGTCCTTCACCTAGCTTGTTGGGAACAAAGTTTCTTTCACTATCAATCTCCACTCGATTCATATATATTTGGAGGTATGAGCTCCAACACGGGTTTACAGTGAAAACTGCAGGAAATTCAAACAGGCACAAAAAACAGACTGAGAAACCAGAGAAAAAGTTTCTCCTGCAACCCGTTCCATGTGTGCTAGATGAACGATCGTCTCTCCACATGCTCAGTTCTGAGAGATAAGTGTGTGTGAAAGCCGTCCTTCACCTAGCTTGTTGGGAACACAAAGTTTCTTTTCACTTGCAAACTCCACTCCATACATATATATGGGGAGGTAGAAGCTCCAACACGGTTTTACAGTGAAAACTGCAGGAACTTCAAACCGGCACTAGGAAACAGACTGAGAAACCAGAGTAAAAGTTGCTCCTGCAACCCGTTCCCTTTGTGCTAGATGAACGAACGTCTCTCCACATGCTCCGTTCTGAGAGATAAGTGTGTGTGAATGCCGTCCTTCACGTAGCTTGTTGGGAACTCAAAGTTTTTTTCAGTTGCAATCTCAACTCCATACATATATATGGGGAGTTACTAGCTCCAACTCGGTTTTACAGTGAAAACTGCAGGAACTTCAAACCGGCACTAGGAAACAGAATGAGAAAGCAGAGTAAAAGTATCTCCTGCAGCCCGTTCCCTTTGTGCTAGATGAACGAAAGTCTCTCCACATGCTCAGTTCTGAGAGATAAGTGTGTGTGAAGCCGTCCTTCACCTAGCTTGTTGGGAACACAAAGTTTCTTTCACTTTCAAACTCCACTCCATACATATATATTTGGAGGTATGAGCTCCAACACGGGTTTACAGTGAAAACTGCAGGAAATTCAAACAGGCACAAAAAACAGACTGAGAATCCAGAGAAAATGTTTCTCCTGCAACCCGCTCCATGTGTGCAAGATGAACGAAAGTCTCTCCACATGCTCAGTTCTGAGAGATAAGTGTGTGTGAAAGCGGTCCTTCACCTAGCTTGTTGGGAACACAAAGTTTCTTTTCACTTGCAAAATCCACTCCATACATATATACGGGGAGGTACGAGCTCCAACTCGATTTTACAGTGAAAATTGCAGAAAATTCAAACCGGCACTAGGAAACAGACTGAGAAACCAGAGTAAAAGTTTCTCCTGCAAACCGTTCCCTGTTTGATAGATGAACAAACGTCTCTCCACATGCTCAGTTCTGAAAAATAGGTGTGTTTTAAAGCCGTCCTTCACCTAGCTTGTTGGGAACACAGTTTCTTTTCAGTTGCAAATTCACTCCATACACATATATGGGGAGGTACGAGCTCCAAATCGGTTTTACAGTGAAAACAGCAGGAACATCAAACCGGCACTAGGAAACAGACTGAGAATCCAGAGTAAAAGTTTCTCCTGCAAACCATTCCCTTTGTGCTTGATGAACGAACGTCTCTCCACATGCTCAGTTCTGAGAGATAAGTGTGTGTGAAACCCGTCCTTCACCTAGCTTGTTGGGAACACAAAGTTTCTTTTCACTTGCAAACTCCACTTCATACATATATATGGGGAGGTACGAGCTCCAAATCGGATTTACAGTGAAAACTGCAAGAACTTCAAACCGCCACTAGGAAACAGACTGAGAAACCAGAGTAAAAGTTTCTCCTGCAACCCGTTCCCTTTGTGCTAGATGAAGGAACGTCTCTCCACATGCTCAGTTCTGAGAGATAAGTGTGTGTGAAGCCGTACTTCACCTAGCTTGTTGGGAACACAAAGTTTCTTTTCAGTTGCAAACTCCACTCCATACATATATATGGGGAGGTACAAGCTCCAATTCGGTTTTACAGTGAAAACTGCAGGAACTTTAAACCGGCACTAGGAAACAGACTGAGAAACCAGAGTAAAAGTTTCTCCTGCATCACGTTCCATTTGTGCTAGATGAACGAACGTCTCTCCACATGCTCAGTTCTGAGATATATGTGTGTGTGAAAGCCGTCCTTCACCTAGGTTGTTAAGAACACAAAGTTTCTTATCAGTTGCAAACTCCACTCCATACATATATATTTGGAGGTACGAGCTCCAACTCGGTTTTACAGTGAAAACTGCACGAATTTCAAACCGCCACTAGGAAACAGACTGAGAAACCAGAGTAAATGTTTCGCCTGCAACACCTTCCCTTTGTGCTAGATACACGAACGTCTCTCCACATGCTCTGTTCTGAGAGATAAGTGCGTGTGAAACTGTCCTTCACCTTGCTTGTTGGGAACACAAAGTTTCTTTTCATTTGCAAACTCCACTCCATACATATATATGGGGTGGTACGCGCTCCAACTCGGGTTTACAGTGAAAACTGGAGGAAATTCAAACTTCACTAGGAAAAATACTGAGAAACCAGAGTAAAATTTTCTCTAGCAACCCGTTTCCTTTGTGCTAGATGAACGAACGTCTCTCCACATGCTCAGTTCTGAGAGATAAGTGTGTGTGAAAGCCGTCCTTCACATTGATTGCTGGGAACACAAAGTTTCTTTTCACTTGCAAACTCCACTCCATACATATATATGGGGAGGTACGAGCTGCAACTCGGTTTTACAGTGAAAACTGCAGTAACTTCAAACCGGCACTAGGAAACAGACTGAGAAACCAGAGAAAAAGTTTCTCCTGCAACCCGTTCCCTTTGTGCTAGATGAAAGAACGTCTCTCCACATGCTAAGTTCTGAGAGATAATTGTGTGTGAAAGCGGTCCTTCACCTAGCTTGTTGGGAACACAAAGTTTCTTTTCACTTGCAAACTCCACTCCATACATATATATGGGGAGGTACAAGCTTCAACACGGTTTTACAGTGAAAACTGCAGGAACTTCAAACTGGCACTAGGAAACAGACTGAGAAACCAGAGTAAAAGTTGCTCCTGCAACCCGTTCCCTTTGTGCTAGATGAACGAACGTCTCTCCACATGCTCCGTTCTGAGAGATAAGTGTGTGTGAATGCCGTCCTTCACGTAGCTTGTTGGGAACTCAAAGTTTTTTTCAGTTGCAATCTCAACTCCATACATATATATGGGGAGTTACTAGCTCCAACTCGGTTTTACAGTGAAAACTGCAGGAACTTAAAACCGGCACTAGGAAACAGAATGAGAAAGCAGAGTAAAAGTATCTCCTGCAACCCGTTCCCTTTGTGCTAGATGAACGAAAGTCTCTCCACATGCACAGTTCTGAGAGATAAGTGTGTGTGAAAGCCGTCCTTCACCTAGCTTTTTGGAAACACAGTCTCTTTCACTTTCAAACTTCACTCCATACATATATATTTGGAGGTATGAGCTCCAACACGGGTTTACAGTGAAAACTGCAGGAAATTCAAACAGGCACATAAAACAAACTGAGAAACCAGAGAAAATATTTCTCCTGCAACCCGTTCCATGTGTGCTAGATGAACGAACGTCTCTCCACATGCTCAGTTCTGAGAGATAAGTGTGTGTGAAAGCCGTCCTTCACCTAGCTTGTTGGGAACACAGTTCCTTTTCAGGTGCAACCTCCACTCCATACATATATATGGGTAGGTACGAGCTCCAACTCGGTTTTACAATGACAACTGCAGAAAATTCAAACCGGCACTAGGAAACAGACTGAGAAACCAGAGTAAAAGTTTCTCTTGCAACCCGATTCTTTTTGCTAGATGAACGATCGTCTCTCCACATGCTCAGTTCTGATAGATAAGTGTGTGTGAAAGCCGTCCTTCACCTAGCTTGTTGGAAACACAAAGTTTCTTTTCACTTGCGAACTCCATTCCATACATATATATGGGGAGGTACGAGCTCCAACTCCGTTTTACAGTGAAAACTGCAGGATCTTCAAACCGGCACTAGGAAACAGACTGAGAATCCAGAGTAAAACTTTCTCTTGCAAACAGTTCCATTTGTGCTAGATGAACGAACGTCTCTCTACATGCTCAGTTCTGAGAGATAAGTGTGTGTGAAAGCCGTCCTTCACCTAGCTTGTTGGGAACACAGTTTCTTTCACTTTCAAACACCACTCCATACATATATATTTGGAGGTATGAGCTCCAACACGGGTTTACAGTGAAAACTGAAGGAAATTCAAACAGGCACAAAAAACAGACTGAGAAACCAGAGAAAATGTTTCTCCTGCAACCCGTTCCATGTGTGCTAGATGAACGAACGTCTCTCCACATGCTAAGTTCTGAGAGATAATTGTGTGTGAAAGCCGTCCTTCACCAAGCTTGTTGGGAACACAAAGTTTCTTTTCACTTGCAAACTCCACTCCATAAATATATATGGGGTGGTAGAAGCTCCAACACGGTTTTATAGTGAAAACTGCAGGAACTTCAAACCGGCACTAGGAAACAGACTGAGAAACCAGAGTAAATGTTGCTCCTGCAACCCGTTCCCTTTGTGCTAGATGAACGAACGTCTCTCCACATGCTCCGTTCTGAGAGATAAGTGTGTGTGAATGCCGTCCTTCACGTAGCTTGTTGGGAACTCAGTTTTTTTCAGTTGCAATCTCAACTCCATACATATATATGGGGAGTTACTAGCTCCAACTCGGTTTTACAGTGAAAACTGCAGGAACTTCAAACCAGCACTAGGAAATAGAATGAGAAAGCAGAGTAAAAGTATCTCCTGCAGCCCGTTCCCTTTGTGCTAGATGAACGAAAGTCTCTCCACATGCTCAGTTCTGAGAGATAAGTGTGTGTGAAGCCGTCCTTCACCTAGCTTGTTGGGAACACAAAGTTTCTTTCACTTTCAAACTCCACTCCATACATATATATTTGGAGGTATGAGCTCCAACACGGGTTTACAGTGAAAACTGCAGGAAATTCAAACAGCCACAAAAAACAGACTGAGAAACCAGAGAAAATGTTTCTCCTGCAACCCGCTCCATGTGTGCAAGATGAATGAACGTCTCTCCACATGCTCAGTTCTGAGAGATAAGTGTGTGTGAAAGCCGTCCTTCACCTAGCTTGTTGGGAACACAGTTTCTTTTCAGATGCAACCTCCACTCCATACATATATATGGGTAGGTACGAGCTCCAACTCGGTTTTACAATGACAACTGCAGAAAATTCAAACCGGCACTAGGAAACAGACTGAGAAACCAGAGTAAAAGTTTCTCTTGCAACCCGTTTCTTTTTTCTAGATGAACGATCGTCTCTCCACATGCTCAGTTCTGATAGATAAGTGTGTGTGAAAGCCGTCCTTCACCTAGCTTGATGGAAACACAAAGTTTCTTTTCACTTGCGAACTCCATTCCATACATATATATGGGGAGGTACGAGCTCCAACTCGGTTTTACAGTGAAAACTGCAGGATCTTCAAACCGGCACTAGGAAACAGACTGAGAATCCAGAGTAAAACATTCTCTTGCAACCAGTTCCATTTGTGCTAGATGAACGAACGTCTCTCCACATACACAGTTCTGAGAGATAAGTGTGTGTGAAGCCGTCCTTCACCTAGCTTGTTGGGAACACAAAGTTTCTTTCACTTTCAAAATCCACTCCATACATATATAATTGGAGGTATGAGCTCCAACACGGATTTACAGTGAAAACTGCAGGAACTTCAAACCGGCACTAGGAAACAGACTGAGAAACCAGAGAAAAAGTTTCTCCTGCAACCCATTCCCTTTGTGCTAGATGAAAGAAAGTCTCTCCACATGCTCCGTTCTGAGAGATAATTGTGTGTGAATGCCGTCCTTCACGTAGCTTGTTGGGAACTCAAAGTTTTTTTCAGTTGCAATCTCAAATCCATACATATATATGGGGAGTTACTAGCTCCAACTCGGTTTTACAGTGAAAACTGCAGGAACTTCAAACCGGCACTAGGAAACAGAATGAGAAAGCAGAGTAAAAGTATCTCCTGCAATCCGTTCCCTTTGTGCTAGATGAACGAAAGTCTCTCCACATGCTCAGTTCTGAGAGTTAAGTGTGTGTGAAAGCGGTCCTTCACCTAGCTTGTTGGGAACAAAGTTTCTTTCACTTTCAATCTCCACTCCATTCATATATATTTGGAGGTATGAGCTCCAACACGGGTTTACAGTGAAAACTGCAGGAAATTCAAACAGGCACAAAAAACAGACTGAGAAACCAGAGAAAAAGTTTCTCCTGCAACCCGTTCCATGTGTGCTAGATGAACGATCGTCTCTCCACATGCTCAGTTCTGAGAGATAAGTGTGTGTGAAAGCCGTCCTTCACCTAGCTTGTTGGGAACACAAAGTTTCTTTTCACTTGCAAACTCCACTCCATACATATATATGGGGAGGTAGAAGCTCCAACACGGTTTTACAGTGAAAACTGCAGGAACTTCAAACCGGCACTAGGAAACAGACTGAGAAACCAGAGTAAAAGTTGCTCCTGCAACCCGTTCCCTTTGTGCTAGATGAACGAACGTCTCTCCACATGCTCCGTTCTGAGAGATAAGTGTGTGTGAATGCCGTCCTTCACGTAGCTTGTTGGGAACTCAAAGTTTTTTTCAGTTGCAATCTCAACTCCATACATATATATGGGGAGTTACTAGCTCCAACTCGGTTTTACAGTGAAAACTGCAGGAACTTCAAACCGGCACTAGGAAACAGAATGAGAAAGCAGAGTAAAAGTATCTCCTGCAGCCCGTTCCCTTTGTGCTAGATGAACGAAAGTCTCTCCACATGCTCAGTTCTGAGAGATAAGTGTGTGTGAAAGCCGTCCTTCACCTAGCTTGTTGGGAACACAGTTTCTTTTCAGATGCAACCTCCACTCCATACATATATATGGGGAGGTACGAGCTCCAACTCGGTTTTACAGTGAAAACTGCAGGATTTTCAAACCGGCACTAGGAAACAGACTGAGAAACCAGAGTAAAGTTTCTCTTGCAACCCGTTTTTTTTTCTAGATGAACGATCGTCTCTCCACATGCTCAGTTCTGATAGATAAGTGTGTGTGAAAGCCGTCCTTCAACTAGCTTGATGGAAACACAAAGTTTCTTTTCACTTGCGAACTCCATTCCATACATATATATGGGGAGGTACGAGCTCCAACTCGGTTTTACAGTGAAAACTGCAGGATCTTCAAACCGGCACTAGGAAAAAGACTGAGAATCCAGAGTAAAATTTTCTCTTGCAACCAGTTCCATTTGTGCTAGATGAACGAACGTCTCTCCACATACACAGTTCTGAGAGATAAGTGTGTGTGAAGCCGTCCTTCACCTAGCTTGTTGGGAACACAAAGTTTCTTTCACTTTCAAAATCCACTCCATACATATATAATTGGAGGTATGAGCTCCAACACGGGTTTACAATGAAAACTGCAGGAACTTCAAACCGGCACTAGGAAACAGACTGAGAAACCAGAGAAAAAGTTTCTCCTGCAACCCATTCCCTTTGTGCTAGATGAAAGAAAGTCTCTCCACATGCTCCGTTCTGAGAGATAATTGTGTGTGAATGCCGTCCTTCACGTAGCTTGTTGGGAACTCAAAGTTTTTTTCAGTTGCAATCTCAAATCCATACATATATATGGGGAGTTACTAGCTCCAACTCGGTTTTACAGTGAAAACTGCAGGAACTTCAAACCGGCACTAGGAAACAGAAAGAGAAAGCAGAGTAAAAGTATCCCCTGCAAACCTTTCCCTTTGTGCTAGATAAACGAAAGTCTCTCCACATGCTCAGTTCTGAGAGATAAGTGTGTGTGAAAGCGGTCCTTCACCTAGCTTGTTGGGAACAAAGTTTCTTTCACTTTCAATCTCCACTCCATTCATATATATTTGGAGGTATGAGCTCCAACACGGGTTTACAGTGAAAACTGCAGGAAATTCAAACAGGCACAAAAAACAGACTGAGAAACCAGAGAAAAAGTTTCTCCTGCAACCCGTTCCATGTGTGCTAGATGAATGATCGTCTCTCCACATGCTCAGTTCTGAGAGATAAGTGTGTGTGAAAGCCGTCCTTCACCTAGCTTGTTGGGAACACAAAGTTTCTTTTCACTTGCAAACTCCACTCCATACATATATATGGGGAGGTAGAAGCTCCAACACGGTTTTACAGTGAAAACTGCAGGAACTTCAAACCGGCACTAGGAAACAGACTGAGAAACCAGAGTAAAAGTTGCTCCTGCAACCCGTTCCCTTTGTGCTAGATGAACGAACGTCTCTCCACATGCTCCGTTCTGAGAGATAAGTGTGTGTGAATGCCGTCCTTCACGTAGCTTGTTGGGAACTCAAAGTTTTTTTCAGTTGAAATCTCAACTCCATACATATATATGGGGAGTTACTAGCTCCAACTCGGTTTTACAGTGAAAACTGCAGGAACTTCAAACCGGCACTAGGAAACAGAATGAGAAAGCAGAGTAAAAGTATCTCCTGCAGCCCGTTCCCTTTGTGCTAGATGAACGAAAGTCTCTCCACATGCTCAGTTCTGAGAGATAAGTGTGTGTGAAGCCGTATTTCACCTAGCTTGTTGGGAACACAAAGTTTCTTTCACTTTCAAACTCCACTCCATACATATATATTTGGAGGCATGAGCTCCAACACGGGTTTACAGTGAAAACTGCAGGAAATTCAAACAGGCACAAAAAACAGACTGAGAAACCAGAGAAAATGTTTCTCCTGCAACCCGCTCCATGTGTGCAAGATGAACGAACGTCTCTCCACATGCTCAGTTCTGAGAGATAAGTGTGTGTGAAAGCCGTCCTTCACCTAGCTTGTTGGGAAAACAGGTTCTTTTCAGATGCAACCTCCACTCCATACATATATATGGGGAGGTACGAGCTCCAACTCGGTTTTACAGTGAAAACTGCAGGATCTTCAAACCGGCACTAGGAAACAGACTGAGAATCCAGAGTAAAACTTTCTCTTGCAACCAGTTCCATTTGTGCTAGATGAACGAACGTCTCTCCACATACACAGTTCTGAGAGATAAGTGTGTGTGAAGCCGTCCTTCACCTAGCTTGTTGGGAACAAAGTTTCTTTCACTTTCAATCTCCACTCCATTCATATATATTTGGAGGTATGAGCTCCAACACGGGTTTACAGTGAAAACTGCAGGAAATTCAAACAGGCACAAAAAACAGACTGAGAAACCAGAGAAAAAGTTTCTCCTGCAACCCGTTCCATGTGTGCTAGATGAACGATCGTCTCTCCACATGCTCAGTTCTGAGAGATAAGTGTGTGTGAAAGCCGTCCTTCACCTAGATTGTTGGGAACACAAAATTTCTTTTCACTTGCAAACTCCACTCCATACATATATACGGGGAGGTACGAGCTCCAACTCGGTTTTACAGTGAAAACTGCAGGATCTTCAAACCGGCACTAGGAAACAGACTGAGAAACCAGAGTAAAAGTTTCTCCTGCAAGCCTTTCCCTTTGTGCTAGATGAACGATCGTCTCTCCACATGCTCAGTTCTGAGAGATAAGTGTGTGTGAAAGCCGTTCTTCACCTAGCTTGTTGGGAACACAAAGTTTCTTTTAAATTGCAAACTCCACTCCATACATATATATGGGGAAGTAATAGCTCCAACTCGGTTTTACAGTGAAAATTGTTGGAACTTCAAACTTTCACTAGGAAACAGACTGAGAAACCAGAGTAAAAGTTTCACCTGCAACACCTTCCCTTTGTGCTAGATACACGAACGTCTCTCCACATGCTCTGTTCTGAGAGATAAGTGCGTGTGAAACCGTCCTTCACCTTGCTTGTTGGGAACACAAAGTTTCTTTTCATTTGCAAACTCCACTCCATACATATATATGGGGTGGTACGCGCTCCAACTCGGTTTTACAATGAAAACTGCAGGAACTTCAAACCGCCACTAGGAAAAATACTGAGAAACCACAGTAAAATTTTCTCTAGCAACCCGTTTCCTTTGTTCTAGATGAATGAACGTCTCTCCACATGCTCAGTTCTGAGAGATAAGTGTGTGTGAAAGCCGTCCTTCACATTGCTTGCTGGGAACACAAAGTTTCTTTTCACTTGCAAACTCCACTCCATACATATATATGGGGAGGTACGAGCTGCAACTCAGTTTTACAGTGAAAACTGCAGGAACTTCAAACCGGCACTAGGAAACAGACTGAGAAACCAGAGAAAAAGTTGCTCCTGCAACCCGTTCCCTTTGTGCTAGATGAAAGAACGTCTCTCCACATGCTCCGTTCTGAGAGATAAATGTGTGTGAATGCCGTCCTTCACGTAGTTTGTTGGGAACTCAAAGTTTTTTACAGTGGCTATCTCAACTCCATACATATATATGGGGAGTTACTAGCTCCAACTCGGTTTTACAGTGAAAACTGCAGGAACTTCAAACCGGCACTAGGAAACAGAATGAGAAAGCAGAGTAAAAGTATCTCCTGCAACCCGTTCCCTTTGTGCTAGATGAACGAAAGTCTCTCCACATGCTCAGTTCTGAGAGATATGTGTGTGTGAAAGCCGTCCTTCACCTAGCTTGTTGGGAACAGAGTTTCTTTCACTTTCAAACCCCACTCCATACATATATATTTGGAGGTATGAGCTCCAACACGGGTTTACAGTGAAAACTGCAGGAAATTCAAACAGGCACAAATAACAGACTGAGAATCCAGAGAAAATGTTTCTCCTGCCACCCGTTCCATGTGTGCTAGATGAACGAACGTGTCTCCACATGCTCAGTTCTGAGAGATAATTGTGTGTGAAAGCCGTCCTTCACCTAGCTTGTTGGGAACACAAAGATTCTTTTCACTTGCAAACTCCAATCCATACATATATATGGGGAGGTACAAACTCCAACACGGATTTACAGTGAAAACTGCAGGAACTTGAAACCGGCACTAGGAAACAGACAGAGAAACCAGAGTAAAAGTTGCTCCTGCAACCCGTTCCCTTTGTGCTAGATGAACGAACGTCTCTCCACATGCTCCGTTCTGAGAGATAAGTGTGTGTGAATGCCGTCCTTCACGTAGCTTGTTGGGAACTCAAAGTTTTTTTCAGTTGCAATCTCAACTCCATACATATATATGGGGAGTTACTAGCTCCAACTCGGTTTTACAGTGAAAACTGCAGGAACTTCATACCGGCACTAGGAAACAGACTGGGAAACCAGAGTAAAAGTTCCCTTGCAACCCGTTTCTTTTTTCTAGATGAACGATCGTCTCTCCACATGCTCAGTTCTGATAGATAAGTGTGTGTGAAAGCCGTCCTTCACCTAGCTTGATGGAAACACAAAGTTTCTTTTCACTTGCGTACTCCATTCCATACATATATATGGGGAGGTACGAGCTCCAACTCGGTTTTACAGTGGAAACTGCAGGATCTTCAAACCGGCACTAGGAAACAGACTGAGAATCCAGAGTAAAACTTTCTCTTGCAACCAGTTCCATTTGTGCTAGATGAACGAACGTCTCTCCACATACACAGTTCTGAGAGGTAAGTGTGTGTGAAGCCGTCCTTCACCTAGCTAGTTGGGAACACAAATTTTCTTTCACTTTCAATATCCACTCCATACATATATATTTGTAGGTATGAGCTCCAACACAGGTTTACAGTGAAAACTGCAGGAAATTCAAACCGGCACAAAAAACAGACTGAGAAACCAGAGAAAAAGTTTCTCCTGCAACCCGTTCAATGTGTGCTAGATGAACGAACGTCTCTCCACATGCTCAGTTCTGAGAGATAGTTGTGTATGAAAGCCGTCCTTCACCTAGCTTGTTGGGAACACAGTTTCTTTTCAGGTGCAACCTCCACTCCATACATATATATGGGGAGGTACGAGCTCCAACTCGGTTTTACAGTGAAAACTGCAGAAACTTCAAACCGGCACTAGGAAACAGACTAAAAAACCAGAGTAAAAGTTTCTCTTGCAACCCGTTTGTTTTTGCTAGATGAACGATCGTCTCTCCACATGCTCAGTTCTGAGAGATAAGTGTGTGTGAAAGCCGTCCTTCATCTAGATTGTTGGGAACACAAAGTTTCTTTTAACTTGCAAACTCCACTCCATACATATATATGGGGAGGTACGAGCTCCAACTCGGTTTTACAGTGAAAACTGCAGGATCTTCAAACCGGCACTAGGAAACAGACTGAGAAACCAGAGAAAAAGTTTCTCCTGCAACCCGTTCCCTTTGTGCTAGATGAACGAAAGTCTGTCCACATGCTCAGTTCTGAGAGATAAGTGTGTGTGAAGCCATGCTTCAACTAGCTTGTTGGAAACTCAAAGTTTCTTTCACTTTCAAACTCCACTCCATACATATATGTTTATAGGTATGAGCTCCAACACGGGTTTACAGTGAAAACTGCAGGAACTTCAAACCGGCACTAGGAAACAGACTGAGAAACCAGAGAAAAAGTTTCTCCTGCAACCCGTTCCCTTTGTGCTAGATGAACGAAAGTCTCTCCACATGCTCAGTTCTGAGATATAAGTGTGTGTGAAGCCGTCCTTCACCTAGCTTGTTGGGAACACAAAGTTTCTTTCACTTTCAAACTCCACTCCATACATATATATTTGGAGGTATGAGCTCCAACACGGGTTTACAGTGAAAACTGCAGAAAATTCAAACAGGCACAAAAAACAGACTGAGAAACCAGAGAAATTGTTTCTCCTGCAACCCGTTCCATGTGTGCTAGATGAACGAACTTCTCTCCACATGCTCAGTTCTGAGAGATAAGTGTGTGTGAAAGCCGTCCTTCACCTAGCTTGTTGGGAACACAGTTTCTTTTCAGGTGCAACCTCCACTCCATACATATATATGGGTAGGTACGAGCTCCAACTCGGTTTTACAAAGAAAACTGCAGAAACTTCAAACCGGCACTAGGAAACAGACTGAGAAACCAGAGTAAAAGTTTCTCTTGCAACCTGTTTCTTTTTGCTAGATGGACGATCGTCTCTCCACATGCTCCGTTCTGATAGATAAGTGTGTGTGAAGCCGTCCTTCACCTAGCTTGTTGGGAACACAAAGTTTATTTCACTTTCAAACTCCACTCCATACATATATATTTGGAGGTATGAGCTCCAACACGGTTTTACACTGAAAACTGCAGGAAATTCAAACCGGCACAAAAAACAGACTGAGAAACCAGAGAAAAAGTTTCTCCTGCAACCCGTTCCATGTGTGCTAGATGAGCGAACGTCTCTCCACATGCTAAGTTCTGAGATATAAGTGTGTGTGAAAGCCGTCCTTAACCTAGATTGTTGGGAACACAGTTTCTTTTCAGGTGCAACCTCCACTCCATACATATATATGGGGAGTTACGAGCTCCAACTCGGTTTTACAGTGAAAACTGCAGAAACTTCAAACCGGCACTAGGAAACAGACTGAGAAACCAGAGTAAAAGTTTCTCTTGCAACCCGTTTGTTTTTGCTAGATGAACGATCGTCTCTCCACATGCTCAGTTCTGAGAGATAAGTGTGTGTGAAAGCCGTTCTTCACCTAGCTTGTTGGGAACACAAAGTTTCTTTTCACTTGCAAACTCCACTCCATACATATATATGGGTTGGTATGAGCTCCAACTCGGTTTTACAGTGAAAACTGCAGGATCTTCAAACCGGCACTAGGAAACAGACTGAGAAACCAGAGTAAAACTTTCTCCTGCAACCAGTTCCGTTTCTGCTAGATGAACGAACGTCTCTCCACATGCTAAGTTCTGAGAGATAATTGTTTGTGAAAGCCGTCCTTCACCTAGCTTGTTGGGAACACAAAGTTCCTTTTCAGTTGCAAACTCCACTCCATACATATATATGGGGAGGTACAAGCTCCAACACGGTTTTACAGTGAAAACTGCAGGAACTTCAAACCGGCACTAGGAAACAGACTGAGAAACCAGAGTAAAAGTTGCTCCTGCAAACCGTTCCCTTTGTGTTAGATGAACGAACGTCTCTCCACATGCTCCGTTATGAGAGATAAGTGTGTGTGAATGTCGTCCTTCACGTAGCTTGTTGGGAACTCAAAGTTTTTTTCAGTTGCAATCTGAACTCCATACATATATATGGGGAGGTACGAGCTCCAACTCCGTTTTACAGTGAAAACTGCAGGAAATTTAAACCGGCACTAGGAAACACACTGAGAACACTGAGTAAAAGTTTCTCCTGCAAACCGTTCCATTTGTGCTAGATGAACGAACGTCTCTCCACATGCTCAGTTCTGAGATATATGTGTGTGTGAAAGCCGTCCTTCACCTAGCTTGTTGGGAACACAAAGTTTCTTATCAGTTGCAAACTCCACTCCATACATATATATTTGTAGGTACGAGCTCCAACTCGGTTTTACAGTGAAAACTCCAGGAACTTCAAACCAGAACTAGGAAACAGATTGAGAAAGCAGAGTAAAAGTATATCCTGCAACCCGTTCACTTTGTGCTAGATGAACGAAAGTCTATCCACATGCTCAGTTCTGAGATATATGTGTGTGTGAAAGCCGTCCTTCACCTAGCTTGTTAAGAACACAAAGTTTCTTATCAGTTGCAAACTCAACTCCATACATATATATGGGGAGGTAGAAGCTCCAACACGGTTTTACACTAAAAACTGCAGGAACTTCAAACCGGCACTAGGAAACAGACTGAGAAACCAGAGAAAAAGTTTTTCCTGCAACCCGTTCCCTTTGTGCTAGATGAAAGAACGTCTCTCCACATGCTAAGTTCTGAGAGATAATTGTGTGTGAAAGCCGTCCTTCACCTAGCTTGTTGGGAACACAAAGTTTCTTTTCACTTGCAAACTCCACTCCATACATATATATGGGGAGGTACAAGCTCCAACACGGTTTTACAGTGAAAACTGCAGGAACTTCAAACCGGCACTAGGAAACAGACTGAGAAACCAGAGTAAAAGTTGCTCCTGCAACCCGTTCCCTTTGTGCTAGATGAACGAACGTCTCTCCACATGCTCCGTTCTGAGAGATAAGTGTGTGTGTAAATGCCGTCCTTCACGTAGCTTGTTGGGAACTCAAAGATTTTTTCAGTTGCAATCTCAACTACATACATATATATGGGGAGTTACTAGCTCCAACTCGGTTTTACAGTGAAAACTGCAGGAACTTCAAACCGGCACTAGGAAACAGAATGAGAAAGCAGAGTAAAAGTATCTCCTGCAACCAGTTCCCGTTGTGCTAGATGAACGAAAGTCTCTCCACATGCTCAGTTCTGAGACATAAGTGTGTGTGAAGCCGTCCTTCACCTATCTTGTTGGGAACACAAAGTTTCTTTCACTTTCAAACTCCACTCCATACATATATATTTGGAGGTATGAGCTCCAACACGGGTTTACAGTGAAAACTGCAGGAAATTCTAACAGGCACAAAAAACAGACTGAGAAACCAGAGAAAATGTTTCTCCTGCAACCCGTTCCATGTGTGCTAGATGAACGAACGTCTCTCCACATGCTCAGTTCTGAGAGATAAGTGTGTGTGAAAGCCGTCCTTCACCTAGATTGTTGGGAACACAGTTTCTTTTCAGGTGCAACCTCCACTCCATACATATATATGGGTAGGTACGAGCTCCAAATCGGTTTTACAATGGCAACTGCAGAAACTTCAAACCGGCACTAGGAAACAGACTGAGAAACCAGAGTAAAAGTTTCTCTTGCAACCCGTTTCTTTTTGCTAGATGAACGATCTTCTCTCCACATGCTCAGTTCTGATAGATAAGTGTGTGTGAAAGCCGTCCTTCACCTAGCTTGTTGGAAACACAAAGTTTCTTTTCACTTGCAAACTCAACTCCATACATATATATGGGGAGGTACGAGCTCCAACTCGGTTTTACAGTGAAAACTGCAGGAACTTCAAACCGGCACTAGGAAACAGACTGAGAGAGCAAAGAAAAAGTATCTCCTGCAACCCGTTCCCGTTGTGCTAGATGAACGAAAGTCTGTCCACATGCTCAGTTCTGAGAGATAAGTGTTTGTGAAGCCATGCTTCACCTAGCTTGTTGGGAACACAATGTTTCTTTCACTTTCAAACTCCACTCCATACATATATGTTTAGAAGTATGAGCTCCAACACGGGTTTACAGTGAAAACTGCAGGAACTTCAAACCGGCACTAGGAAACCGACTGAGAAACCAGAGAAAAAGTTTCTCCTGCAACCCGTTCCTTTTGTGCTAGATGAAAGAACGTCTCTCCACATGCTAAGTTCTGAGAGATAATTCTGTGTGAAAGCCGTTCTTCACCTAGCTTGTTGGGAACACAAATTTTCTTTTCAGTTGCAAAATCCACTCCATACATATATATGGGGAGGTACAAGTTCCAACTCGCATTTACAGTGAAAACTGCAGGAACTTCAAACCGGCACTAGGAAACAGACTGAGAAAGCAGAGAAAAAGTTGCTCCTGCAACCCGTTCCCTTTGTGCTAGATGAACGAACGTCTCTCCACATGCTCTGTTCTGAAAGATAAGTGTGTGTGAATTCCGTCCTTCACGTAGCTTGTTGGGAACTCAAAGTTTTTTTCAGTTGCAATCTCAAATCCATACATATATATGGGGAGGTACGAGCTCCAACTGGGTTTTAAAGTGAAAACTGCAGGATCTTCAAACCGGCACTAGGAAACAGACTGAGAAACCAGAGTAAAACTTTCTCTTGCAAACAGTTCCATTTGTGCTAGATGAACGAACGTCTCTCCACATACACAGTTCTGAGAGATAAGTGTGTGTGAAGCCGTCCTTCACCTAGCTTGTTGGGAACACAAAATTTCTTTCACTTTCAAACTCAACTCCATACATATATATTTGGAGGTATGAGCTCCAACACGTGTTTACAGTGAAAACTGCAGGAAATTCAAACCGGCACAAAAAACAGACTGAGAAACCAGAGAAAAAGTTTCTCCTGCAACCCGTTCCATGTGTGCTAGATGAACGAACGTCTCTCCACATGCTCAGTTCTGAGAGATAAGTGTGTGTGAAAGCCGTCCTTAACCTAGCTTGTTGGGAACACAGTTTCTTTTCAGGTGCAACCTCCACTCCATACATATATATAGGGAGTTACGAGCTCCAACTCGGTTTTACAGTGAAAACTGCAGAAACTTCAAACCGGCACTAGGAAACAGACTGAGAAACCAGAGTACAAGTTGCTCCTGCAACCCGTTCCCTTTGTGCTAGATGAAAGAACGTCTCTCCACATGCTCCGTTCTGAGAGATAAGTGTGTGTGAATGCCGTCCTTCACGTAGCTTGTTGGGAACTCAAAATTTTTTTCAGTTGCAATCTCAAATCTCTACATATATATGGTGAGTTACTAGCTCCAACTCGGTTTTCAGTGAAAACTGCAGGAACTTCAAACCGGCACTAGGAAACAAAATGAGAAACCAGAGTAAAACTTTCTCTTGCAAACAGTTCCATTTGTGCTAGATGAACGAGCGTCTCTCCACATACACAGTTCTGAGAGATAAGTGTGTGTGAAAGCCGTGCTTCACCTAGCTTGTTGGGAAAACAAAGTTTCTTTTCACTTGCAAACTCCACTCCATACATATATATGGGAAGGAACAAGCTCCAACTCGGTTTTACAGTGAAAACTGCAGGAACTTTAAACCGGCACTAGGAAACACACTGAGAACACAGAGTAAAAGTTTCTCCTGCAACAAGTTTCCTTTGTGCTACATGAACGAACGTCTCTCCACATGCTCAGTTCTGAGATATATGTGTGTGTGAAAACCGTCCTTCACCTAGCTTGTTAAGAACACAAAGTTTCTTATCAGTTGGAAACTCCACTCCATACATATATATGGGGAGGTAGAAGCTCCAACACGGTTATACACTGAAAACTGCAGGAACTTCAAACCGGCAATAGGAAACAGACTGAGAAACCAGAGTACAAGTTTCTCCTGCAACCCGTTCCCTTTGTGCTAGATGAACGAACGTCTCTCCACGTGCTCCGTTCTGAGAGATAAGTGTGTGTGAATGCCGTCCTTCACGTAGCTTGTTGGGAACTCAAAGTTTTTTTCAGTTGCAATCTCAAATCCATACATATATATGGGGAGTTACTAGCTCCACCTCGGTTTTACAGTGAAACCTGCAGGAACTTCAAACCGGCACTAGGAAACAGAATGAGAAAGCAGAGTAAAAGTATCTCCTGCAACCCGATCCCTTTGTGCTAGATGAAAGAACGTTTCTCCACATGCTAAGTTCTGAGAGATAATTGTGTGTGAAAGCCGTCCTTCACCTAGCTTGTTGGGAACACAAAGTTTCTTTTCAGTTGCAAACTCCACTCCATACATATATATGGGGAGGTACAAGCTCCAACTCGGTTTTACAGTGAAAACTGCAGGAACTTCAAACCGGCACTAGGAAACAGACTGAGAAACCAGAGTAAAATTTGCCCTGCAACCCGTTCCATGTGTGCTAGATGAACGAACGTCTCTCCACATGCTAAGTTCTGAGAGATAATTGTGTGTGAAAACCGCACTTCACCTAGATTGTTGGGAACACAGTTTCTTTTCAGGTGCACCCTCCACTCCATACATATATATGGGTAGGTACGAGCTCCAAATCGGTTTTACAATGGCAACTGCAGAAACTTCAAACCGGCACTAGGAAACAGACTGAGAAACCAGAGTAAAACTTTCTCTTGCAAACAGTTCCATTTGTGCTAGATGAACGAACGTCTCTCCACATACACAGTTCTGAGAGATAAGTGTGTGTGAAAGCCGTCCTTCACCTAGCTTGTTGGGAACACAAAGCTTATTTCACATTCAAATTCCATTCCATACATATATGTTTGGAGGTATGAGCTCCAACACGGGTTTACAGTGAAAACTGCAGGAAATTCAAACCGGCACAAAAAACAGACTGAGAAACCAGAGAAAAAGTTTCTCCTGCAACCCGTTCCATGTGTGCTAGTTGAACGAACGTTTCTCCTCATGCTCAGTTCGGAGAGATAAGTGTGTGTGAAAGCCGTCCTTCACCTAGCTTGTTGGGAACACAGTTTCTTTTCAGGTGCAACCTCCACTCCATACATATATATGGGGAGGTACGAGCTCCAACTCGGTTTTACAGTGAAAACTGCAGAAACTTCAAACCGGCTCTAGGAAACAGACTGAGAAACCAGAGTAAAAGTTTCTCTTGCAACCCGTTTCTTTTTGCTAGATGAACGATCGTCTCTCCACATGCTCAGTTCTGAGAGATAAGTGTGTGTGAAAGCCGTCCTTCACCTAGCTTGTTGGGAACACAAAGTTTCTTTTCACTTGCAAACTCCACTCCATACATATATATGGGGAGGTACAAGCTCCAACTCGGTTTTACAGTGAAAACTGCAGGATCATCAAACCGGCACTAGGAAACAGACTGAGAAACCAGAGTAAAACTTTCTCCTGCAACCCTTTCCCTTTGTGCTAGATGAATGAACGTCTCTCCACATGCTCAGTTCTGAGATATATGTGTGTGTGAAAGCCGTCCTTCACCTAGCTTGTTAAGAACACAAAGTTTCTTATCAGTTGCAAACTCCACTCCATACAAATATATTTGTAGGTATGAGCTCCAACTCGGTTTTACAGTGAAAACTGCAGGAAATTCAAACCGGCACTAGGAAACAGACTGAGAAGGCAGAGTAAAAGTATCTCCTGCAACCCGTTCCCTTTGTGCTAGATGAACGAAAGTTTGTCCACATGCTCAGTTCTGAGAGATAAGTGTGTGTGAAGCCATGCTTCACCTAGCTTGTTGGGAACATAAAGTTTCTTTCACTTTCAAACTCCACTCCAAACATATATATGGGTAGGTACAAGCTCCAACTCGGTTTTACAGTGAAAACTGCAGGAAATTCAAACCGGCACAAAAAACAGACTGAGAAACCAGAGAAAAAGTTTCTCCTGCAAACCATTCCATGTGTGCTAGATGAACGAACTTCCCTCCACATGCTCAGTTCTGAGAGATAAGTGTGTGTGAAAGCCGTCCTTCACCTAGATTGTTGGGAACACAAAGTTTCTTTTCAGTTGCAAACTCCACTCCATACATATATATGGGTAGGTACAAGCTCCAACTCGGTTTTACAGTGAAAACTGCAGGAACTTCAAACCGGCACTAGGAAACAGACTGAGAAACCAGAGTAAAATTTTCTCCTGCAACCCGTTCCCTTTGTGCTAGATGAACGAAAGTCTCTCAACATGCTCAGTTCTGAGAGATAAGTGTGTGTGAAAGCCGTCCTTCACCTAGCATGTTGGGAACACAAAGTTTCTTTTCTGTTGCAAACTCCACTCCATACATATATATTTGGAGGTACGAGCACCAACTCGGTTTTACAGTGAAAACTGCAGGAACTTCAAACCGCCACTAGGAAACAGACTGAGAAACCAGAGTAAAATTCTCTCTAGCATCCCGTTTCCATAGTGCTAGATGAACGAACATCTCTCCACATGCTCAGTTCTGAGAGATATGTGTGTGTGAAAGCCGACATTCAACTAGTTTGTTGGGAACACAAAGTTTTTTTTCAGTAGCAAACTCCACTCCATACATATATACGGCGAGGTACTATCTCCAACTCGGTTTTACAGTGACAATTGCAGGAACTTCAAACCGGCACTAGGAAACAGACTGAGAAACCAGAGTAAAACTTTCTCCTGCAAACCGTTCCCTTTTTGATAGATGAACGAACGTCTCTCCACATGCTCAGTTCTGAGAGATAAGTGTGTGTGAAAGCCGTTCTTCACCTAGCTTGTTGGGAACACAGTTTCTTTTCAGGTGCAACCTCCACTCCATACATATATATGGGGAGGTACGAGCTCCAAATCCGTTTTACAGTGAAAACTGCAGAAACTTCAAAACGGCACTAGGAAACAGACTGAGAAATCAGAGTAAATGTTTCTCTTGCATCCCGTTTCTTTGTGCTAGATGAACGAACGTCTCTCCACATGCTCAGTTCTCAGAGGTAAGTGTGTGTGAAAGCCGTCTTCACCTAGCTTTTTGAGAACACAAAGTTACTTTTCACTTGCAAACTCCACTCCATACATATATATGGGGAGGTACGAGCTCCAAATCCGTTTTACAGTGAAAACTGCAGGATCTTCAAACCCGCACAAGAAACAGACTGAGAAACCAGAGTAAAACTTTCTCCTGCAAACCGTTCCATTTGTGCTAGATGAACGAACGTCTCTCCACATGCTCAGTTCTGAGAGATAAGTGTGTGTGAAAGCCTTCCTTCACATATCTTGTTGGGAACACAAAGTTTCTTTTCAGTTGCAAAATCCACTCCATACATATATATGGGGAGGTAGAAGCTCCAACTCGATTTTACAGTGAAAACTGCAGGAACTTTAAACCCGCACTAGGAAACAGACTGAGAAACCAGAGTAAAAGTTTCGCCTGCAAACCTTTCCCTTTGTGTAGATGAACGAACATCTCTCCACATGCTCTGTTCTGAGAGATAAGTGCGTGTGAAAGCCTTCCTTCTCCTAGCTTATTGGGAACACAAAGTTTCTTTTCAGTTTCAATCTCCACTCCATACATATATATGGGGTGCTACGAGCTCCAACTCGGTTTTACAGTGAAAACTGCAGAAACTTCAAACCGCCACTAGGAAAAAGACTGAGAAACCAGAGTAAAATTTTCTCTAGCAACCCGTTTCCTTTGTGCTAGATGAACGAAAGTCTCTCCACATGCTCAGTTCTGAGAGATAAGTGTGTCTGAAAGCCGTCTTTCACATTCCTTGCTGGGAACACAAAGTTTCTTTTAACTTGCTAACTCCACTCTATACATATATATGGGGAGGTACGAGCTCCAACACGGTTTTACAGTGAAAACTGCAGGAATTTCAAACCGACACTAGGAAACAGACTTAGAAATCAGAGTAAAAGTTTCTTCTGCAACCCGTTCCCTTTGTGCTAGATGAACGAACGTCTCTCCACATGCTCAGTTCTGAGAGACAAGTGTGTGTGAAAGCCGTCCTTCACCTAGCTTGTTGGAAAGAAAAAGTTTCTTTTCAGTTGCTAACTACACTCCATAAATATATACGGGGATGTACGAGCACCAACTCGGGTTTACAGTGAAAACTGCAGGAAATTCAAATCGCCACTATAAAACAGACTGAGAAACCAGAGTAATAGTTTTTCCTGCAAACCGTTCCCTTTGTGCTAGATGAACGAACGTCTCTCCACTTGCTCAGTTCTGAGAGATAAGTGTGTGTGAAAGCCGTCCTTCACCTAGCTTGTTGGGACACAAAGTTTCTTTTTACTTGCAAACTCCACTCCATACTTATAAATGGGGAGCTACTAGCTCCAACTCGGTTTTACAGTGAAATCTGCAAGAACTTCAAACCGGCACTAGGAAACAGACTGAGAAACCAGAGTAAAAGTTTCGCCTGCAACCCTTTCCCTATGTGGAAGATGAACGAACTTCTCTCCACATGCTCTGTTCTGAGAGATAAGTGCGTGTGAAAGCCGTCCTTCACCTAGCTTGTTGGGAACACAAAGTTTCTTTTCAGTTGCAAACTCCACTCCATACATATATATGGGAAGGTACAAGCTCCAACTCGGTTTTACAGTGAAAACTGCAGGAACTTTAAACCGACACTAGGAAACAGACTGAGAAACCAGAGTAAAAGTTTCGGCTGCAAAAATTTCCCTTTGTGCAAGATGAACGAACGTCTCTCCACATGCTCTGTTCTGAGAGGTAAATGCGTGTGAAAGCCGTCCTTCACCTAGCTTGTTGGGAACACAAAGTTTCTTTTCAGTTGCAAACTCCACTCCATACATATATATGGGGTGGTACGAGCCCCAACTCGGTTTTACAGTGAAAACTGCAGAAACGTCAAACCGCAACTAGGAAACAGACTGAGATACCAGAGTAAAATTTTCTCTAGCAACCCGTTTCCATTGTGCTAGATGAACGAATGTCTCTCCACATGCTCAGTTCTGAGAGATATGTTTGTCTGAATGCCGTCTTTCACATTGCTTGCGGGGAACACAAAGTTTTTTTAACTTGCTAACTCCACTCCATACATATATATGGGGAGGTACGAGCTCCAAATCGTTTTTACAGTGAAAACTGCAGGAACTTCAAACCGGCACTAGGAAACAGACTGAGAAACCAGTGTAAAAGTTTCTCTTGCATCCCGTTTCTTTGTGCTAGTTGAACGAAAGTCTCTCCACATGCACAGTACTCAGAGATATGTGTGTGTGAAAGCCGTCCTTCACCTAGCTTGTTGGGAACACAAAGTTTCTTTTCAGTTGCAAACTCCAATTCATACATATATATGGGGTGCTACGAGCTCCAACTCGGTTTTACAGTGAAATCTGCAGGAACTTCACAATGCCACTAGGAAACAGACAGAGAAACCAGAGTAAAATTTTCTGTAGCAACCCGTTTCCTTTGTGCTAGATGAACGAACGTCTACCCACATGCTCAGTTCTGAGAGATAATCTGTGTGAAAGACGTCCTTAACATTGCTGCTGGGAACACAAAGTTTCTTTTAACTTGCTAACCCCACTCCATACATATATATGGGGAGGTACTAGCTCCAACTCGGTTTTACAGTGCAAACTGCAGGAACTTCAAACTGGCACTAGGAAACAGACTGAGAAACCAGAGTAAAAGTTTCTCCTGCAACCCATTCCCTTTGTGCTAGATGAACGAACGTCTCTCCACATGCTCAGTTGTGAGACATAAGTGTGTGTGAAATCCGTCCTTCAACTAGCTTGTTGGGAACACATAGTTTCTTTTCAGTTGCAAACTCCACTCCATACATATATATGGGGAGGTACGAGCTCCAACACGGCTTTACAGTGAAAACTGCAGGAACTTCAAACCGCCACTATGAAACAGACTGAGAAACCAGAGTAAAAGTTTCTCCTGCAAACCGTTCCCTTTGTGCTAGATGAACGAACGTCTCTCCACATGCTAAATTCTGAGAGATAAGTGTGTGTGAAAGCCGTACTTCACCTAGCTTGTTGGGAACACAAAGTTTCTTTTCACTTGCAAACTCCACTCCATAAATATAAATGGGGAGCGACTAGCTCCAACTCGGTTTTACAGTGAAATCTGCAGGAACTTCAAACCGGCACTAGGAAACATACTGAGAAACCAGAGTAAAAGTTTCTCCTACAAGCCTTTCCCTTTTTGCTATATGAACGAACGTCTCTCCACATGCTCAGTTCTGAGAGATAAATGTGTGTGAAAGCCGTCCTTCACCTAGCTTGTTGGGAACACAAAGTTTCTTTTCAGTTGAAAAATCCATTCCTTACATATATATGGGGAGGTACTAGCTCCAAATCGGTTTTACTGTGAAAACTGCAGGAACTTCAAACCAGTACTAGGAAACAGACTGAGAAACTAGAGTAAAAGTTTCTCCTGAAAACCGTTCCCTTTGTGCTAGGTGAACGATCGTCTCTCCACATGCTCAGTTCTGAGAGATAAATGTGTGTGAAAGCCGTCCTTCGCCAAGCTTGTTGGGAACACAAAGTTTCTTTTCACTTTCTAACTACACTCCATACATATATACGGGGATGTACGAGCACCAACTGGGGTTTACAGTGAAAACTGCAGGAACTTCAAACCGGCAATACGAAACAGACTGAGAAACCAGAGTAACAGTTTCTCCTGCAAAACTTTTCCTTTGTGCTAGATGAACGATCGTCTCTACACATGCTCAGTTCTGAGAGATATGTGGGTGTGAAAGCCGTCCTTCACCTAGCTTGTTGGGAACACAAAGTTTCTTTCACTTGCAAACTCTACTCCATACATATACATGGGGAGTTACTAGCTCCAACTCTGTTTTACAGTGAAAACTGCAGGAAATTCATACCGGCACTAGGAAACAGACTGAGAAACCAGAGTAAAAGTTTCCCTTACAACCCGTTACCTTTGTGCTAGATGAACGAATTCTCTCCACATACTCAGTTCTGAGAGATAAGTGTGTGTGAATGCCGTCATTCACCTAGCTTGTTGGGAACACAAAGTTTCTTTACACTTGCAAATTCCAATCCATACATATACATGGGTAGGTCCGAGCTCCAAATCGGTTTTACAGTGAAAAATGTATGTAGATCAAACCGGCACTAGGAAACAGACAGAGAATCAGAGTAAAATTTCTCCTGCAAACCGTTCCATTTGTGCTAGATGAACGAACGTCTCTTCACATGCTCAGTTCTGAGAGATATGTGTCTGTGAATGCCATCATTCAACTAGCTTGTTCGGAATACAAAATTTCTATTCAGTTGCAGACTCCACTCCATACATATATATAGCGTGCTAGTAGCTTCAACTCGGTTTTACAGTGAAAACTGCAGGAAATTCAAACCGGCACTAGGAAACAGACTGAGAAACCAGAGTAACAGTTTCTCCTGCAACCCGTTCCCTTTGTGCTAGATGAACGAACGTCTCTCCCATGCTCAAGTCTGTGAGATAAGTGTGTGAAAGCCGTCCTTCACCTAGCTTGTTGGGAACACAAAGTTTCTTTTCAGTTGCAAACTCCAATCCATATATATATAAGGGGAGGTACAAGCTCCAACTCGGTTTTACGGTAGAAAATGCAGGAACTTCAAACCGACACTAGGAAACAGACTGAGAAAGCAGAGTAAAAGTTTCTCCTGCAACAAGTTCCCTTTGTGCTGATGAACGAACGTCTCTCCACATGCTCAGTTCTGAGAGATAAGTGTGTGTGAAAGCCGACCTTCACATAGCTTGTTGGGAACCAAAGTTTCTTTCCAGTTGAAAACTCCACTCCATACATTTATATGGGGAGGTACGAGCTCCAACTCGGTTTTACAGTGAAAACTGCAGGAAATTCAAACCGGCACTATTAAACAGACTGAGAAACCAGAGTAAAATTCTCTCTAGCAAACCGTTTCCTTTGTGCTAGATGAACGAACGTCTCTCCATATGCTAAGTTCTGAGAGATATGTGTGTGTGAATGCCGTCCTTCAACTAGCTTGTTGGGAACACAAAGAGTATTTTAAGTTGCAAACTCCACTCCATACATATATACGGGGAGGTACTAGCTCCAACTCTGTTATACAGTGAAAACTGCAGGAACTTCAAACCGGCACTAAGAAACAGACAAAGAAACCAGAGTAAAAGTTTCTCCTGCAACCCGTTCCCTTTGTGCTAGATGAACGAACGTATCTCCACATGCTCAGTTCTGAGAGATATGTGTGTGTGAATGCCGTACTTCAACTAGCTTGTTGGGAACACAAGGTTTCTTTTCAGTTGCAAACTCCACTCCATACATATATAAGGGGAGGTACTAGCTCCAACTCGGTTTTACAGTGAAAACTGCAGGAACTTCAAACCGGCACTAGGAAACAGACAGAGAAATCATAGTAAAAGTTTCTCCTGCAAACCTTTCCCTTTGTGATATATGAATGAACATATCTCCACATGCTCAGTTCTGAGAGATAAGTGTGAGTGAAAGCCGTCCTTCACCAAGCTTGTTGGGAACACAAATTTTCTTTTCACTTGCAAACTCAACTCTGTACATATATATGGGGAGGTCCTAGCTCCAAATCTGTTTTACAGTGAAAACTGCAGGAACTTCATACCGGCACTAGGAAACAGACTGAGAAACCAGAGTATAAGTTTCCCCTGCAACCCGTACCCTTTGTGCTAGATGAGCGAACGTCTATCCACATGGTCAGTTCTGAGAGATAAGTGTGTGGGAAAGCCGTCCTTCACTTATCTTGTAGGGAACACAAAGTTATTTTTCACTTGCAAACTCCACTCCATACATATATAAGGGGAGGTACTAGCTCCACCTCGGTTTTACAGTGAAAACTGCAAGAACTTCAAACCGGCACTAGGAAACAGACTGAGAAACCAGAGTAAAAGTTTCTCCTGAAACGCGTTCCCTTTGTGCTAGATGAACGAACGTCTCTCCACATGCTACGTTCTGAGAGATAAGTGTGTGTGAAAGCCGTTCTTCACATAGCTAGTTGGGAACAAAAAGTTTCTTTTAAGTTGCTAACTACATTCCATACATAAATACGGGAATGTACGAGCACCAACTCGGGTTTACAGTGAAAACTGCAGGAAATTCAAACCGCCACTATGAAACAGACTGAGAAACCAGAGTAAAATTTTTTCTAGCAACCGTTTCCTTTGTGCTAGATGAACGAACGTCTCTCCACATGCTCAGTTCTGAGAGATAAGTGTGTGTGAAAGCCGTCCTCCACTTTGCTTGTTGGGAACACAAAGTTTCTTTTAACTTGCTAACCCCACTCCATACATATATATGGGTAGGTACGAGCTCCAAATCGGTTATACAATGAAAACTGCAGGAACTTCAAACCGGCACTAGGAAACAGACTGAGAAACTAGAGTAAATGTTTCTCCGGCAACCCGTTCCCTTTGTGCTAGATGAACGAACGTCTCTCCACATGCTCAGTTCTGAGAGATAAGTGTGTGTGAAAGCCGTCCTCCAATTTGCTTGTTGTGAACACAAAGTTTCTTTTAACTTGCTGACTCCACTCCATACATATATAAGGGGAGGTACGAGCTTCAACACGGTTTTACAGTGAAAACTGCAGGAACTTCAAACCGGCACTAGGAAACAGACTGAGAAAACAGAGTAAAAGTTTCCCTGCAAGCCGTTCCCTTTGTGCTAGATGAACGAAAGTCTCTCCACATGCTCAGTTCTGAGAGATAAATGTGTGTGAAGCCGTCCTTCAACTAGCTTGTTGAGAACACAAAGTTTCTTTTCAGTTGCAAATTCCAATCCTTACATATATATGGGGGGTACGCACTCCAAATCGGTTTTACAGTGAAAAATGCAGGAACTTCAAACCGGCACTAGGAAACAGACTGAGAAACTAGAGTAAATGTTTCTCCGGCAACCCGTTCCCTTTGTGCTAGATGAACGAACGTCTCTCCACATGCTCAGTTCTGAGAGATAAGTTTGTGTGAATGCCGTCCTTCACCTTGCTTGTTGGGAACACAAAGATCCTTTTCAGTTGCTAACTACACTACATACATGTATATGGGGAAGTACTAGCTCCAACTCGGTTTTACAGTGAAAACTGCAGGAACTTCAAACGGGCACTAGGAAACAGACTGAGAAACCAGAGTAACAGTTTCTCCTTCAACCCGTTTCCTTTGTGCTAGATGAACGATCGTCTCTACACATGATCTGTTCTGAGAGATAAATGTGTGTGAAAGCCGTCCTTCACCTAGCTTGTTGGGAACACAAAGTTTCTTTTCAGTTGCAAATTCCATTCCTTACATATATATGGGGAGGTACTAGCTCCAAATCGGTTTTACTGTGAAAACTGCAGGAAATTGAAACCGGCACTAGGAAACAGACTGAGAAACTAGAGTAAAAGTTTCTCCTGAAAACGGTTCCCTTTGTGCTAGGTGAACGAACGTATCTCCACATGCTCAGTTCTGAGAGATATGTGTGTGTGAATGCCGTACTTCAACTAGCTTGTTGGGAACACAAGGTTTCTTTTCAGTTGCAAACTCCACTCCATATATATATACGGGGAGGTACTAGCTCCAACTCGGTTTTACAGTGAAAACTGCAGGAACTTCAAACCGGCACTAGGAAACAGACAGAGAAATCATAGTAAAAGTTTCTCCTGCAAACCTTTCCCTTTGTGATATATGAATGAACATATCTCCACATGCTCAGTTCTGAGAGATAAGTGTGAGTGAAAGCCGTCCTTCGCCAAGCTTGTTGGGAACACAAATTTTCTTTTCACATGCAAACTCAAATCTGTACATATATATGGGGAGGTCCTAGCTCCAACTCTGTTTTACAGTGAAAACTGCAGGAACTTCATACCGGCACTAGGAAACAGACTGAGAAACCAGAGTATAAGTTTCCCCTGCAACCCGTACCCTTTGTGCTAGATGAGCGAACGTCTATCCACATGGTCTGTTCTGAGAGATAAGTGTGTGGGAAAGCCGTCCTTCACTTATCTTGTAGGGAACACAAAGTTATTTTTCACTTGCAAACTCCACTCCATACATATATAAGGGGAGGTACTAGCTCCAACTCGGTTTTACAGTGAAAACTGCAAGAACTTCAAACCGGCACTAGGAAACAGACTGAGAAACCAGAGTAAAAGTTTCTCCTGAAACGCGTTCCCTTTGTGCTAGATGAACGAACGTCTCTCCACATGCTACGTTCTGAGAGATAAGTGTGTGTGAAAGCCGTCCTTCACCTAGCTAGTTGGGAACAAAAAGTTTCTTTTAAGTTGCTAACTACATTCCATACATAAATACGGGAATGTACGAGCACCAACTCGGGTTTACAGTGAAAACTGCAGGAAATTCAAACCGCCACTATAAAACAGACTGAGAAACCAGAGTAAAATTTTTTCTAGCAACCGTTTCCTTTGTGCTAGATGAACGAACGTCTCTCCACATGCTCAGTTCTGAGAGATAAGTGTGTGTGAAAGCCGTCCTCCACTTTGCTTGTTGGGAACACAAAGTTTCTTTTAACTTGCTAACTCCACACCATACATATATATGGGTAGGTACGAGCTCCAAATCGGTTATACAATGAAAACTGCAGGAACTTCAAACCGGCACTAGGAAACAGACTGAGAAACTAGAGTAAATGTTTCTCCGGCAACCCGTTCCCTTTGTGCTAATTGAACGAACGTCTCTCCACATGCTCAGTTCTGAGAGATAAGTGTGTGTGAAAGCCGTCCACCAATTTGCTTGTTGTGAACACAAAGTTTCTTTTAACTTGCTGACTCCACTCCATACATATATAAGGGGAGGTACGAGCTTCAACACGGTTTTACAGTGAAAACTGCAGGAACTTCAAACCGGCACTAGGAAACAGACTGAGAAAACAGAGTAAAAGTTTCCCTGCAAGCCGTTCCCTTTGTGCTAGATGAACGAAAGTCTCTCCACATGCTCAGTTCTGAGAGATAAATGTGTGTGAAGCCGTCCTTCAACTAGCTTGTTGAGAACACAAAGTTTCTTTTCAGTTGCAAATTCCAATCCTTACATATATATGGGGAGGTACGCGCTCCAAATCGGTTTTACAGTGAAAACTGCAGGAACTTCAAACCGGCACTAGGAAACAGACTGAGAAACTAGAGTAAATGTTTCTCCGGCAACCCGTTCCCTTTGTGCTAGATGAACGAACGTCTCTCCACATGCTCAGTTCTGAGAGATAAGTTTGTGTGAATGCCGTCCTTCACCTTGCTTGTTGGGAACACAAAGTTTCTTTTCAGTTGCTAACTACACTACATACATGTATATGGGGAAGTACTAGCCCAACTCGGTTTTACAGTGAAAACTGCAGGAACTTCAAACGGGCACTAGGAAACAGACTGAGAAACCAGAGTAACAGTTTCTCCTGCAACCCGTTTCCTTTGTGCTAGATGAACGATCGTCTCTACACATGCTCTGTTCTGAGAGATAACTGTGTGTGAAAGCCGTCCTTCACCTAGTTTGTTCGGAACACAAAGATTCTTTTCACTTGCCAACTCCACTCCATACATGTATATGGGGAAGTACTAGCTCCAACTCGATTTTACAGTGAAAACTGCAGGAACTTCATACCAGCACTAGGAAACAGACTGAGAAACCAGAGTAAAAGTTTCTCCTGCAACCCGTTCCCTTTGTGCTTGATGAACTAACGTCTCCCACGTGCTCAGTTCTGAGAGATAAGCGTGTGTGAAAGCCATCCTTCACCTAGCTTGTTGGGAACCCAAAGCTTCTTTTCAGTTGCAAACCCCACTCCATACTTATATATGGGGAGGTACTATCTCCAACTCGGTTTTACAGTGAAAACTGCATGAATATCAAACCGGCACTAGGAAACACACTGAGAAACCAGAGTAAAAGTTTCTCCTGCAAAACATTCCCTTTGTGCTTGATTAACGAACGTCTCTCCACATGGTCAGTTCTGAGGGTAAAGTGTGTGTGAATGCCGTCCTTAACCTAGCTTGTAGGGAACACAAAGTTTCTTTTCAGTTTCAAACTCCAATCCATACATATATATGGGGAGGTACTAGCTGCAACTCGGTTTTACAGTGAAAACTGCAGGAAATTCAAACCGGCACTAGGAAACAGAGAGAGAAACGACAGTAAAAGTTTCTCCTGCAACCCGTTCCCTTTGTGCTAGATGAACGAACGTCTCTCCACATGTTCAGTTCTGAGAAATAAGTGTGTGTGAAAGCCGTCCTTCACCTAACTTGTTGGGAACACAGTTTCTTTTAAGTTGCAAACTCCACTCCATACATATATGTGGGGAGGTACTAGCTCCAACTCGGTTTTACGGTGAAAACTGCAGGAACTTCATACCGGCATTAGGAAACAGACTGAGAATACAGAGTAAATGTTTCTCTTTCAACCCGTTTCATTTGTGCTAGATGAACGAACGTCTCTCCACATGCTCAGTTCTGAGAGCTAAGTGTGTGTGAAAGCTATACTTCAATTAGCTTGTTGGGAACTCAAAGTTTCTTTTCATTTGCAAACTCCACTCCATACATATATATGGGGGGGTACTAGCTCCAACACTGTTTTACAGTGAAAACTGCAGGAACTTCAAAGCAGCACTAGGAAACATACTGAGAAACCAGAGTAAAATTTCTCCTACAACCTCTTCCCTTTGTGCTTGATGAACGAACGTCTCTCCACATGCTCAGTTCTGAGAGATAAGTGTGTGTGAAAGCTATCCTTCAATTAGCTTGTTGGGAACTCAAAGTTTCTTTTCAGTTGCAAACTCCTCTCCATACATATATATGGGTAGGTACGATCTCCAAGTCGGGTTTACAATGAAAACTCTAGGAACTTCAAACCGGCACTAGGAAACAGACTGAGAATCCAGAGTAAAAGTTTCTCCTGCAACCCGTTCCCTTTGTGATTGATGAACGAACGTCTCTCCACATGATAAGTTCTGAGAGATAATTGTGTGTGAAAGCCTTACTTCAACTAGCTTCTTGGGAACACAAAATTTCTTTTCAGTTGCAATCTCTACTCCATAAATATATATGGGGTGTTACTAGCACCAACTCAGTTTTACAGTGAAAACTGCAGGAACTACAAACCAGCACTAGGAAATTGACTGAGAAACCACAGTAAAATTTTTTCCAGCAACCCTTTCCATTTGTGCTTGATGAACGAACGTCTCTCCACATGCTCAGTTCTGAGAGATAATTGTGTGTGAAAGCCGTACTTCACCTAGCTTGTTGGGAACACAAAGTATCTTTTCAGTTGCAAACTCCACTCCATAAATATATATGGGGTGGTACGAGCTCCAACTCGGTTTTAAAGTGAAAACTGCAGGAACTTCAATCCAGCACTATGAAACAGACTGGGAAAGCAGAGTAAAAGTTTCACCTGCAACCCGTTCCCTTTGTGCTACATGAGTGAACATCTCTCCATATGCTCACTTGTGAGAGATAAGTGTGTGTGAAAGCCGTAATTCACCTAGCTTGTTGGGAACACAAAGTTTCTTTTCACTTGCAAACTCCACTCCACACATATATATGGGGAGGCTCTATCTCCAACTCGGTTTTACAGTGAGAACTGCAGAAACATCATACCGGCACTAGGAAAAAGAATGAGAAACCAGAGTAAAAGTTACTCCTGCAACCCTTTCCCTTTGTTCTAGATGAACGAACGTCTCTCCACCTGCTCAGTTCAGAGGTATAAGTGTGTGTGAAAACCGTCCTTCAACTAGTTTGTTGGAAACACAAAGTTTCTTTTCACTTGCAAACTCCACTCCATACATATAAATGGGGAGGTACTAGCTCCAACTTGGTTTTACAGTGAAAACTGCAGGAAGTTAAACCGTCACTAGAAACAGACTGAGAAACCAGAGAAAAAGTTCCACCTGCAACCCGTTCCTTTGTGCTAGATGAACGAACGTCTCTCCACATGCTCAGTTCTGAGAGATAAGTGTGTGTGAAAGCCGTACTTCACCTTGCTTGTTGGGAACACAAAGTTTCTTTTCAGTTGCAAACTCCATTCCATACATATATAAGGGGAGGTACTAGCTCCAACTCTGTTTAAAGTGAATACTGCAGGAACTTCAAACCGGCACTAGGAAACAGACTGAGAAACCATAGTAAAAGTTTCTCCTGCAAAACTTTCCCTTTGTGCTAGATGAACGAAAGTCTCTCCACGTGATCAGACCTGAGAGATAAGTGTGTGTGAAAGCCGTTCTTCACCTTGCTTGTTGGGAACACAAAGTTTCTTTTCAGTTGTTAACTACAATCCATACATATATACGGGGATGTACTAGCACCAACTCGGGTTTACAGTGAATACTGCAGGAACTTCAAACCGGCACTAGGAAACAGACTGAGAATCCAGAGTAAAAGTTTCTCTTGCAACCCATTTCCTTTGTGCTAGATGAACGACTTTCTCCCCACATGCTCAGTTCTAAGAGATAATTGTGTGTGAAATCCGCCCTTCACATACCTTGTTGGGAACACAAAGATTCTTTTCACTTGCAAACTGCACTTCATACATATATATGGGGAGGTACTAGCTCCAACTCGTTTGTACAGTGAAAATTGCAGGAAATTCATACCGGCACTAGGAAACAGACTGAGAATCCAGAGAAAATTTCCCTTGCAATCCGTTTCCTTTGTGCTAGATGAACGAACGTCTCTCCACATGCTCATTTCTGAGAGATAAGTGTGTGTGAAAGCCGTCCTTCACCTAGCTTGTTGGGAACACAAAGTTTCTTTTCAGTTGTAAACTCCTCTCCATACATATATAAGGGTAGGTTCGATCTCCAAGTCTGTTTTACAGACAAAACTGCAGGTACATCAAACCGGCACTAGGAAACAGACAGAGAAACCAGAGAAAAAGTTTCTCCTGCAATCCGTTCCCTTTGTGCTAGATGAACGAACGTCTCTCCACATGCTCAATTCTGAGAGATAAGTATGTGTGAAAGCCTTCCTTCACCTAGCTTGTTGGGAACACAAAGTTTCTTTTCACTTGCAAACTCCACCCCATACCTATATATGGGTAGGTACGAGCTCCAACTTCGTTTTTCAGTGAAAACTGCAGGAACATCAAACCGGCACTACTAAACACACTGAGAAACCACAATAAAATTTTCCCTAGCATACCGTTTCCTTTGTGCTAGATGAACGAACGTCTCTCCACATGCTACGTTCTGAGAGATAAGTGTGTGTGAAAGCCGTCCTTCACCTAGCTAGTTGGGAACAAAAAGTTTCTTTTCAGTTGCTAACTACACTCCATACATATATACGGGGATATACGAGCACCAACTCGGGTTTACAGTGAAAACTGCAGGAACTTCAAACCGGCACTAGGAAACAGACTGAGAAACCAGAGTAAAAGTTACTCCTCCAAACCGTTCTCCTTTTGCTAGATGAACGAACGTCTCTCCACATGCTCAGTTCTGAGGTATAAGTGTGTGTGAAAGCCGTACTTCACCTAGCTTGTTGGGAACACAAAGTTTCTTTTCATTTGCAAACTCCACTCCATACATATATATGGGGTGGTACTAGCTCCAACTTGGTTTTACAGTGAAAACTGCAGGAAGTTAAAACCGGCACTAGGAAACAGACTGAGAAACCAGAGAAAAAGTTCCTCCTGCAACCCTTTCCCTTTGTGCTACATGAACGAACGTCTCTCCACATGCTCATTTCTGAGAGATAAGTGTGTGTGAAAGCCTTACTTCACCTAACTTGATGGGAACACAAAGTTTCTTTTCAGTAGCAAACTCCATTCCATACATATATATGGTGAGGTACTAGCTCCAACTCGGTTTTACAGTGAAAACGGCAGGAACTTCAAACCGGCCCTAGGAAACAGACTGAGAAACCAGAGTAAAAGTTTCTCCTGCAACCCGTTCCCTTTGTGCTAGATGAACGAACGTCTATAAAACATGCTCAGTTCTAAGGGATAAGTGTGTGTGAAAGCCGCCCTTCACCTAGTTTGTTGGGAACACAAAGTTTCTTTTCAGTTGCAAACCCCACTACATACATATATATGGGGAGGTACGAGCTCCAACTCGGATTTTCAGTGAAAACTGCAGGAACATCAAAACGGCACTAGGAATCAGACGGAGAAACCAGATTAAAAGTTTCCCTTGCAACTCGTTTCTTTGTGCTAGATGAACGAACGTCTCTAAACATGCTCAGTCCTGAGAGATATGTGTGTGTGAAAGCTATCCTTCAATTAGCTTGTTGGGAAGTGAAAGTTTCTTTTCAGTTGTAAACTCCTCTCCATACATATGTATGGGTAGGTTCGATCTCCAAGTCTGTTTTACAGTGAGAACTGCAGGAACTTCATACCGGCACTAGGAAACAGACTGAGAAACCAGAGTAAAAGTTACTCCTGCAAACCGTTCCCTTCGTGCTAGATGAACGAACGTCTCTCCAACTGATCAGGTCTGAGGTATAAGTGTGGTTGAAAACCGACCTTCACCTAGCTTTTTGGGAACACAAAGTTTCTTTTCAGTTGCTAATTACACTCCATACATATATACGGGGATGTACGAGCTCCAACTCGGGTTTACAGTGAATACTGCAGGAATTTCAAACCGGCACTAGAAAACAGACTGAGAAACCAGAGTAAAATTTCTCCTGCAAACCGTTCACTTTGGGCTAGATGAACGAACGTCTCTCCACATGCTCAGTTCTGAGAGATAAGTGTATGTGAAAGGCGTACTTCACCTAGCTTGTTGGGAACACAAAGTATCTTTTCACTTGCAAACTCCACTCCATAAATATATATGGGGTGGTACAAGCTCCAACTCGGTTTTACAGTGAAAACTGCAGGAACTTCTAACCGGCACTAGGAAACAGACTGAGAAACCAGAGTAAAAGTTTCTCCTGCAGTCCGTTCCCTTTGTGCTAGATGAACGAACGTCTCTCCACATGCTCAGTTCTGAGAGATAAGTGTGTGGGTAAGCCGTCCTTCACCTAGCTTGCTGGGAATACAAAGTTTCTTTTCAGTTGCAAACTCCACTCCTACATATATATGGGGAGGTACGAGCTCCAACTCGGTTTTACAGTGAAAACTGCAGGAACTTCAAACGGGCACTACTAAACAGACTGAGAAACCACACCAAAATTTTCCCTTGCAACCCGGTTCCTTTGTGGTAGATGAACGAACGTCTCTCCGCATGCTCAGTTCTGAGAGATATGTGTGTGTGAAAGCCGTCCTTCACCTAGCTTGTTGGGAACACAATGTTTCTTTTCAGTTGCTAACTCCACTCAATACATATATATTTGGAGGTTCGAGCTCCAACTCGGTTTTACAGTGAAACTGCAGGAATTTCTAACCGGCACTAGGAAACAGACTGAGAACCAGAGATATAGTTTCTCCTGCAACCCGTTCCCTTTGTGCTAGATGAACGAACGTCTCTCCACATGCTCATTTCTGAGAGATAAGTGTGTGTGAAAGCCGTCCTTCACCTTGCTTATTGTGAACACAGAATCTTTTCAGTTGCAAACTCCATTCCATACATATATATGGGGAGGTACTAGCTCCAACTCGGTTTTACAGTGAAAACTGCAGGAACTTCATACCGGCATTAGGAAACAGACTGAGAATCCACAGTAAATGTTTCTTTTCCAACCAGTTTCATTTGTGCTAGATGAACGAACGTCTCTCCACATGCTCAGTTCTGAGAGATATGTGTGTGTGAACGCTATACTTCAATTACCTTGTTGGGAACTGAAAGTTTCTTTTCACTTGCAAACTCCACTCCATACAAATATATGGGGTGGTACGAACTCCTACTCGGTTTTACAGTGAAAACTGCAGGAAATTCAAACCGGCCCTAATAAACAGACTGAGAAACCAGAGTAAAAGTTTATCCTGCAACCCGTTCCTTTTATGCTAGATGAACGAACGTCTCTCCACATTCTCAGCTCTGAGGGATAAGTGTGTGTGAAAGCCGTCCTTCACCTAGTTTGTTGGGAAAACAAAGTTTCTTTTCACTTGCAAACTCCACTCCATTAAAATATATGGGGTTGTACGAGCTCCTACTCGGTTTTACAGTGAAAACTGCAGGAACTTCAAACCGGCACTAGGAAACAGACTGAGAAACCAGAGTAATAGTTTCTCCTGCAACAAGTTCCCTTTGTGCTAGATGAACGAACGTCTCTGCACATGCTCAGTTCTGAGAGATAAGTGTGTGTGAAAGCCGTCCTTCACCTAGATTGTTGGGAACACAAAGTTCCTATTCAGTAGCAAAATCCACTCCTTACATATATATGAGGAGGTACTAGCTCCAACTCGATTTTACAGTGAAAACTGCAGGAACTTCAAACCGGCACTTGGAAACAGACTGAGAATCCAGAGTAAAATTTTCTCCTGCAACCCGTTCATATTTTGCTAGATGAACGAACGTCTCTCCACATGCTCAGTCCTGAGAGCTAAGTGTGTGTGAAAGCCGTCCTTCACATAGCTTGCTGGGAACACAAAGTATCTTTTCAGTTGCAAACTTCACTTCATATATATATATGGGGAGGTACGAGCTCCAAATCTGTTCTACAGTGAAAACTGCAGGAACTTCAAAGCGGCACTAGGAAACAGACTGAGAAAACAGAGTAAAAATTTCTCCTGCAACCCGTTCCCTTTGTGCTAGATGAACGAACGTCTCTCCACATGCTCAGTTCTGAGAGATAAGTGTGTGTGAAAGCCGTACTTCACCTAGCTTGTTGGGAAAACAAAGTTTCTTTTCAGTTGCAAACTCCACTCCATACATATATATGGGGATGTACGAGCTCCAACTCGGTTTTACAGTGAAAACTGCAGGAACTTCAAACCGGCACTAGGAAACAGACTGAGATACCAGAGTAAAAGTTTCTCCTGCAACCCGTTCCCTTTGTGCTAGATGAACGAACGTCTCTCCACATGCTCATTTCTGAGAGATAAGTGTGTGAGAAAGCCGTCCTTCACCTAGATTGTTGGGAACACAAAGTTTCTTTTCACTTGCAAACTCCACTCCATATATATATATGGGGAGGTACGTGTACCAACACGGTTTTATAGTGAAAACTGCAGGAACTTCAAACCGGCATTAGGAAACAAACTGAGAAACCAGAGTAAAAGTTTCCCCTGCAACCCGTTCCCTTTGTGCTAAATGAACGAAAGTTTCTCCACATATTCAGTTCTGAGAGATAAGTGTGTGTGAATGCCGTCCTTCACCTAGCTTGTTGGGAACACAAAGTATCTTTTCAGATGCAAACTCCACTCCATACATATATATTGGGAGGTACTAGCTCCAACTCGGTTTTACAGTGAAAAATGCAGGAACTTCAAAACGGCACTAGGAAACAGAGTGAGAAACCAGAGTAAAAGTTTCTCCTGCAAACCATTCCTTTGTGCTAGATGAACGAACATCTCTCCAAATGCTCAGCTCTGAGATAAAAATGTGTGTGAAAGCCATTCTTCACCTAGCTTGTTGGGAACACAAAGTATCTTTTCAGATGCAAACTCCACTCCATACATATATATTGGGAGGTAATAGCTCCAGCTCGTTTTATCAGTGAAAACTGCAGGAACTTCAAATCGGCACTAGGATCAGACTGAGAAACCAGAGTAAAAGTTTCTCCTGCAACCCGTTCCCTTTGTGCTAGATGAACGAACGTCTCTCCACATGCTCAATTCTGAGAGATATGTGTGTGTGAAAGTCGTCCTTCACCTGGCTTGTTGGGAACACAAAGTTTCTTTTCAGTTGCAAACCCCACTCCTTACATATTTATGGGGAGGTACGAGCTCCAACTCGGTTTTACAGTGAAAACTGCAGGAACTTCAACCCAGCACTTGGAAACAGACTGAGAAACCAGAGTAATTTTTCACCTGCAACCCGTTCCGTTCGTTGTAGATGAACGAACGTCTCTCCACATGCTCAGTTCTGAGAGATAAGTGTGTGTGAAAGCCGTCCTTCACCTAGCTTGTTGGGAACACTAAGTTCCTATTCAGTTGCAAACTCCACTCCATACATATATATGGGGAGGTACAAGCTCCAACTCGGTTTTACAGTGAAAACTGCAGGAACTTAAAACCGGCACTAGGAAACAGAATGAGAAATCAGAATAAAAGTTTATACTGCAACCCGTTCCATTTGTGCTAGATGAACGAAGGTCTCTCCACATGCTCAGTTCTGAGAGATAATTGTGTGTGAAAGCAGTCCTTCAACTAGATTGTTGGGAACACAAAGTTTCTTTTCAGTTGCAAACTCCAATAAATACATATATATGGGGAGGTACAAGCTGAAACTCGGTTTTATAGTGAAAACTGCAGGAACATCAAACCGGCACTAGGAAACAGACTGAGAATCCAGAGTAAAAATTTCACCTGCAAACCGTTCCCTTTGTGCTAGATGAACGAACGTCTCTCCACATGCTCAGTTCTGAGAGATAAGTGTGTGTGAAAGCCGTCCTTCATATTGCTTGTTGGGAACACAAAGTTTCTTTTCAGTTGCAAACTCCTCTCCATATATATATATGGGGAGGTACGAGCTCCAAATCTGTTTTACAGTAAAAACTGCAGGAACTTCAAACCGGCACTAGGAAACATACTGAGAAAACAGAGTAACAGTTTCTCCTGCAACCCGTTCCCTTTGTGCTAGATGAACGAAAGTCTCTCCACATTCTCAGTTCTGAGAGATAAGTTTGTGTGAAAGCCGTCCTTCAACTTGATTGTTGGGAACACAAAGTTCCTTTTCAGTTGCAAACTCCACTCCATACATATATATGGGGAGGTACTAGCACCAACTCGGGTTTACAGTGAAAACTGCAGGAACTTCAAACCGGCACTAGGAAACAGACTGAGAAACCAGAGTAACTGTTTCTCCTTCAACACATTCAATTTGTGCTAGATGAACGAACGTCTCTCCACATGCTCAGATCTGAGAGATAAGTGTGTGTGAAAGCCGTCCTTCACCTAGCTTGTTGGGAACACTAAGTTCCTATTCAGTTGCAAAATCCACTCCATACATATATATGGGGAGGTACTACCTCCAACTCGGTTTTACAGTGAAAACTGCAGGAACTTCAAACCGGCACTAGGAAACAGAATGAGAAACCAGAGTAAAAGTTTACCCTGCAAACTGTTCCATTTGTGCTAGATGAACGAACGTCTCTCCACATGCTCAGTTCTGAGAGATAATTGTGTGTGAAAGCAGTCCTTCAACTTGATTGTTGGGAACGCAAAGTTTCTTTTCAGTTGCAAACTCCAATAAATACATATATATGGGGAGGTACAAGGTGAAACTCGGTTTTATAGTGAAAACTGCATTAACATCAAACCGGAACTAGGAAACAGACTGAGAATCCAGAGTAAAAATTTCACCTGCAACCCGTTCCCTTTGTGCTAGATGAACGAACGTCTCTCCACATGCTCAGTTCTGAGAGATAAGTGTGTGTGAAAGCCGTCCTTAACCTAGCTTGTTGGGAACACAAAGTTTTTTTCACTTGCAAACTCCAATCCATACAAATATATGGGAAGGTACTAGCTCCAACTCGGTTTTACAGTGAAACCTGCAGGAACTTCAAACCGCCACTAGAAAACAGACAGAGAAACCAGAGTAAAAGTTTCACGTGCAACCCGTTCCCTTTGTGCTAGATGAACAAACGTCTCTCCACATGCTCAGTTCTGAGAGATATGTGTGTGTGAAAGCCGTACTTCAACTAGCTTGTTGGGAAAACAAAGTTTCTTTTCAGTTGCAAACTCGACTCCATACATATAAATGGGGAAATACTAGCTCCAACTCGGTTTTACAGTGAAAAATGCAGGACCTTCAAAACGGCACTGGGAAACAGAGTGAGAAATCAGAGTAAAAGTTTCTCCTGCAAACCATTCCTTTGTGCTAGATGAACGAATGTCTCTCCAAATGCTCAGCTCTGAGATAAAAATGTGTGTGAAAGCCGTCCTTCAACTAGCTTGTTGGGAACACAAAGTTTCTTTTCAATTGCAAACTCCACTCCATACATATATATTGGGAGGTACTAGCTCCAGCTCGTTTTTTCAGTGAAAACGGCAGGAACTTCAAACCGGCACTAGAATCAGACTGAGAAACCAGAGTAAAAGTTTCTCCTGCAAACCGTTCACTTTGTGCTAGATGAACGAAAGTCTCTCCAAATGCTCAGTTCTGAGAGATAAGTGTGTGTGAAAACATTCCTTCACCTAGCTTGTTGGAAACACAAAGTTTCTTTTCACTTGCAAACTCCACTCCATACATATATATGGGGAGGTACTAGCTCCAACTCGGGTTTGCAGTGAAAACTGCAGGAACTTCAAACCAGCACTAGGAAACAGACTGAGAAACCAGAGTAAAGTTTCTCCTGCCACACGTTCCCTTTGTGCTAACTGAACGAACGTCTCTCCACATGCTCAGTTCTGAGAGATAAGCGTGTTTGAAAACCGTCCTTCACCTCGCTTGTTGGGAACACAAAGATTCTTTCCACTACCAAACTCCACTCCATACAAATATATGGGGAAGTACTAGCTCCAACTCTGTTTTACTGTGAAACCTGCAGGAACTTCAAACAGCTACTAGGAAACAGACTGAGAAAGCAAAGAAAAATTTCCCCTGCACACTGTTCCCTTTGTGCTAGATGAACGAACGTTTCTCCACATGCTCAGTTCTGAGAGATAAGTGTGTGTGAAAGCCGTACTTCACATAGCTTGTTTGGAACACAAAGTTTCTTTTTAGTTGCAAACACCACTCCATAAATATATATGGGGAGGTAATAGCTCCAACTCAGTTTTACAGTGAATACTGCAAGAAATTCAAGCCAGCACTAGGAAAAAGACTGAGAAACCAGAGTAAAATTTACACCTGCAAACCGTTCCATTTGTGCTAGATGAACGAACGTCTCTCCACATGCTCAGTTCTGAGAGATAAGTGTGTGTGAAAGCCGTCCTTCAACTAGCTTGTTGGGAACACAAAGTTTCCTTTCAGTTGCAAACTCCAATCCATACATATATATTGGGAGGTACAAGCTCAAACTCGGTTTTATAGTGAAAACTGCAGGAACTTCAAACCGGCACTAGGAAACAGACTGAGAAACCAGAGTAAAATTTCACCTGCAACACGTTCCCTTTGTGCTAGATGAACGAACGTCTCTCCACATGCTCAGTTCTGAGAGATAAGTGTGTGTGAAAGCCTTCTTTCACCTAGCTTGTTGGGAACACAAAGTTTCTTTTCACATGCAAACTCCAATCCATACCTATATAAGGGGAGGTACTAGCTCAAACTCGGTTTTACAGTGAAAACTGCAGGAACTTCAAACCTGCACTAGGAAACAGACTGAGAAACCAGAGTAAAAGTTTCCCCTACAACCCGTTCCCTTTTTGCTAGATGAACGAACGTCTCTCCACATGCTCAGTTCTGAGAGATAAGTGTGTGTGAAAGCCGTCCTTCTCATAGCTTGTTGGGATCACAAAGTTTCTTTTCAGTTGCAATCTCGACTCCATACATATAAATGTGGAGATACTAGCTCCAACTCTGTTTTTCAGTGAAAATGCAGGAACTTCAATCCGGCACTAAGAAACAGACTGAGAAACCAGAGTAAAAGTTTCTCCTGCAACCCGTTCCCTTTGTGCTAGATGAACGAACATCTCTCCACATACTCAGTTCTGAGAGATAAGTGTGAGTGAAAGCCGTCCTTCACCTGGCTTGTTGGGAACACAAAGTTTCTTTTCAGTTGCAAAATCCACTCCTTACGTATATATGGGGAAGTACGAGGTCCAACTCGGTTTTACAGTGAAAACAGCAGGAACTTCAACCCGGCACTTGGAAGCAGACTGAGAAACCAGAGTAAATTTTGACCTGCAACCCGTTCCCTTCGTGCTAGATGAACGAACGTCTCTCCACATGCTCAGTTCTGAGAGATTAGTGTTTGTGAAAGCCGTCCTTCAACTAGCTTGTTGGGAACACAAAGTTTCTTTTTAGTTATAAACTACATTCCATACATATATATGGGGAGGTACTAGCTCCAAATCGTTTTTACAGTGAAAACTGCAGAAACTTCAAACCGGCACAAGGAAACAGACTGAGAAACCAGAGTAAAAGTTTCTCCTGCAACCCGTTCCCATTGTGCTTCATGAACGAACGTCTCTCCACATGCTCAATTCTGAGAGATAAGTGTGTGTGAAAGCCTTCCTTCACCTAGCTTGTTGGGAACACAAAGTTTCTTTTCACTTGCAAACTTCAATCCATACCTATAAAAGGGGAGGTACTAGCTCAAACTCGGTTTTACAGTGAAAACTGCAGGAACTTCATACCTGCACTAGGAAACAGACTGAGAAACCAGAGTAAAAGTTTCAACTGCAAACCGTTCCCTTTTTGCTAGATGAACGAACGTCTCTCCACATGCTCAGTTCTGAGAGATAAGTGTGTGTGAAAGCCATCCTTCAACTAGCTTGTTGGGAACACATAGTTTCTTTTCAGTTGCAAACTCCACCCCATACATATATATGGGGAAGTACTAGCTCCAACCCAGTTTTACAGTTAAAACTGCAGGATCGTAAAAACGGCACTAGGAAACAGACTGAGAAACCAGAGTAAAAGTTTACCCTGCATCCCTTTCCTTTGTGCTAGATGAACGAACGTCTCTCTATATGCTCAGTTCTGAGAGAAAAGTGTGTGTGAATGCCGTCCTTCACCTAGCTTGTTGGGAACAAAAAGTTACTTTTCAGTTGCAAAATCCACTCCATACATATATATGGGGAAGTACTAGCTCCAACTCGCTTTTACAGTGAAATCTGAAGGAACTTCACACCGGCACTAGGAAACAGTCTGAGAAACCAGAGTAAAAGTTTCTACTGCAACCCGTTCCCTTTGTGCTAGATGAACGAACGTCTCTCCATATGCTCAGTTCTGAGAAATATGTGTGTGTGAAAGCCGTCCTTCACATAGCTTGTTGGGAACACAAAGTTTCTATTCAGTTGCAAAATCCACTCCATACATATATATGGGGAGGTACTAGCTCCAACTCTGTTTTACAGTGAAAACTGCAGGAACTTCATACCGGCAGTAGGAAACAGACTGAAAAACCAGAGTAAAATTTTCCCCTGCAACCCGTTCCCTTTGTGCTAGATGAAAAAACGTCTCTCCACATGCTCAGTTCTGAGAGATATGTGTGTTTGAAAGCCGAACTTCACCTACCTTGTTGGGAACACGAAGTTTCTTTTCACTTGCAAACTCCAATCCATACATATATATAGGGAGGTACAAGCTCCAACTCGGTTTTACAGTGAAAACTGCAGGAAAGTCAAACCGGCACTAGGAAACAGTCTGAGAAACCAGAGTAAAAGTTTATCCTGCAACCTGTTCCTTTCTGATAGATGAACGAACGTCTCTCCTCATGCTCAGTTCTGAGAGATAAGTGTGTGTGAAAGCCGTCCTTCTCCTAGCTTGTTGGGAACACAAAGTTTCTTTTCAGTTGCAAACACGACTCCATATATATAAATGGGGAGATACTAGCTCCAACTCGGTTTTTCAGTGAAAATGCAGGAACTTCAATCCGGCACTTAGAAACAGACTGAGAAACCAGAGTAAATTTTGACCTGCAACCCGTTCCCTTCGTGCTAGATGAACGAACGTCTCTCCACATGCTCAGTTCTGAGAGATTAGTGTGTGTGAAAGCCGTCCTTCAACTAGCTTTTTGGGAACACAAAGTTTCCTTTCAGTTGAAAACTCCAATCCATACATGTATATTGGGAGGTACAAGCTAAAACTCGGTTTTATAGTGAAAAATGCAGGAACTTCAAACCGGCACTAGGAAACAGACTGAGAAACCAGAGTAAAATTTCACCTGCAACACGTTCCCTTTGTGCTAGATGAACGACCGTCTCTCCACATGCTCAGTTCTGAGAGATAAGTGTGTGTGAAAGCCTTCCTTCACCTAGCTTGTTGGGAACACAAAGTTTCTTTTCACTTGCAAACTCCAATCCATACCTATATAAGGGGAGGTACTAGCTCAAACTCGGTTTTACAGTGAAAACTGCAGGAACTTCAAACCTGCACTAGGAAACAGACTGAGAAACCAGAGTAAAAGTTTCCCCTACAACCCGTTCCCTTTGTGCTAGATGAACGACCGTCTCTCCACATGCTCAGTTCTGAGAGATAAGTGTGTGTGAAAGCCGTCCTTCACCTAGATTGTTGGGAACACAAAGTTCCTATTCAGTAGCAAAATCCACTCCTTACATATGTATGAGGAGGTACTAGCTCCAACTCGATTTTACAGTGAAAACTGCAGGAACTTCAAAACGGCACTTGGAAACAGACTGAGAATCCAGAGTAAAATTTTCCCCTGCAACCCGTTCATATTTTGCTAGATGAACGAACGTCTCTCCACATGCTCAGTCCTGAGAGCTAAGTGTGTGTGAAAGCCGTCCTTCAATAGCTTGCTGGGAACACAAAGTATCTTTTCAGTTGCAAACTTCACTTCATATATATATATGGGGAGGTACGAGCTCCAAATCTGTTCTACAGTGAAAACTGCAGGAACTTCAAAGCGGCACTAGGAAACAGACTGAGAAAACAGAGTAAAAGTTTCTCCTGCAACCCGTTCCCTTTGTGCTAGATGAACGAACGTCTCTCCACATGCTGAGTTCTGAGAGATAAGTGTGTGTGAAAGCCGTACTTCACCTAGCTTGTTGGGAAAACAAAGTTTCTTTTCAGTTGCAAACTCCACTCCATACATATATATGGGGATGTACGAGCTCCAACTCGGTTTTACAGTGAAAACTGCAGGAACTTCAAATCGGGACTAGGAAACAGACTGAGAAACCAGAGTAAAAGTTTCTCCTGCAACCCGTTCCCTTTGTGCTAGATGAACGAACGTCTCTCCACATGCTCATTTCTGAGAGATAAGTGTGTGAGAAAGGCGTCCTTCACCTAGCTTGTTGGGAACACAAACTTTCTTTTCACTTGCAAACTCCACTCCATATATATATATGGGGAGGTACGTGTACCAACACGGTTTTATAGTGAAAACTGCAGGAACTTCAAACCGGCATTAGGAAACAAACTGAGAAACCAGAGTAAAAGTTTCCCCTGCAACCCGTTCCCTTTGTGCTAAATGAACGAAAGTTTCTCCCCATATTCAGTTCTGAGAGATAAGTGTGTGAGAAAGCCGTACTTCACCTAGCTTGTTGGGAACACAAAGTTTCTTTTCAGTTGCAAACTCCACTCCATACTTATGTATGGGGTGGTACTAGCTCCAAAACGGTTTTACAGTGAAAACTGCAGGAACTTCATACCGGCACTTGGAAACAGACTGAGAAACAAGAGTAAAATTTCTCCTGCAAACCGTTCCCTTTGTGCTAGATGAAAGAACGTCTCTCCACATGCTCTGTTCTGAGAGATAAGTGTGTGAGAAAGCCGCCCTTCACCTAACAAGTTGGGAACACAAAGTTTCTTTTCACTTGCAAAATCCACTCCATACATATATACGGTGAGGTACGAGTACCAACACGGTTTTATAGTGAAAACTGCAGGAACTTCAAACCGGCATTAGGAAACAGACTGAGAAACCAGAGTAAAAGTTTCCCCTACAACCCGTTCCCTTTGTGCTAAATGAACGAACGTTTCTCCACATATTCAGTTCTGAGAGATAAGTGTGTGTGAATGCCGTCATTCACCTAGCTTGTTGGGAACACAAAGTTACTTTTCAGTTGCAAACTCCACTCCATATATATATATGGGGAGGTACGTGTACCAACACGGTTTTATAGTGAAAACTGCAGGAACTTCAAACCGGCATTAGGAAACAAACTGAGAAACCAGAGTAAAAGTTTCCCCTGCAACCCGTTCCCTTTGTGCTAAATGAACGAAAGTTTCTCCCCATATTCAGTTCTGAGAGATAAGTGTGTGAGAAAGCCGTACTTCACCTAGCTTGTTGGGAACACAAAGTTTCTTTTCAGTTGCAAACTCCACTCCATACTTATGTATGGGGTGGTACTAGCTCCAAAACGGTTTTACAGTGAAAACTGCAGGAACTTCATACCGGCACTTGGAAACAGACTGAGAAACAAGAGTAAAATTTCTCCTGCAAACCGTTCCCTTTGTGCTAGATGAAAGAACGTCTCTCCACATGCTCTGTTCTGAGAGATAAGTGTGTGAGAAAGCCGCCCTTCACCTAACAAGTTGGGAACACAAAGTTTCTTTTCACTTGCAAAATCCACTCCATACATATATACGGTGAGGTACGAGTACCAACACGGTTTTATAGTGAAAACTGCAGGAACTTCAAACCGGCATTAGGAAACAGACTGAGAAACCAGAGTAAAAGTTTCCCCTACAACCCGTTCCCTTTGTGCTAAATGAACGAACGTTCCTCCACATATTCAGTTCTGAGAGATAAGTGTGTGTGAATGCCGTCATTCACCTAGCTTGTTGGGAACACAAAGTTACTTTTCAGTTGCAAACTCCACTCCATACTTATGTATGGGGTGGTACTATCTCCAAGACAGTTTTACAGTGAAATCTGCAGGAACTTCAAACCGGCACTTGGAAACAAACTGAGAAACAAGAGTAAAAGTTTCTCCTGGAAACCGTTCCCTTTGTGCTAGATGAACGAACGTTTCTCCACATGCTCAGTTCTGAGAGATAATTGTGTGTGAATGCCGTCCTTCACCTATCTTGTTGGGAACACAAAGTTTTTTTCACTTGCAAACTCCTCTCCTTACATATATATGGGGAGGTACTAGCTCCAACTCGGTTTTACAGTGAAAACTGCAGGAACTTCAAACTGGCAATAGGAAACAGACTGAGAAACTAGAGTAAAAATTTCTCCTGCAACCCGTTCCCTTTGTGCTATATGAACGAACGTCTCTCCACATGCTCAGTTCTGAGAGATAAGTGTGTGTGAAAGCCGTCCTTCACGTAGATTGTTGGGAACACAAAGTTCCTTTTCAGTGGCAAACTCCACTCCATACATATATATGGGGAGGTACAATCTCTAACACTATTTTACAGTGAAAACTGCAGGAACTTCAAACCGGCACTAGGAAACAGAATGAGAAACCAGAGTAAAAGTTTCTCCTGCAACCCGTTCCCTTTGTGCTAGATGAACGAAAGTCTCTCCACATGCTCAGTTCTGAGATATAAGTGTGTGTGAAAGCCGTCCTTCACTTAGCTTGTTGGGAACACAAAGTTTCTTTTCACTTCCAAACTCCACTCCATACATATATATGGGGAGGTACAAGCTCCAACTCGGTTTTACAGTGAAAATTGCAGGAATTTCAAACACGCAGTAGGAAATATTCTGAGAAACCAGAGTTAAAGTTTCTCCTTCAAACCATTCCATTTGTGCTAGATGAACGAACGTCTCACCACATGCTCAGTTCTGAGAAATAAGTGTGTGTGAAAGCCGTCCTTCACCTAGATTGTTGGGAACACAAAATTTCTTTTCACTTGCAAACTCCATTCCATATGTATATATGGGGAGGTACTATCTCCAACTCTGTTTTAGAGTGAAAACTGCAGGAACTTCAAACCGGCACTAGGAAAAAGACTGAGAAACCAGAGTAAAATTTTCTACTGCAAACCGTTCCCTTTGTGCTAGATGAACGAACGTCTCTCCACATGCTCATTTCTGAGAGATTAGTGTGTTTGAAAGCCGACCTTAATCTAGATTGTTGGGAACACAAAGTTCCTTTTCAGTGGCAAAATCCACTCCATACATATATATGGGGAGGTACTAGCCCCAACACTGTTTTACAGTGAAAACTGCAGGAACTTCAAACCAGCACTAGGAAACAGACTGATAAACCAGAGTAAAAGTTTCTCCTTCAAACCTTTCCATTTGTGTTAGATGAAAGAACGTCTCTCCACATGCTCAGTTCTGAGAGATAAGTGTGTGTGAAAGCCGTCCTTCCCCTAGCTTGTTGGGAACACAAAGTTTCTCTTCAGTGGCAAACCCCCCTCCATACATATATAAGGGGAGGTACCAGATCCAAGTCGGTTTTACAGTGAAAACTGCAGGAACTTCAAAACGGCACTAGGAAACAGACTGAGAAACCAGAGTAACAGTTTTTCCTGCAACACGTTCCCTTTGTGCTAGATGAACTAACGTCTCTCCACATGCTCATTTCTGAGAGATAAGTTGGTGTGAAAGCCGTACTTCACCTAGATTGTTGGGAACACAAAGTTTCTTTTCACTTGCAAAATCCACTCCATACAAATATATGGGGAGGTACCAGCTCCTACTCTATTTTACAGTGAAAACTGCAGGAACTTCAAACCGGCACTAGGAAACAGACTGAGAAACCAGAGTAACAGTTTCTCCTGTAACAAGTTCCCTTTGTGCTAGATGAACGAACGTCTCTCCACATGCTCAGTTCTGAAAGATAAATGTGTGTGAAAGCCGTCCTTCACCTAGCTTGTTGGGAACACAAAGTTTCTTTTCAGTTGCAAACTCCACTCCATACATATATATGGGGAGGTACAAGCTCCAACACGGTATTACAGTGAAAACTGCAGGAACTTCAAACCGGCACTAGGAAACAGTCTAAGAAACCAGAGGAAAAATTTCCCCTGCAACCCGTTCCCTTTGTGCTAGATGAACGAACGTCTCTCCACATGCTCAGTTCTGAGAGATAAGTTTGTGTGAAAGTCGTACTTCAACTAGCTTGTTGGGAACACAAAGTTCCTTTCAGTTGCAAACTTCAATCCATAAATATATATGGGGATGTACGAGCTCCAAAACAGTATTAGAGTGAAAACTGCAGCAACTTCAAACCGGCACTAGGAAACAGACTGAGAATCCAGAGTAAAATTTTCTCCTGCAACCCGTTCATATATTGCTAGATGAACGAACGTATCTCCACATGCTCAGTCCTGAGAGCTAAGTGTGTGTGAAAGCCGTCCTTCACATAGATAGCTGGGGACACAAAGTTTTTTTTCAGTTGCAAACTCCACTTCATATATATATATGAGGAGGTACGAGCTCCAAATCTGTTTTACAGTAAAAACTGCAGGAACTTCAAACCGGCACTTGGAAACATACTGAGAAACCAGAGTAACAGTTTCTCCTGCAACCCGTTCCCTTTGTGCTAGATGAACGAACGTCTCTCCACATTCTAAGTTCTGAGAGATAATTTTGTGTGAAAGCCGTCCTTCACCTAGATTGTTGGGAACACAAAGTTCCTTTTCAGTTGCAAACTCCACTCCATACATATATATGGGGAGGTACAAGCACCAACTCGGTTTTACAATGAAAACTGCAGGAAATTCAAACCGGCACTAAGAAACAGACTGAGAAACCAGAGTAAAAGTTTATCCTGCAACCCTTTCCCTTTGTGCTAGATGAACGAACGTCTCTCCACATTCTCAGTTCTGAGGGATAAGTGTGTGTGAAAGCCGTCCTTCACCTAGCTTGTTGGGAACACAAAGTTTTTTTCACTTGCAAACTCCACTCCGTACAAATATATGGGGAGGTACGAGCTCCTACTCGGTTTTACAGTGAAAACTGCAGGAACTTCCAACCGGAACTAGGAAACAGACTGTGAAACCAGAGTAACTGTTTCTCCTGCAACACATTCAATTTGTGCTAGATGAACGAACGTCTCTCCACATGCTAAGTTCTGAGAGATAAGTGTGTGTGAAAGCCGTCCTTCACCTAGTTTGTTGGGAACACTAAGTTCCTAATCAGTTGCAAAATCCACTCCATACATATATATGAGGAGGTACAAGCTCCAAGTCGGTTTTACAGTGAAAACTGCAGGAACTTCAAACCGGCACTAGGAAACAGAATGAGAAACCAGAGTAAAAGTTTATCCTGCAACCCGTTCCATTTGTGCTAGATGAACGAACGTCTCTCCACATGCTCAGTTCTGAGAGATAATTGTGTGTGAAAGCAGTCCTTCAACTAGATTGTTGGGAACACAAAGTTTCTTTTCAGTTGCAAACTCCAATAAATACATATATATGGGGAGGTACAAGCTGAAACTCGGTTTTATAGTGAAAACTGCAGGAACATCAAAGCGGCACTAGGAAACAGACTGAGAATCCAGAGTAAAAATTTCACCTGCAACCCGTTCCCTTTGTGCTAGATGAACGAACGTCTCTCCACATGCTCAGTTCTGAGAGATAAGTGTGTGTGAAAGCCGTCCTTCACCTAGCTTGTTGGGAACACAAAGTTTTTTTCACTTGCAAACTCCAATCCATACATATAAATGGGGAGGTACTAGCTCCAACTCGGTTTTACAGTGAAACCTGCAGGAACATCAAACCGCCACTAGAAAACAGACTGAGAAACCAGAGTAAAAGTTTCACCTGCAACCCGTTCACTTTTTGCTAGATGAACGAACGTCTCTCCACATGCTCAATTCTGAGAGTTATGTGTGTGTGAAAGCCGTACTTCAACTAGCTTGTTGGGAAAACAAACTTTCTTTTCAGTTGCAAACTCGACTCCATACATATAAATGGGGAAATACTAGCTCCAACTCGGTGTTACAGTGAAAAATGCAGGAACTTCAAAACGGCACTAGGAAACAGAGTGAGAAACCAGAGTAAAAGTTTCTCCTGCAAACCATTCCTTTGTGCTAGATGAACGAACGTCTCTCCAAATGCTCAGCTCTGAGATAAAAATGTGTGTGAAAGCCATCCTTCACCTAGCTTGTTGGGAACACAAAGTATCTTTTCAGATGCAAACTCCACTCCATACATATATATTGGGAGGTACTAGCTCCAGCTCGTTTTTTCAGTGAAAACTGCAGGAACTTCAAATCGGCACTAGGATCAGACTGAGAAACCAGAGTAAAAGTTTCTCCTGCAACCCTTTCCATTTGTGCTAGATGAACGAACGTCTCTCCACATGCTCAATTCTGAGAGATATGTGTGTGTGAAAGTCGTCCTTCAACTGGCTTGTTGGGAACACAAAGTTTCTTTTCAGTTGCAAACCCAACTCCTTACATATTTATGGGGAGGTACGAGCTCCAACTCGGTTTTACAGTGAAAACTGCAGGAACTTCAAACCGGCACTTGGAAACAGACTGAGAAACCAGAGTAAATTTTCACCTGCAACCCGTTCCGTTCGTGGTAGATGAACGAACGTCTCTCCACATGCTAAGTTCTGAGAGATAAGTGTGTGTGAAAGCCGTCCTTCACCTAGCTTGTTGGGAACACTAAGTTCCTATTCAGTTGCAAAATCCACTCCATACATATATATGGGGAGGTACAAGCTCCAACTCGGTTTTACAGTGAAAACTGCAGGAACTTCAAACCGGCACTAGGAAACAGAATGAGAAACCAGAGTAAAAGTTTATCCTGCAACCCGTTCCATTTGTGCTAGATGAACGAACGTCTCTCCACATGCTCAGTTCTGAGAGATAATTGTGTGTGAAAGCAGTCCTTCAACTAGATTGTTGGGAACACAAAGTTTCTTTTCAGTTGCAAACTCCAATAAATACATATATATGGGGAGGTACAAGCTGAAACTCGGTTTTATAGTGAAAACTGCAGGAACATCAAACCGGCACTAGGAAACAGACTGAGAATCCAGAGTAAAAATTTCACCTGCAACCCGTTCCCTTTGTGCTAGATGAACGAACGTCTCTCCACATGCTCAGTTCTGAGAGATAAGTGTGTGTGAAAGCCGTCCTTCACCTAGCTTGTTGGGAACACAAAGTTTTTTTCACTTGCAAACTCCAATCCATACATATATATGGGGAGGTAGTAGCTCCAACTCGGTTTTACAGTGAAACCTGCAGGAACTTCAAACCGCCACTAGAAAACAGACTGAGAAACCAGAGTAAAAGTTTCACCTGCAACCCGTTCACTTTTTGCTAGATGAACGAACGTCTCTCCACATGCTCAATTCTGAGAGTTATGTGTGTGTGAAAGCCGTACTTCAACTAGCTTGTTGGGAAAACAAAGTTTCTTTTCAGTTGCAAACTCGACTCCATACATATAAATGGGGAAATACTAGCTCCAACTCGGTGTTACAGTGAAAAATGCAGGAACTTCAAAACGGCACTAGGAAACAGAGTGATAAACCAGAGTAAAAGTTTCTCCTGCAAACCATTCCTTTGTGCTAGATGAACGAACGTCTCTCCAAATGCTCAGCTCTGAGATAAAAATGTGTGTGAAAGCCATCCTTCACCTAGCTTGTTGGGAACACAAAGTATCTTTTCAGATGCAAACTCCACTCCATACATATATATTGGGAGGTACTAGCTCCAGCTCGTTTTTTCAGTGAAAACTGCAGGAACTTCAAATCGGCACTAGGATCAGACTGAGAAACCAGAGTAAAAGTTTCTCCTGCAACCCTTTCCCTTTGTGCTAGATGAACGAACGTCTCTCCACATGCTCAATTCTGAGAGATATGTGTGTGTGAAAGTCGTCCTTCACCTGGCTTGTTGGGAACACAAAGTTTCTTTTCAGTTGCAAACCCCACTCCTTACATATTTATGGGGAGGTACGAGCTCCAACTCGGTTTTACAGTGAAAACTGCAGGAACTTCAAACCGGCACTTGGAAACAGACTGAGAAACCAGAGTAAATTTTCACCTGCAACCCGTTCCGTTCGTGGTAGATGAACGAACGTCTCTCCACATGCTAAGTTCTGAGAGATAAGTGTGTGTGAAAGCCGTCCTTCACCTAGCTTGTTGGGAACACTAAGTTCGTATTCAGTTGCAAAATGCACTCCATACATATATATGGGGAGGTACAAGCTCCAACTCGGTTTTACAGTGAAAACTGCAGGAACTTCAAACCGGCACTAGGAAACAGAATGAGAAACCAGAGTAAAAGTTTATCCTGCAACCCGTTCCATTTGTGCTAGATGAACGAACGTCTCTCCACATGCTCAGTTCTGAGAGATAATTGTGTGTGAAAGCAGTCCTTCAACTAGATTGTTGGGAACACAAAGTTTCTTTTCAGTTGCAAACTCCAATAAATACATATATATGGGGAAGTACAAGCTGAAACTCGGTTTTATAGTGAAAACTGCAGGAACATCAAACCGGCACTAGGAAACAGACTGAGAATCCAGAGTAAAAATTTCACCTGCAACCCGTTCCCTTTGTGCTAGATGAACGAACGTCTCTCCACATGCTCAGTTCTGAGAGATAAGTGTGTGTGAAAGCCTTCCTTCACCTAGCTTGTTGGGAACACAAAGTTTTTTTCACTTGCAAACTCCAATCCATACATATATATGGGGAGGTACTAGCTCCAACTCGGTTTTACAGTGAAACCTGCAGGAACTTCAAACCGCCACTAGAAAACAGACTGAGAAACCAGAGTAAAAGTTTCACCTGCAACCCGTTCACTTTTTGCTAGATGAACGAACGTCTCTCCACATGCTCAATTCTGAGAGTTATGTGTGTGTGAAAGCCGTACTTCAACTAGCTTGTTGGGAAAACAAACTTTCTTTTCAGTTGCAAACTCGACTCCATACATATAAATGGGGAAATACTAGCTCCTACTTGGTGTTACAGTGAAAAATGCAGGAACTTCAAAACGGCACTAGGAAACAGAGTGAGAAACCAGAGTAAAAGTTTCTCCTGCAAACCATTCCTTTGTGCTAGATGAACGAACGTCTCTCCAAATGCTCAGCTCTGAGATAAAAATGTGTGTGAAAGCCATCCTTCACCTAGCTTGTTGGGAACACAAAGTATCTTTTCAGATGCAAACTCCACTCCATACATATATATTGGGAGGTACTAGCTCCAGCTCGTTTTTTCAGTGAAAACTGCAGGAACTTCAAAACGGCACTAGGAAACAGACTGAGAAACCAGAGTAACAGTTTTTCCTGCAACACGTTCCCTTTGTGCTAGATGAACGAACGTCTCTCCACATGCTCATTTCTGAGAGATAAGTTTGTGTGAAAGCCGTACTTCACCTAGATTGTTGGGAACACAAAGTTTCTTTTCACTTGCAAAATCCACTCCATACAAATATATTGGGAGGTACCAGCTCCTACTCGATTTTACAGTGAAAACTTCAGGAACTTCAAACCGGCACTAGGAAACAGACTAAGAAACCAGAGGAAAAATTTCCCCTGCAACCCGTTCCCTTTGTGCTAGATGAACGAACGTCTCTCCACATGCTCAGTTCTGAGAGATAAGTTTGTGTGAAAGTCGTACTTCAACTAGCTTGTTGGGAACACAAAGTTCCTTTCAGTTGCAAACTTCAATCCATAAATATATATGGGGATGTACGAGCTCCAAAACAGTATTAGAGTGAAAACTGCAGCAACTTCAAACCGGCACTAGGAAACAGACTGAGAATCCAGAGTAAAATTTTCTCCGGCAACCCGTTCATATTTTGCTAGATGAACGAACGTATCTCCACATGCTCAGTCCTGAGAGATATGTGTGTGTGAAAGTCGTCCTTCAACTGGCTTGTTGGGAACACAAAGTTTCTTTTCAGTTGCAAACCCCACTCCTTACATATTTATGGGGAGGTACGAGCTCCAACTCGGTTTTACAATGAAAACTGCAGGAACTTCAAACCGGCACTTGGAAACAGACTGAGAAACCAGAGTAAATTTTCACCTGCAACCCGTTCCGTTCGTGGTAGATGAACGAACGTCTCTCCACATGCTAAGTTCTGAGAGATAAGTGTGTGTGAAAGCCGTCCTTCACCTAGCTTGTTGGGAACACTAAGTTCGTATTCAGTTGCAAAATCCACTCCATACATATATATGGGGAGGTACAAGCTCCAACTCGGTTTTACAGTGAAAACTGCAGGAACTTCAAACCGGCACTAGGAAACAGAATGAGAAACCAGAGTAAAAGTTTATCCTGCAACCCGTTCCATTTGTGCTAGATGAACGAACGTCTCTCCACATGCTCAGTTCTGAGAGATAATCGTGTGTGAAAGCAGTCCTTCAACTAGATTGTTGGGAACACAAAGTTTCTTTTCAGTTGCAAACTCCAATAAATACATATATATGGGGAGGTACAAGCTGAAACTCGGTTTTATAGTGAAAACTGCAGGAACATCAAACCGGCACTAGGAAACAGACTGAGAATCCAGAGTAAAAATTTCACCTGCAACCCGTTCCCCTTGTGCTAGATGAACGAACGTCTCTCCACATGCTCAGTTCTGAGAGATAAGTGTGTGTGAAAGCCGTCCTTCACCTAGCTTGTTGGGAACACAAAGTTTTCTTCACTTGCAAAATCCAATCCATACATATATATGGGGAGGTACTAGCTCCAACTCGGTTTTACAGTGAAACCTGCAGGAACTTCAAACCGCCACTAGAAAACAGACTGAGAAACCAGAGTAAAAGTTTCACCTGCAACCCGTTCACTTTTTGCTAGATGAACGAAAGTCTCTCCACATGCTCAATTCTGATAGATATGTGTGTGTGAAAGCCGTACTTCAACTAGCTTGTTGGGAAAACAAACTTTCTTTTCAGTTGCAAACTCGACTCCATACATATAAATGGGGAAATACTAGCTCCAACTCGGTGTTACAGTGAAAAATGCAGGAACTTCAAAACGGCACTAGGAAACAGAGTGAGAAACCAGAGTAAAAGTTTCTCTTGCAAACCATTCCTTTGTGCTAGATGAACGAACGTCTCTCCAAATGCTCAGCTCTGAGATAAAAATGTGTGTGAAAGCCATCCTTCACCTAGCTTGTTGGGAACACAAAGTATCTTTTCAGATGCAAACTCCACTCCATACATATATATTGGGAGGTACTAGCTCCAGCTCGTTTTTTCAGTGAAAACTGCAGGAACTTCAAAACGGCACTAGGAAACAGACTGAGAAACCAGAGTAACAGTTTTTCCTGCAACACGTTCCCTTTGTGCTAGATGAACGAACGTCTCTCCACATGCTCATTTCTGAGAGATAAGTTTGTGTGAAAGCCGTACTTCACCTAGATTGTTGGGAACACAAAGTTTCTTTTCACTTGCAAAATCCACTCCATACAAATATATTGGGAGGTACCAGCTCCTACTCGATTTTACAGTGAAAACTGCAGGAACTTCAAACCGGCACTAGGAAACAGACTAAGAAACCAGAGGAAAAATTTCCCCTGCAACCCGTTCCCTTTGTGCTAGATGAACGAACGTCTCTCCACATGCTCAGTTCTGAGAGATAAGTTTGTGTGAAAGTCGTACTTCAACTAGCTTGTTGGGAACACAAAGTTCCTTTCAGTTGCAAACTTCAATCCATAAATATATATGGGGATGTACGAGCTCCAAAACAGTATTAGAGTGAAAACTGCAGCAACTTCAAACCGGCACTAGGAAACAGACTGAGAATCCAGAGTAAAATTTTCTCCTGCAACCCGTTCATATTTTGCTAGATGAACGAACGTATCTCCACATGCTCAGTCCTGAGAGCTAAGTGTGTGTGAAAGCCGTCCTTCACATAGATAGCTGGGAACACAAAGTTTTTTTTCAGTTGCAAACTCCACTTCATATATATATATGAGGAGGTACGAGCTCCAAATCTGTCTTACAGTAAAAACTGCAGGAACTTCAAACCGGCACTTGGAAACATACTGAGAAACCAGAGTAACAGTTTCTCCTGCAACCCGTTCCCTTTGTGCTAGATGAACGAACGTCTCTCCACATTCTAAGTTCTGAGAGATAATTTTGTGTGAAAGCCGTCCTTCACCTAGATTGTTGGGAACACAAAGTTCCTTTTCAGTTGCAAACTCCACTCCATACATATATATGGGGAGGTACTAACACCAACTCGGTTTTACAATGAAAAGTGCAGGAAATTCAAACCGGCACTAAGAAACAGACTGAGAAACCAGAGTAAAAGTTTATCCTGCAACCCGTTCCCTTTGTGCTAGATGAACGAACGTCTCTCCACATTCTCATTTCTGAGGGATAAGTGTGTGTGAAAGCCGTCCTTCACCTAGCTTGTTCGGAACACTAAGTTCCTATTCAGTTGCAAAATCCACTCCATACATATATATGGGGAGGTACAAGCTCCAACTCGGTTTTACAGTGAAAACTGCAGGAACTTCAAACCGGCACTAGGAAACAGAATGAGAAACCAGAGTAAAAGTTTATCCTGCAACCCGTTCCATTTGTGCTAGATGAACGAACGTCTCTCCACATGCTCAGTTCTGAGAGATAATTGTGTGTGAAAGCAGTCCTTCAACTAGATTGTTGGGAACACAAAGTTTCTTTTCAGTTGCAAACTCCAATAAATACATATATATGGGGAGGTACAAGCTGAAACTCGGTTTTATAGTGAAAACTGCAGGAACATCAAACCGGCACTAGGAAACAGACTGAGAATCCAGAGTAAAAATTTCACCTGCAACCCGTTCCCTTTGTGCTAGATGAACGAACGTCTCTCCACATGCTCAGTTCTGAGAGATAAGTGTGTGTGAAAGCCGTCCTTCACCTAGCTTGTTGGGAACACAAAGTTTTTTTCACTTGCAAACTCCAATCCATACATATATATGGGGAGGTACTAGCTCCAACTCGGTTTTACAGTGAAACCTGCAGGAACTTCAAACCGCCACTAGAAAACAGACTGAGAAACCAGAGTAAAAGTTTCACCTGCAACCCGTTCACTTTTTGCTAGATGAACGAACGTCTCTCCACATGCTCAATTCTGAGAGTTATGTGTGTGTGAAAGCCGTACTTCAACTAGCTTGTTGGGAAAACAAACTTTCTTTTCAGTTGCAAACTCGACTCCATACATATAAATGGGGAAATACTAGCTCCAACTCGGTGTTACAGTGAAAAATGCAGGAACTTCAAAACGGCACTAGGAAACAGAGTGAGAAACCAGAGTAAAAGTTTCTCCTGCAAACCATTCCTTTGTGCTAGATGAACGAACGTCTCTCCAAATGCTCAGCTCTGAGATAAAAATGTGTGTGAAAGCCATCCTTCACCTAGCTTGTTGGGAACACAAAGTATCTTTTCAGATGCAAACTCCACTCCATACATATATATTGGGAGGTACTAGCTCCAGCTCGTTTTTTCAGAGAAAACTGCAGGAACTTCAAATCGGCACTAGGATCAGACTGAGAAACCAGAGTAAAAGTTTCTCCTGCAACCCTTTCCCTTTGTGCTAGATGAACGAACGTCTCTCCACATGCTCAATTCTGAGAGATATGTGTGTGTGAAAGTCGTCCTTCACCTGGCTTGTTGGGAACACAAAGTTTCTTTTCAGTTGCAAACCCCACTCCTTACATATTTATGGGGAGGTACGAGCTCCAACTCGGTTTTACAGTGAAAACTGCAGGAACTTCAAACCGGCACTTGGAAACAGACTGAGAAACCAGAGTAAATTTTCACCTGCAACCCGTTCCGTTCGTGGTAGATGAACGAACGTCTCTCCACATGCTAAGTTCTGAGAGATAAGTGTGTGTGAAAGCCGTCCTTCACCTAGCTTGTTGGGAACACTAAGTTCGTATTCAGTTGCAAAATCCACTCCATACATATATATGGGGAGGTACAAGCTCCAACTCGGTTTTACAGTGAAAACTGCAGGAACTTCAAACCGGCACTAGGAAACAGAATGAGAAACCAGAGTAAAAGTTTATCCTGCAACCCGTTCCATTTGTGCTAGATGAACGAACGTCTCTCCACATGCTCAGTTCTGAGAGATAATTGTGTGTGAAAGCAGTCCTTCAACTAGATTGTTGGGAACACAAAGTTTCTTTTCAGTTGCAAACTCCAATAAATACATATATATGGGGAGGTACAAGCTGAAACTCGGTTTTATAGTGAAAACTGCAGGAACATCAAACCGGCACTAGGAAACAGACTGAGAATCCAGAGTAAAAATTTCACCTGCAACCCGTTCCCTTTGTGCTAGATGAACGAACGTCTCTCCACATGCTCAGTTCTGAGAGATAAGTGTGTGTGAAAGCCTTCCTTCACCTAGCTTGTTGGGAACACAAAGTTTTTTTCACTTGCAAACTCCAATCCATACATATATATGGGGAGGTACTAGCTCCAACTCGGTTTTACAGTGAAACCTGCAGGAACTTCAAACCGCCACTAGAAAACAGACTGAGAAACCAGAGTAAAAGTTTCACCTGCAACCCGTTCACTTTTTGCTAGATGAACGAACGTCTCTCCACATGCTCAATTCTGAGAGTTATGTGTGTGTGAAAGCCGTACTTCAACTAGCTTGTTGGGAAAACAAACTTTCTTTTCAGTTGCAAACTCGACTCCATACATATAAATGGGGAAATACTAGCTCCAACTCGGTGTTACAGTGAAAAATGCAGGAACTTCAAAACGGCTCTAGGAAACAGAGTGAGAAACCAGAGTAAAAGTTTCTCCTGCAAACCATTCCTTTGTGCTAGATGAACGAACGTCTCTCCAAATGCTCAGCTCTGAGATAAAAATGTGTGTGAAAGCCATCCTTCACCTAGCTTGTTGGGAACACAAAGTATCTTTTCAGATGCAAACTCCACTCCATACATATATATTGGGAGGTACTAGCTCCAGCTCGTTTTTTCAGTGAAAACTGCAGGAACTTCAAAACGGCACTAGGAAACAGACTGAGAAACCAGAGTAACAGTTTTTCCTGCAACCCGTTCCCTTTGTGCTAGATGAACGAACGTCTCTCCACATGCTCAGTTCTGAGAGATAAGTTTGTGTGAAAGTCGTACTTCAACTAGCTTGTTGGGAACACAAAGTTCCTTTCAGTTGCAAACTTCAATCCATAAATATATATGGGGATGTACGAGCTCCAAAACAGTATTAGAGTGAAAACTGCAGCAACTTCAAACCGGCACTAGGAAACAGACTGAGAATCCAGAGTAAAATTTTCTCCTGCAACCCGTTCATATTTTGCTAGATGAACGAACGTATCTCCACATGCTCAGTCCTGAGAGCTAAGTGTGTGTGAAAGCCGTCCTTCACATAGATAGCTGGGAACACAAAGTTTTTTTTCAGTTGCAAACTCCACTTCATATATATATATGAGGAGGTACGAGCTCCAAATCTGTCTTACAGTAAAAACTGCAGGAACTTCAAACCGGCACTTGGAAACATACTGAGAAACCAGAGTAACAGTTTCTCCTGCAACCCGTTCCCTTTGTGCTAGATGAACGAACGTCTCTCCACATTCTAAGTTCTGAGAGATAATTTTGTGTGAAAGCCGTCCTTCACCTAGATTGTTGGGAACACAAAGTTCCTTTTCAGTTGCAAACTCCACTCCATACATATATATGGGGAGGTACTAGCACCAACTCGGTTTTACAATGAAAAGTGCAGGAAATTCAAACCGGCACTAAGAAACAGACTGAGAAACCAGAGTAAAAGTTTATCCTGCAACCCGTTCCCTTTGTGCTAGATGAACGAACGTCTCTCCACATTCTCAATTCTGAGGGATAAGTGTGTGTGAAAGCCGTCCTTCACCTAGCTTGTTGGGAACACTAAGTTCCTATTCAGTTGCAAAATCCACTCCATACATATATATGGGGAGGTACTACCTCCAACTCGGTTTTACAGTGAAAACTGCAGGAACTTCAAACCGGCACTAGGAAACACAATGAGAAACCAGAGTAAAAGTTTATCCTGCAACCCATTCCATTTGTGCTAGATGAACGAACGTCTCTCCACATGCTCAGTTCTGAGAGATAATTGTGTGTGAAAGCAGTCCTTCAACTAGATTGTTGGGAACACAAAGTTTCTTTTCAGTTGCAAACTCCAATAAATACATATATATGGGGAGGTACAAGCTGAAACTCGGTTTTATAGTGAAAACTGCAGGAACATCAAACCGGCACTAGGAAACAGACTGAGAATCCAGAGTAATAATTTCACCTGCAACCCGTTCCCTTTGTGCTAGATGAACGAACGTCTCTCCACATGCTCAGTTCTGAGAGATAAGTGTGTGTGAAAGCCGTCCTTCACCTAGCTTGTTGGGAACACAAAGTTTTTTTCACTTGCATACTCCAATCCATACATATATATGGGGAGGTACAAGCTCCAACTCGGTTTTACAGTGAAACCTGCAGGAACTTCAAACCGCCACTAGAAAACAGACTGAGAAACCAGAGTAAAAGTTTCACCTGCAACCCGTTCACTTTTTGCTAGATGAACGAACGTCTCTCCACATGCTCAATTCTGAGAGTTATGTGTGTGTGAAAGCCGTACTTCAACTAGCTTGTTGGGAAAACAAAGTTTCTTTTCAGTTGCAAACTCGACTCCATACATATAAATGGGGAAATACTAGCTCCAACTCGGTGTTACAGCGAAAAATGCAGGAACTTCAAAACGGCACTAGGACACAGAGTGAGAAACCAGAGTAAAAGTTTCTCCTGCAAACCATTCCTTTGTGCTAGATGAACGAACGTCTCTCCAAATGCTCAGCTCTGAGATAAAAATGTGTGTGAAAGCCATCCTTCACCTAGCTTGTTGGGAACTCAAAGTATCTTTTCAGATGCAAACTCCACTCCATACATATATATTGGGAGGTACTAGCTCCAGCTCGTTTTTTCAGTGAAAACTGCAGGAACTTCAAATAGGCACTAGGATCAGACTGAGAAACCAGAGTAAAAGTTTCTCCTGCAACCCTTTCCCTTTGTGCTAGATGAACGAACGTCTCTCCACATGCTCAATTCTGAGAGATATGTGTGTGTGAAAGTCGTCCTTCACCTGGCTTGTTGGGAACACAAAGTTTCTTTTCAGTTGCAAACCCCACTCCTTACATATTTATGGGGAGGTACGAGCTCCAACTCGGTTTTACAGTGAAAACTGCAGGAACTTCAAACCGGCACTTGGAAACAGACTGAGATACCAGAGTAAATTTTCACCTGCAACCCGTTCCGTTCGTGGTAGATGAACGAACGTCTCTCCACATGCTCAGTTCTGAGAGATAAGTGTGTGTGAAAGCCGTCCTTCACCTAGCTTGTTGGGAACACTAAGTTCCTATTCAGTTGCAAACTCCACTCCATACATATATATGGGGAGGTACAAGCTCCAACTCGGTTTTACAGTGAAAACTGCAGGAACTTCAAACCGGCACTAGGAAACAGAATGAGAAACCAGAGTAAAAGTTTATCCTGCAACCCGTTCCATTTGTGCTAGATGAACGAACGTCTCTCCACATGCTCAGTTCTGAGAGATAATTGTGTGTGAAAGCAGTCCTTCAACTAGATTGTTGGGAACACAAAGTTTCTTTTCAGTTGCAAACTCAAATAAATACATATATATGGGGAGGTACAAGCTGAAACTCGGTTTTATAGTGAAAACTGCAGGAACATCAAACCGGCACTAGGAAACAGACTGAGAATCCAGAGTAAAAATTTCACCTGCAACCCGTTCCCTTTGTGCTAGATGAACGAACGTCTCTCCACATGCTCAGTTCTGAGAGATAAGTGTGTGTGAAAGCCGTCCTTCACCTAGCTTGTTGGGAACACAAAGTTTTTTTCACTTGCAAACTCCAATCCATACATATATATGGGGAGGTACTAGCTCCAACTCGGTTTTACAGTGAAACCTGCAGGAACTTCAAACCGCCACTAGAAAACAGACTGAGAAACCAGAGTAAAAGTTTCACCTGCAACCCGTTCACTTTTTGCTAGATGAACGAACGTCTCTCCACATGCTCAATTCTGAGAGTTATGTGTGTGTGAAATCCGTACTTCAACTAGCTTGTTGGGAAAACAAAGTTTCTTTTCAGTTGCAAACTCGACTCCATACATATAAATGGGGAAATACTAGCTCCAACTCGTTGTTACAGTGAAAAATGCAGGAACTTCAAAACGGCACTAGGAAACAGAGTGAGAAACCAGAGTAAAAATTTCTCCTGCAAACCATTCCTTTGTGCTAGATGAACGAAAGTCTCTCCAAATGCTCAGCTCTGAGATAAAAATGTGTGTGAAAGCCATCCTTCACCTAGCTTGTTGGGAACACAAAGTATCTTTTCAGATGCAAACTCCACTCCATACATATATATTGGGAGGTACTAGCTCCAGCTCGTTTTTTCAGTGAAAAATGCAGGAACTTCAAATCGGCACTAGGATCAGACTGAGAAACCAGAGTAAAAGTTTCTCCTGCAACCCTTTCCCTTTGTGCTAGATGAACGAACGTCTCTCCACATGCTCAATTCTGAGAGATAAGTGTGTGTGAAAGCTGTCCTTCAACTAGCTTGTTGGGAACACAAAGTTTCTTTTCAGTTGCAAATTCCACTCCATATATATATATGGGGAGGTACGAGCTCCAAATCTGTTTTACAGTAAAAATTGCAGGAACTTCAAACCGGCACTTGGAAACAGACTGAGAAACCAGAGTAACTGTTTCTCCTTCAACACATTCAATTTGTGCTAGATGAACGAACGTCTCTCCACATGCTCTGTTCTGAGAGATAAGTGTGTGTGAAAGCCGTCCTTCACCTAGCTTGTTGGGAACACTAAGTTCCTATTCAGTTGCAAAATCCACTCCATACATATATATGGGGAGGTACAAGCTCCAACTCGGTTTTACAGTGAAAACTGCAGGAACTTCAAACCGGCACTAGGAAACAGAATGAGAAACCAGAGTAAAATTTTATCCTGCAACCCGTTCCATTTGTGCTAGATGAACGAACGTCTATCCACATGTTCAGTTCTGAGAGATAATTGTGTGTGAAAGCAGTTCTTCAACTAGATTGTTGGGAACACAAAGTTTCTTTTCAGTTGCAAACTCCAATAAATACATATATATGGGGAGGTACAAGCTGAAACTCGGTTTTATAGTGAAAACTGCAGGAACATCAAACCGGCACTAGGAAACAGACTGAGAATCCAGAGTAAAAATTTCACCTGCAACCCGTTCCCTTTGTGCTAGATGAACGAACGTCTCTCCACATGCTCAGTTCTGAGAGATAAGTGTGTGTGAAAGCCGTCCTTCACCTAGCTTGTTGGGAACACAAAGTTTTTTTCACTTGCAAACTCCAATCCATACATATATATGGGGAGGTACTAGCTCCAACTCGGTTTTACAGTGAAACCTGCAGGAACTTCAAACCGCCACTAGAAAACAGACTGAGAAACCAGAGTAAAAGTTTCACCTGCAACCCGTTCACTTTTTGCTAGATGAACGAAAGTCTCTCCACATGCTCAATTCTGATAGATATGTGTGTGTGAAAGCCGTACTTCAACTAGCTTGTTGGGAAAACAAACTTTCTTTTCAGTTGCAAACTCGACTCCATACATATAAATGGGGAAATACTAGCTCCAACTCGGTGTTACAGTGAAAAATGCAGGAACTTCAAAACGGCACTAGGAAACAGAGTGAGAAACCAGAGTAAAAGTTTCTCCTGCAAACCATTCCTTTGTGCTAGATGAACGAACGTCTCTCCAAATGCTCAGCTCTGAGATAAAAATGTGTGTGAAAGCCATCCTTCACCTAGCTTGTTGGGAACACAAAGTATCTTTTCAGATGCAAACTCCACTCCATACATATATATTGGGAGGTACTAGCTCCAGCTCGTTTTTTCAGTGAAAACTGCAGGAACTTCAAACCGGCACTAGGATCAGACTGAGAAACCAGAGTAAAAGTTTCTCCTGCAACCCTTTCCCTTTGTGCTAGATGAACGAACGTCTCTCCACATGCTCAATTCTGAGAGATATATGTGTGTGAAAGTCGTCCTTCACCTGGCTTGTTGGGAACACAAAGTTTCTTTTCAGTTGCAAACCCCACTCCTTACATATTTATGGGGAGGTACGAGCTCCAACTCGGTTTTACAGTGAAAACTGCAGGAACTTCAAACCGGCACTTGGAAACAGACTGAGAAACCAGAGTAAATTTTCACCTGCAACCCGTTCCGTTCGTGGTAGATGAACGAACGTCTCTCCACATGCTCAGTTCTGAGAGATAAGTGTGTGTGAAAGCCGTCCTTCACCTAGCTTGTTGGGAACACTAAGTTCCTATTCAGTTGCAAACTCCACTCCATACATATATATGGGGAGGTACAAGCTCCAACTCGGTTTTACAGTGAAAACTGCAGGAACTTCAAACCGGCACTAGGAAACAGAATGAGAAACCAGAGTAAAAGTTTATCCTGCAACCCGTTCCATTTGTGCTAGATGAACGAACGTCTCTCCACATGCTCAGTTCTGAGAGATAATTGTGTGTGAAAGCAGTCCTTCAACTAGATTGTTGGGAACACAAAGTTTCTTTTCAGTTGCAAACTCCAATAAATACATATATATGGGGAGGTACAAGCTGAAACTCGGTTTTATAGTGAAAACTGCAGGAACATCAAACCGGCACTAGGAAACAGACTGAGAATCCAGAGTAAAAATTTCACCTGCAACCCGTTCCCTTTGTGCTAGATGAACGAACGTCTCTCCACATGCTCAGTTCTGAGAGATAAGTGTGTGTGAAAGCCGTCCTTCACCTAGCTTGTTGGGAACACAAAGTTTTTTTCACTTGCAAACTCCAATCCATACATATATATGGGGAGGTACTAGCTCCAACTCGGTTTTACAGTGAAACCTGCAGGAACTTCAAACCGCCACTAGAAAACAGACTGAGAAACCAGAGTAAAAGTTTCACCTGCAACCCGTTCACTTTTGCTAGATGAACGAACGTCTCTCCACATGCTCAATTCTGATAGATATGTGTGTGTGAAAGCCGTACTTCAACTAGCTTGTTGGGAAAACAAACTTTCTTTTCAGTTGCAAACTCGACTCCATACATATAAATGGGGAAATACTAGCTCCAACTCGGTGTTACAGTGAAAAATGCAGGAACTTCTAAACGGCACTAGGAAACAGAGTGAGAAACCAGAGTAAAAGTTTCTCCTGCAAACCATTCCTTTGTGCTAGATGAACGAACGTCTCTCCAAATGCTCAGCTCTGAGATAAAAATGTGTGTGAAAGCCATCCTTCACCTAGCTTGTTGGGAACACAAAGTATCTTTTCAGATGCAAACTCCACTCCATACATATATATTGGGAGGTACTAGCTCCAGCTCGTTTTTTCAGTGAAAACTGCAGGAACTTCAAACCGGCACTAGGATCAGACTGAGAAACCAGAGTAAAAGTTTCTCCTGCAACCCTTTCCCTTTGTGCTAGATGAACGAACGTCTCTCCACATGCTCAATTCTGAGAGAAAAGTGTGTGTGAAAGCTGTCCTTCAACTAGCTTGTTGGGAACACAAAGTTTCTTTTCTGTTGCAAATTCCACTCCATATATATATATGGGGAGGTACGAGCTCCAAATCTGTTTTACAGTAAAAATTGCAGGAACTTCAAACCGGCACTTGGAAACAGACTGAGAAACCAGAGTAACTGTTTCTCCTGCTACACTTTCAATTTGTGCTAGATGAACGAACGTCTCTCCACATGCTCAGTTCTGAGAGATAAGTGTGTGTGAAAGCCGTCCTTCACCTAGCTTGTTGGGAACACTAAGTTCCTATTCAGTTGCAAAATCCACTCCATACATATATATGGGGAGGTACAAGCTCCAACTCGGTTTTACAGTGAAAACTGCAGGAACTTCAAACCGGCACTAGGAAACAGAGTGAGAAACCAGAGTAAAAGTTTATCCTGCAACCCGTTCCATTTGTGCTAGATGAACGAACGTCTCTCCACATGCTCAGTTCTGAGAGATAATTGTGTGTGAAAGCAGTCCTTCAACTAGATTGTTGGGAACACAAAGTTTCTTTTCAGTTGCAAACTCCAATAAATACATATATATGGGGAGGTACAAGCTGAAACTCGGTTTTATAGTGAAAACTGCAGGAACATCAAACCGGCACTAGGAAACAGACTGAGAATCCAGAGTAAAAATTTCACCTGCAACCCGTTCCCTTTGTGCTAGATGAACGAACGTCTCTCCACATGCTCAGTTCTGAGAGATAAGTGTGTGTGAAAGCCGTCCTTCATCTAGCTTGTTGGGAACACAAAGTTTTTTTCACTTGCAAACTCCAATCCATACATATATATGGGGAGGTACTAGCTCCAACTCGGTTTTACAGTGAAACCTGCAGGAACTTCAAACCGCCACTAGAAAACAGACTGAGAAACCAGAGTAAAAGTTTCACCTGCAACCCGTTCACTTTTTGCTAGATGAACGAACGTCTCTCCACATGATCAATTCTGAGAGTTATGTGTGTGTGAAAGCCGTACTTCAACTAGCTTGTTGGGAACACAAAGTTCCTTTCAGTTGCAAACTTCAATCCATAAATATATATGGGGATGTACGAACTCCAAAACAGTATTAGAGTGAAAACTGCAGCAACTTCAAACCGGCACTAGGAAACAGACTGAGAATCCAGAGTAAAATTTTCTCCTGCAACCCGTTCATATTTTGCTAGATGAACGAACGTATCTCCACATGCTCAGTCCTGAGAGCTAAGTGTGTGTGAAAGCCGTCCTTCACATAGATAGCTGGGAACACAAAGTTTTTTTTCAGTTGCAAACTCCACTCCATATATATATATGAGGAGGTACGTGCTCCAAATCTGTTTTACAGTAAAAACTGCAGGAACTTCAAACCGGCACTTGGAAACATACTGAGAAACCAGAGTAACAGTTTCTCCTGCAACCCGTTCCCTTTGTGCTACATGAACGAACGTCGCTCCACATTCAAAGTTCTGAGAGATAATTTTGTGTGAAAGCCGTCCTTCACCTAGATTGTTGGGAACACAAAGTTTTTTTCACTTGCAAACTCCACTCCGTACAAATATCTGGGGAGGTACGAGCTCCTACTCGGTTTTACAGTGAAAACTGCAGGAACTTCCAACCGGAACTAGGAAACAGACTGAGAAACCAGAGTAACTGTTTCTCTTGCAACACATTCAATTTGTGATAGATGAACGAACGTCTCTCCACATGCTCAGTTCTGAGAGATAAGTGTGTGTGAAAGCCGTCCTTCACCTAGCTTGTTGGGAACACTAAGTTCCTATTCAGTTGCAAAATCCAATCCATACATATATATGGGGAGGTACTAGCTCCAACTCGGTTTTACAGTGAAAACTGCAGGAACTTCAAACCGGCACTAGGAAACAGAATGAGAAACCAGAGTAAAAGTTTATCCTGCAACCCGTTCCATTTGTGCTAGATGAATGAACGTCTCTCCACATGCTCAGATCTGATAGATAATTGTGTGTGAAAGCAGTCCTTCAACTAGATTGTTGGGAACACAAAGTTTCTTTTCAGTTGCAAACTCCAATAAATACATATATATGGGGAGGTACAAGCTGAAACTCGGTTTTATAGTGAAAACTGCAGGAACATCAAACCGGCACTAGGAAACAGACTGAGAATCCAGAGTAAAAATTTCACCTGCAACCCGTTCCCTTTGTGCTAGATGAACGAACGTCTCTCCACATGCTCAGTTCTGAGAGATAAGTGTGTGTGAAAGCCGTCCTTCACCTAGCTTGTTGGGAACACAAAGTTTTTTTCACTTGCAAACTCCAATCCATACATATATATGGGGAGGTACTAGCTCCAACTCGGTTTTACAGTGAAACCTGCAGGAACATCAAACCGCCACTAGAAAACAGACTGAGAAACCAGAGTAAAAGTTTCACCTGCAACCCGTTCACTTTTTGCTAGATGAACGAACGTCTCTCCACATGCTCAATTCTGAGAGTTATGTGTGTGTGAAAGCCGTACTTCAACTAGCTTGTTGGGAAAACAAACTTTCTTTTCAGTTGCAAACTCGACTCCATACATATAAATGGGGAAATACTAGCTCCAACTCGGTGTTACAGTGAAAAATGCAGGAACTTCAAAACGGCACTAGGAAACAGAGTGAGAAACCAGAGTAAAAGTTTCTCCTGCAAACCATTCCTTTGTGCTAGATGAACGAACGTCTCTCCAAATGCTCAGCTCTGAGATAAAAATGTGTGTGAAAGCCATCCTTCACCTAGCTTGTTGGGAACACAAAGTATCTTTTCAGATGCAAACTCCACTCCATACATATATATTGGGAGGTACTAGCTCCAGCTCGTTTTTTCAGTGAAAACTGCAGGAACTTCAAATCGGCACTAGGATCAGACTGAGAAACCAGAGTAAAAGTTTCTCCTGCAACCCTTTCCCTTTGTGCTAGATGAACGAACGTCTCTCCACATGCTCAATTCTGAGAGATATGTGTGTGTGAAAGTCGTCCTTCACCTGGCTTGTTGGGAACACAAAGTTTCTTTTCAGTTGCAAACCCCACTCCTTACATATTTATGGGGAGGTACGAGCTCCAACTCGGTTTTACAGTGAAAACTGCAGGAACTTCAAACCGGCACTTGGAAACAGACTGAGAAACCAGAGTAAATTTTCACCTGCAACCCGTTCCGTTCATGGTAGATGAACGAACGTCTCTCCACATGCTCAGTTCTGAGAGATAAGTGTGTGTGAAAGCCGTCCTTCACCTAGCTTGTTGGGAACACTAAGTTCCTATTCAGTTGCAAAATCCACTCCATACATATATATGGGGAGGTACAAGCTCCAACTCGGTTTTACAGTGAAAACTGCAGGAACTTCAAACCGGCACTAGGAAACAGAATGAGAAACCAGAGTAAAAGTTTATCCTGCAACCCGTTCCATTTGTGCTAGATGAACGAACGTCTCTCCACATGCTCAGTTCTGAGAGATAATTGTGTGTGAAAGCAGTCCTTCAACTAGATTGTTGGGAACACAAAGTTTCTTTTCAGTTGCAAACTCCAATAAATACATATATATGGGGAGGTACAAGCTGAAACTCGGTTTTATAGTGAAAACTGCAGGAACATCAAACCGGCACTAGGAAACAGACTGAGAATCCAGAGTAAAAATTTCACCTGCAACCCGTTCCCTTTGTGCTAGATGAACGAACGTCTCTCCACATGCTCAGTTCTGAGAGATAAGTGTGTGTGAAAGACGTCCTTCACCTAGCTTGTTGGGAACACAAAGTTTTTTTCACTTGCAAACTCCAATCCATACATATATAAGGGGAGGTACTAGCTCCAACTCGGTTTTACAGTGAAACCTGCAGGAACTTCAAACCGCCACTAGAAAACAGACTGAGAAACCAGAGTAAAAGTTTCACCTGCAACCGATTCACTTTTTGCTAGATGAACGTACGTCTCTCCACATGCTCAATTCTGATAGATATGTGTGTGTGAAAGCCGTACTTCAACTAGCTTGTTGGGAAAACAAAGTTTCTTTTCAGTTACAAACTCGACTCCATACATATAAATGGGGAAATACTAGCTCCAACTCGGTGTTACAGTGAAAACTGCAGGAACTTCAAAACGGCACTAGGAAACAGAGTGAGAAACCAGAGTAAAAGTTTCTCCTGCAAACCATTCCTTTGTGCTAGATGAACGAACATCTCTCCAAATGCTCAGTTCTGAGAGATAATTGTGTGTGAAAGCAGTCCTTCAACTTGATCGTTGGGAACGCAAAGTTTCTTTTCAGTTGCAAACTCCAATAAATACATATATATGGGGAGGTACAAGGTGAAACTCGGTTTTATAGTGAAAACTGCAGGAACAACAAACCGGCACTAGGAAACAGACTGAGAATCCAGAGTAAAAATTTCACCTGCAACCCGTTCCCTTTGTGCTAGATGAACGAACGTCTCTCCACATGCTCAGTTCTGAGAGATAAGTGTGTGTGAAAGCCGTCCTTCACCTAGCTTGTTGGGAACACAAAGTTTTTTTCACTTGCAAACTCCAATCCATACAAATATATGGGGAGGTACTAGCTCCAACTCGGTTTTACAGTGAAAGTTGCAGGAAGTTCAAACTGGCACTAGAAAAATGACTGAGAAACCAGAGTAAAAGTTTCTCCTGCAAACCATTCCTTTGTGCTAGATGAACGAACGTCTCTCCAAATGCTCAGCTCTGAGATAAAAATGTGTGTGAAAGCCATCCTTCACCTAGCTTGTTGGGAACACAAAGTATCTTTTCAGATGCAAACTCCACTCCATACATATATATTGGGAGGTACTAGCTCCAGCTCGTTTTTTCAGTGAAAACTGCAGGAACTTCAAACCGGCACTAGGATCAGACTGAGAAACCAGAGTAAAAGTTTCTCCTGCAACCCTTTCCCTTTGTGCTGGATGAACGAACGTTTCTCCACATGCTCAATTCTGAGAGATAAGTGTGTGTGAAAGCTGTCCTTCAACTAGCTTGTTGGGAACACAAAGTTTCTTTTCAGTTGCAAACTCCACTCCATATATATATATGGGGAGGTACGAGCTCCAAATCTGTTTTACAGTAAAAACTGCAGGAAATTCAAACCGGCACTAGGAAACATACTGAGAAAACAGAGTAACAGTTTCTCCTGCAACCCGTTCCCTTTGTGCTAGATGAACGAAAGTCTCTCCACATTCTCAGTTCTGAGAGATAAGTTTGTGTGAAAACCGTCCTTCAACTTGATTGTTGGGAACACAAAGTTCCTTTTCAGTTGCAAACTCCACTCCATACATATATATGGGAAGGTACTAGCACCAACTCGGGTTTACAGTGAAAACTGCAGGAACTTCAAACCGGCACTAGGAAACAGACTGAGAAACCAGAGTAACTGTTTCTCCTTCAACACATTCAATTTGTGCTAGATGAACGAACGTCTCTCCACATGCTCAGTTCTGAGAGATAAGTGTGTGTGAAAGCCGTCCTTCACCTAGCTTGTTGGGAACACTAAGTTCCTATTCAGTTGCAAAATCCAATCCATACATATATATGGGGAGGTACTAGCTCCAACTCGGTTTTACAGTGAAAACTGCAGGAACTTCAAACCGGCACTAGGAAACAGAATGAGAAACCAGAGTAAAAGTTTACCCTGCAAACTGTTCCATTTGTGCTAGATGAACGAACGTCTCTCCACATGCTCAGTTCTGAGAGATAATTGTGTGTGAAAGCAGTCCTTCAACTTGATTGTTGGGAACGCAAAGTTCCTTTTCAGTTGCAAACTCCAATAAATACATATATATGGGGAGGTACAAGGTGAAACTCGGTTTTATAGTGAAAACTGCAGGAACATCAAACCGGCACTAGGAAACAGACTGAGAATCCAGAGTAAAAATTTCACCTGCAAACCGTTCCCTTTGTGCTAGATGAACGAACGTCTCTCCACATGCTCAGTTCTGAGAGATAAGTGTGTGTGAAAGCCGTCCTTCACCTAGCTTGTTGGGAACACAAAGTTTTTTTCACTTGCAAACTCCAATCCATACAAATATATGGGGAGGTACTAGCTCCAACTCGGTTTTACAGTGAAAGCTGCAGGAAGTTCAAACTGGCACTAGAAAACAGACTGAGAAACGAGAGTAAAAGTTTCACCTGCAACCCGTTCCCTTTGTGCTAGATGAACGAACGTCTCTCCACATGCTCAGTTCTGAGAGATATGTGTGTGTGAAAGCCGTCCTTCACCTAGCTTGTTGGGAACACAAAGTGTCTTTTCAGATGCAAACTCCACTCCATACATATATATTGGGAGGTACTAGCTCCAGCTCGTTTTTTCAGTGAAAACTGCAGGAACTTCAAACCGGCACTAGGATCAGACAGAGAAACCAGAGTAAAAGTTTCTCCTGCAACCCTTTCCCTTTGTGCTGGATGAACGAACGTCTCTCCACATGCTCAATTCTGAGAGATAAGTGTGTGTGAAAGCTGTCCTTCAACTAGCTTGTTGGGAACACAAAGTTTCTTTTCTGTTGCAAACTCCACTCCATATATATATATGGGGAGGTACGAGCTCCAAAACTGTTTTACAGTAAAAACTGCAGGAACTTCAAACCGGCACTAGGAAACATACTGAGAAAACAGAGTAACAGTTTCTCCTGCAACCCTTTCCCTTTGTGCTAGATGAACGAACGTCTCTCCACATTCTAAGTTATGAGAGATAATTTGTGTGAAAGCCGTCCTTCACCTAGATTGTTGGGAACACAAAGTTTTTTTCACTTGCAAACTCCACTCCGTACAAATATATGGGGAGATACGAGCTCCTACTCGGTTTTACAGTGAAAACTGCAGGAACTTCCAACCGGAACTAGGAAACAGACTGAGAAACCAGAGTAACTGTTTCTCCTGCAACACATTCAATTTGTGCTAGATGAACGAACGTCTCTCCACATGCTAAGTTCTGAGAGATAATTGTGTGTGAAAGCCGTCCTTCACCTTGCTTGTTGGGAACACTAAGTTCCTATTCAGTTGCAAAATCCACTCCATACATATATATGGGGAGGTACAAGCTCCAACTCGGTTTTACAGTGAAAACTTCAGGAACTTCAAACCGGCACTAGGAAACAGAATGAGAAACCAGAGTAAAAGTTTATCCTGCAACCCGTTCCATTTGTGCTAGATGAACGAACGTCTCTCCACATTCTCAGTTCTGATAGATAATTGTGTGTGAAAGCAGTCCTTCAACTAAATTGTTGGGAACACAAAGTTTCTTTTCAGTTGCAAACTCCAATAAATACATATATATGGGGAGGTACAAGCTGAAACTCGGTTTTATAGTGAAAACTGCAGGAACATCAAACCGGCACTAGGAAACAGACTGAGAATCCAGAGTAAAAATTTCACCTGCAACCCGTTCCCTTTGTGCTAGATGAACGAACGTCTCTCCACATGCTCAGTTCTGAGAGATAAGTGTGTGTGAAAGCCGTCCTTCACCTAGCTTGTTTTGAACACAAAGTTTTTTTCACTTGCAAACTCCAATCCATACATATATATGGGGAGGTACTAGCTCCAACTCGGTTTTACAGTGTAACCTGCAGGAACTTCAAACCGCCACTAGAAAACAGACTGAGAAACCAGAGTAAAAGTTTCACCTGCAACCCGTTCAATTTTTGCTAGATGAACGAACGTCTCTCCACATGCTCAATTCTGAGAGTTATGTGTGTGTGAAAGCCGTACTTCAACTAGCTTGTTGGGAAAACAAAGTTTCTTTTCAGTTGCAAACTCGACTCCATACATATAAATGGGGAAATACTAGCTCCAACTCGGTGTTACAGTGAAAAATGCAGGAACTTCAAAACGGCACTAGGAAACAGAGTGAGAAACCAGAGTAAAAGTTTCTCCTGCAAACCATTCCTTTGTGCTAGATGAACGAACGTCTCTCCAAATGCCCAGCTCTGAGATAAAAATGTGTGTGAAAGCCATCCTTCACCTAGCTTGTTGGGAACACAAAGTATCTTTTCAGATGCAAACTCCACTCCATACATATATATTGGGAGGTAATACCTCCAGCTCGTTTTTTCAGTGAAAACTGCAGGAACTTCAAATCGGCACTAGGATCAGACTGAGAAACCAGAGTAAAAGTTTCTCCTGCAACCCTTTCCCTTTGTGCTAGATGAACGAACGTCTCTCCACATGCTCAATTCTGAGAGATATGTGTGTGTGAAAGTCGTCCTTCACCTAGCTTGTTGGGAACACAAAGTTTCTTTTCAGTTGCCAACCCCACTCCTTACATATTTATGGGGAGGTACGAGCTCCAACTCGGTTTTACAGTGAAAACTGCAGGAACTTCAAACCGGCACTTGGAAACAGACTGAGAAACCAGAGTAAATTTTCACCTGCAACCCGTTCCGTTCGTGGTAGATGAACGAACGTCTCTCCACATGCTCAGTTCTGAGAGATAAGTGTGTGTGAAAGCCGTCCTTCACCTAGCTTGTTGGGAACACTTAGTTCCTATTCAGTTGCAAACTCCACTCCATACATATATATGGGAAGGTACAAGCTCCAACTCGGTTTTACAGTGAAAACTGCAGGAACTTCAAACCGGCACTAGGAAACAGAAAGAGAAACCAGAGTAAAAGTTTATCCTGCAACCCGTTCCATTTGTGCTAGATGAACGAACGTCTCTCCACATGCTCAGTTCTGAAAGATAATTGTGTGTGAAAGCAGTCCTTCAACTAGATTGTTGGGAACACAAAGTTTCTTTTCAGTTGCAAACTCCAATAAATACATATATATGGGGAGGTACAAGCTGAAACTCGGTTTTATAGTGAAAACTGCAGGAACATCAAACCGGCACTAGGAAACAGACTGAGAATCCAGAGTAAAAATTTCACCTGCAACCAGTTCCCTTTGTGCTAGATGAACGAACGTCTCTCCACATGCTCAGTTCTGAGAGATAAGTGTGTGTGAAAACCGTCCTTCACCTAGCTTGTTGGGAACACAAAGTTTTTTTCACTTGCAAACTCCAATCCATACATATATATGGGGAGGTACAAGCTCCAACTCGGTTTTACAGTGAAACCTGCAGGAACTTCAAACCGCCACTAGAAAACAGACTGAGAAACCAGAGTAAAAGTTTCACCTGCAACCCGTTCACTTTTTGCTAGATGAACGAACGTCTCTCAACATGCTCAATTCTGATAGATATGTGTGTGTGAAAGCCGTACTTCAACTAGCTTGTTGGGAAAACAAAGTTTCTTTTCAGTTGCAAACTCGACTCCATACATATAAATGGGGAAATACTAGCTCCAACTCGGTGTTACAATGAAAAATGCAGGAACTTCAAAACGGCACTAGGAAACAGAGTGAGAAACCAGAGTAAAAGTTTCTCCTGCAAACCATTCCTTTGTGCTAGATGAACGAACGTCTCTCCAAATGCTCAGCTCTGAGATAAAAATGTGTGTGAAAGCCATCCTTCACCTAGCTTGTTGGGAACACAAAGTATCTTTTCAGATGCAAACTCCACTCCATACATATATATTGGGAGGTACTAGCTCCAGCTCGTTTTTTCAGTGAAAACTGCAGGAACTTCAAACCGGCACTAGGATCAGACTGAGAAACCAGAGTAAAAGTTTCTCCTGCAACCCTTTCCCTTTGTGCTAGATGAACGAACGTCTCTCCACATGCTCAATTCTGAGAGATAAGTGTGTGTGAAAGCTGTCCTTCAACTAGCTTGCTGGGAACACAAAGTTTCTTTTCAGTTGCAAACTCCACTCCATATATATATATGGGGAGGTACGAGCTCCAAATCTGTTTTACAGTAAAAACTGCAGGAACTTCAAACCGGCACTAGGAAACATACTGAGAAAACAGAGTAACAGTTTCTCCTGCAACCCGTTCCCTTTGTGCTAGATGAACGAAAGTCTCTCCATATTCTCAGTTCTGAGAGATAAGTTTGTGTGAAAGCCGTCCTTCAACTTGATTGTTGGGAACACAAAGTTCCTTTTCAGTTGCAAACTCCACTCCATACATATATATGGGGAGGTACTAGCACCAACTCGGGTTTACAGTGAAAACTGCAGGAACTTCAAACCGGCACTAGGAAACAGACTGAGAAACCAGAGTAACTGTTTCTCCTTCAACACATTCAATTTGTGCTAGATGAACGAACGTCTCTCCACATGCTCAATTCTGAGAGATATGTGTGTGTGAAAGTCGTCCTTCACCTAGCTTGTTGGGAACACAAAGTTTCTTTTCAGTTGCCAACCCCACTCCTTACATATTTATGGGGAGGTACGAGCTCCAACTCGGTTTTACAGTGAAAACTGCAGGAACTTCAAACCGGCACTTGGAAACAGACTGAGAAACCAGAGTAAATTTTCACCTGCAACCCGTTCCGTTCGTGGTAGATGAACGAACGTCTCTCCACATGCTCAGTTCTGAGAGATAAGTGTGTGTGAAAGCCGTCCTTCACCTAGCTTGTTGGGAACACTAAGTTCCTATTCAGTTGCAAACTCCACTCCATACATATATATGGGAAGGTACAAGCTCCAACTCGGTTTTACAGTGAAAACTGCAGGAACTTCAAACCGGCACTAGGAAACAGAAAGAGAAACCAGAGTAAAAGTTTATACTGCAACCCGTTCCATTTGTGCTAGATGAACGAACTTCTCTCCACATGCTCAGTTCTGAAAGATAATTGTGTGTGAAAGCAGTCCTTCAACTAGATTGTTGGGAACACAAAGTTTCTTTTCAGTTGCAAACTCCAATAAATACATATATATGGGGAGGTACAAGCTGAAACTCAGTTTTATAGTGAAAACTGAAGGAACATCAAACCGGCACTAGGAAACAGACTGAGAATCCAGAGTAAAAATTTCAACTGCAACCAGTTCCCTTTGTGCTAGATGAACGAACGTCTCTCCACATGCTCAGTTCTGAGAGATAAGTGTGTGTGAAAACCGTCCTTCACCTAGCTTGTTGGGAACACAAAGTTTTTTTCACTTGCAAACTCCAATCCATACATATATATGGGGAGGTACAAGCTCCAACTCAGTTTTACAGTGAAACCTGCAGGAACTTCAAACCGCCACTAGAAAACAGACTGAGAAACCAGAGTAAAAGTTTCACCTGCAACCCGTTCACTTTTTGCTAGATGAACAAACGTCTCTCAACATGCTCAATTCTGATAGATATGTGTGTGTGAAAGCCGTACTTCAACTAGCTTGTTGGGAAAACAAAGTTTCTTTTCAGTTGCAAACTCGACTCCATACATATAAATGGGGAAATACTAGCTCCAACTCGGTGTTACAGTGAAAAATGCAGGAACTTCAAAACGGCACTAGGAAACAGAGTGAGAAACCAGAGTAAAAGTTTCTCCTGCAAACCATTCCTTTGTGCTAGATGAACGAACGTCTCTCCAAATGCTCAGCTCTGAGATAAAAATGTGTGTGAAAGCCATCCTTCACCTAGCTTGTTGGGAACACAAAGTATCTTTTCAGATGCAAACTCCACTCCATACATATATATTGGGAGGTACTAGCTCCAGCTCGTTTTTTCAGTGAAAACTGCAGGAACTTCAAACCGGCACTAGGATCAGACTGAGAAACCAGAGTAAAAGTTTCTCCTGCAACCCTTTCCCTTTGTGCTAGATGAACGAACGTCTCTCCACATGCTCAATTCTGAGAGATAAGTGTGTGTGAAAGCTGTCCTTCAACTAGCTTGTTGGGAACACAAAGTTTCTTTTCAGTTGCAAACTCCACTCCATATATATATATGGGGAGGTACGAGCTCCAAATCTGTTTTACAGTAAAAACTGCAGGAACTTCAAACCGGCACTAGGAAACATACTGAGAAAACAGAGTAACAGTTTCTCCTGCAACCCGTTCCCTTTGTGCTAGATGAACGAAAGTCTCTCCATATTCTCAGTTCTGAGAGATAAGTTTGTGTGAAAGCCGTCCTTCAACTTGATTGTTGGGAACACAAAGTTCCTTTTCAGTTGCAAACTCCACTCCATACATATATATGGGGAGGTACTAGCACCAACTCGGGTTTACAGTGAAAACTGCAGGAAATTCAAACCGGCACTAGGAAACAGACTGAGAAACCAGAGTAACTGTTTCTCCTTCAACACATTCAATTTGTGCTAGATGAACGAACGTCTCTCCACATGCTCAGTTCTGAGAGATAAGTGTGTGTGAAAGTCGTCCTTCACCTAGCTTGTTGGGAACACTAAGTTTCTTTTCAGTTGCAAAATCCACTCCTTACATATTTATGGGGCGGTACGAGCTCCAACTCGGTTTTACAGTGAAAACTGCAGGAACTTCAAACCGGCACTTGGAAACAGACTGAGAAACCAGAGTAAATTTTCACCTGCAACCCGTTCCGTTCGTGGTAGATGAACGAACGTCTCTCCACATGCTCAGTTCTGAGAGATAAGTGTGTGTGAAAGCCGTCCTTCACCTAGCTTGTTGGGAACACTAAGTTCCTATTCAGTTGCAAACTCCACTCCATACATATATATGGGAAGGTACAAGCTCCAACTCGGTTTTACAGTGAAAACTGCAGGAACTTCAAACCGGCACTAGGAAACAGAAAGAGAAACCAGAGTAAAAGTTTATCCTGCAACCCGTTCCATTTGTGCTAGATGAACGAACGTCTCTCCACATGCTCAGTTCTGAAAGATAATTGTGTGTGAAAGCAGTCCTTCAACTAGATTGTTGGGAACACAAAGTTTCTTTTCAGTTGCAAACTCCAATAAATACATATATATGGGGAGGTACAAGCTGAAACTCGGTTTTATAGTGAAAACTGAAGGAACATCAAACCGGCACTAGGAAACAGACTGAGAATCCAGAGTAAAAATTTCACCTGCAACCAGTTCCCTTTGTGCTAGATGAACGAACGTCTCTCCACATGCTCAGTTCTGAGAGATAAGTGTGTGTGAAAACCGTCCTTCACCTAGCTTGTTGGGAACACAAACTTTTTTTCACTTGCAAACTCCAATCCATACATATATATGGGGAGGTACGAGCTCCAACTCGGTTTTACAGTGAAACCTGCAGGAACTTCAAACCGCCACTAGAAAACAGACTGAGAAACCAGAGTAAAAGTTTCACCTGCAACCCGTTCACTTTTTGCTAGATGAACGAACGTCTCTCCACATGCTCAATTCTGATAGATATGTGTGTGTGAAAGCCGTACTTCAACTAGCTTGTTGGGAAAACAAAGTTTCTTTTCAGTTGCAAACTCCACTCCATACATATAAATGGGGAAATACTAGCTCCAACTCGGTGTTACAGTGAAAAATGCAGGAACTTCAAAACGGCACTAGGAAACAGAGTGAGAAACCAGAGTAAAAGTTTCTCCTGCAAACCATTCCTTTGTGCTAGATGAACGAACGTCTCTCCAAATGCTCAGCTCTGAGATAAAAATGTGTGTGAAAGCCGTCCTTCACCTAGCTTGTTGGGAACACAAAGTATCTTTTCAGATGCAAACTCCACTCCATAAATATATATTGGGAGGTACTAGCTCCAGCTCGTTTTTTCAGTGAAAACTGCAGGAACTTCAAACCGGCACTAGGATCAGACTGAGAAACCAGAGTAAAAGTTTCTCCTGCAACCCTTTCCCTTTGTGCTAGATGAACGAACGTCTCTCCACATGCTCAATTCTGAGAGATAAGTGTGTGTGAAAGCTGTCCTTCAACTAGCTTGTTGGGAACACAAAGTTTCTTTTCAGTTGCAAACTCCACTCCATATATATATATGGGGAGGTACGAGCTCCAAATCTGTTTTACAGTAAAAACTGCAGGAACTTCAAACCGGCACTAGGAAACATACTGAGAAAACAGAGTAACAGTTTCTCCTGCAACCCGTTCCCTTTGTGCTAGATGAACGAAAGTCTCTCCATATTCTCAGTTCTGAGAGATAAGTTTGTGTGAAAGCCGTCCTTCAACTTGATTGTTGGGAACACAAAGTTCCTTTTCAGTTGCAAACTCCACTCCATACATATATATGGGGAGGTACTAGCACCAACTCGGGTTTACAGTGAAAACTGCAGGAAATTCAAACCGGCACTAGGAAACAGACTGAGAAACCAGAGTAACTGTTTCTCCTTCAACACATTCAATTTGTGCTAGATGAACGAACGTCTCTCCACATGCTCAGTTCTGAGAGATAAGTGTGTGTGAAAGCCGTCCTTCACCTAGCTTGTTGGGAACACTAAGTTCCTATTCAGTTGCAAAATCCACTCCATACATATATATGGGGAGGTACTAGCTCCAACTCGGTTTTACAGTGAAAATTGCAGGAACTTCAAACCGGCACTAGGAAACAGAATGAGAAACCAGAGTAATAGTTTACCCTGCAAACTGTTCCATTTGTGCTAGATGAACGAACGTCTCTCCACATGCTCAGTTCTGAGAGATAATTGTGTGTGAAAGCAGTCCTTCAACTTGATTGTTGGGAACGCAAAGTTTCTTTTCAGTTGCAAACTCCAATAAATACATATATATGGGGAGGTACAAGGTGAAACTCGGTTTTATAGTGAAAACTGCAGGAACATCAAACCGGCACTAGGAAACAGACTGAGAATCCAGAGTAAAAATTTCACCTGCAACCAGTTCCCTTTGTTCTAGATGAACGAACGTCTCTCCACATGCTCAGTTCTGAGAGATATGTGAGTGTGAAAGCCGTACTTCAACTAGCTTGTTGGGAACACAAAGTTCCTTTCAGTTGCAAACTTCAATCCTTAAATATATATGGGGATGTACGAGCTCCAAAATAGTATTAGAGTGAAAACTGCAGCAACTTCAAACCGGCACTAGGAAACAGACTGAGAATCCAGAGTAAAATTTTCTCCTGCAACCCGTTCATATTTTGCTAGATGAACGAACGTATCTCCACATGCTCAGTCCTGAGAGCTAAGTGTGTGTGAAAGCCGTCCTTCACATAGATAGCTGGGAACACAAAGTTTTTTTTCAGTTGCAAACTCCACTCCATATATATATATGAGGAGGTACGAGCTCCAAATCTGTTTTACAGTAAAAATTGCAGGAACTTCAAACCGGCACTTGGAAACATACTGAGAAACCAGAGTAACAGTTTCTCCTGCAACCCGTTCCCTTTGTGCTACATGAACGAACGTCTCTCCACATTCAAAGTTCTGAGAGATAATTTTGTGTGAAAGCCGTCCTTCACCTAGATTGTTGGGAACACAAAGTTTTTTTCACTTGCAAACTCCACTCCGTACAAATATCTGGGGAGGTACGAGCTCCTACTCGGTTTTACAGTGAAAACTGCAGGAACATCCAACCGGAACTAGGAAACAGACTGAGAAACCAGAGTAACTGTTTCTCTTACAACACATTCAATTTGTGCTAGATGAATGAACGTCTCTCCACATGCTAAGTTCTGAGAGATAAGTGTGTGTGAAAGCCGTCCTTCACCTAGCTTGTTGGGAACACTAAGTTCCTATTCAGTTGCAAAATCCACTCCATACAAATATAAGGGGAGGTACAATCTCCAACTCGGTTTTACAGTGAAAACTGCAGGAACTTCAAACCGGCACTAGGAAACAGAATGAGAAACCAGAGTAAAAGTTTATCCTGCAACCCGTTCCATTTGTGCTAGATGAATGAACGTCTCTCCACATGCTCAATTCTGAGAGATAAGTGTGTGTGAAAGCTGTCCTTCAACTAGATTGTTGGGAACACAAAGTTTCTTTTCAGTTGCAAACTCCAATAAATACATATATATGGGGAGGTACAAGCTGAAACTCGGTTTTATAGTGAAAACTGCAGGAACATCAAACCGGCACTAGGAAACAGACTGAGAATCCAGAGTAAAAATTTCACCTGCAACCCGTTCCCTTTGTGCTAGATGAACGAACGTCTCTCCACATGCTCAGTTCTGAGAGATAAGTGTGTGTGAAAGCCGTCCTTCACCTAGCTTGTTGGGAACACAAAGTTTTTTTCACTTGCAAACTCCAATCCATACATATATATGGGGAGGTACTAGCTCCAACTCGGTTTTACAGTGAAACCTGCAGGAAATTCAAACCGCCACTTGAAAACAGACTGAGAAACCAGAGTAAAAGTTTCACCTGCAAGCCGTTCACTTTTTGCTAGATGAACGAACGTCTCTCCACATGCTCAATTCTGAGAGTTATGTGTGTGTGAAAGCCGTACTTCAACTAGCTTGTTGGGAAAACAAAGTTTCTTTTCAGTTGCAAACTCGACTCCATACATATAAATGGGGAAATACTAGCTCCAACTCGGTGTTACAGTGAAAAATGCAGGAACTTCAAAACGGCACTAGGAAACAGAGTGAGAAACCAGAGTAAAAGTTTCTCCTGCAAACCATTCCTTTGTGCTAGATGAACGAACGTCTCTCCAAATGCTCAGCTCTGAGATAAAAATGTGTGTGAAAGCCATCCTTCACCTAGCTTGTTGGGAACACAAAGTATCTTTTCAGATGCAAACTCCACTCCATACATATATATTGGGAGGTACTAGCTCCAGCTCGTTTTTTCAGTGAAAACTGCAGGAACTTCAAATCGGCACTAGGATCAGACTGAGAAACCAGAGTAAAAGTTTCTCCTGCAACCCTTTCCCTTTGTGCTAGATGAACGAACGTCTCTCCACATGCTCAATTCTGAGAGATATGTGTGTGTGAAAGTCGTCCTTCACCTGGCTTGTTGGGAACACAAAGTTTCTTTTCAGTTGCAAACCCCACTCCTTACATATTTATGGGGAGGTACGAGCTCCAACTCGGTTTTACAGTGAAAACCGCAGGAACTTCAAACCGGCACTTGGAAACAGACTGAGAAACCAGAGTAAATTTTCACCTGCAACCCGTTCCGTTCATGGTAGATGAACGAACTTCTCTCCACATGCTCAGTTCTGAGAGATAAGTGTGTGTGAAAGCCGTCCTTCACCTAGCTTGTTGGGAACACTAAGTTCCTATTCAGTTGCAAAATCCACTCCATACATATATATGGGGAGGTACAAGCTCCAACTCGGTTTTACAGTGAAAACTGCAGGAACTTCAAACCGGCACTAGGAAACAGAATGAGAAACCAGAGTAAAAGTTTATCCTGCAACCCGTTCCATTTGTGCTAGATGAACGAACGTCTCTCCACATGTTCAGTTCTGAGAGATAATTGTGTGTGAAAGCAGTCCTTCAACTAGATTGTTGGGAACACAAAGTTTCTTTTCAGTTGCAAACTCCAATAAATACATATATATGGGGAGGTACAAGCTGAAACTCGGTTTTATAGTGAAAACTGCAGGAACATCAAACCGGCACTAGGAAACAGACTGAGAATCCAGAGTAAAAATTTCACCTGCAACCCGTTCCCTTTGTGCTAGATGAACGAACGTCTCTCCACATGCTCAGTTCTGAGAGATAAGTGTGTGTGAAAGCCGTCCTTCACCTAGCTTGTTGGGAACACAAAGTTTTTTTCACTTGCAATCTCCAATCCATACATATATTAGGGGAGGTACTAGCTCCAACTCGGTTTTACAGTAAAACCTGCAGGAACTTCAAACCGCCACTAGAAAACAGACTGAGAAACCAGAGTAAAAGTTTCACCTGCAACCCATTCACTTTTTGCTAGATGAACGTACGTCTCTCCACATGCTCAATTCTGATAGATATGTGTGTGTGAAAGCCGTACTTCAACTAGCTTGTTGGGATAACAAAGTTTCTTTTCAGTTACAAACTCGACTCCATACATATAAATGGGGAAACACTAGCTCCAACTCGGTGTTACAGTGAAAAATGCAGGAACTTCAAAACGGCACTAGGAAACAGAGTGAGAAACCAGAGTAAAAGTTTCTCCTGCAAACCATTCCTTTGTGCTAGATGAACGAACATCTCTCCAAATGCTCAGTTCTCAGAGATAATTGTGTGTGAAAGCAGTCCTTCAACTTCATTGTTGGGAACGCAAAGTTTCTTTTCAGTTGCAAACTCCAATAAATACATATATATGGGGAGGTACAAGGTGAAACTCGGTTTTATAGTGAAAACTGCAGGAACAACAAACCGGCACTAGGAAACAGACTGAGAATCCAGAGTAAAAATTTCACCTGCAACCCGTTCCCTTTGTGCTAGATGAACGAACGTCTCTCCACATGCTCAGTTCTGAGAGATAAGTGTGTGTGAAAGCCGTCCTTCACCTAGCTTGTTGGGAACACAAAGTTTTTTTCACTTGCAAACTCCAATCCATACAAATATATGGGGAGGTACTAGCTCCAACTCGGTTTTACAGTGAAAGTTGCAGGAATTTCAAACTGGCACTAGAAAAATGACTGAGAAACCAGAGTAAAAGTTTCTCCTGCAAACCATTCCTTTGTGCTAGATGAACGAACGTCTCTCCGAATGCTCAGCTCTGAGATACAAATGTGTGTGAAAGCCATTCTTCACCTAGCTTGTTGGGAACACAAAGTATCTTTTCAGATGCAAACTCCACTCCATACATATATATTGGGAGGTACTAGCTCCAGCTCGTTTTTTCAGTGAAAACTGCAGGAACTTCAAACCGGCACTAGGATCAGACTGAGAAACCAGAGTAAAAGTTTCTCCTGCAACCCTTTCCCTTTGTGCTGGATGAACGAACGTCTCTCCACATGCTCAATTCTGAGAGATAAGTGTGTGTGAAAGCTGTCCTTCAACTAGCTTGTTGGGAACACAAAGTTTCTTTTCAGTTGCAAACTCCACTCCATATATATATATGGGGAGGTACGAGCTCCAAATCTGTTTTACAGTAAAAACTGCAGGAACTTCAAACCGGCACTAGAAAACATACTGAGAAAACAGAGTAACAGTTTCTCCTGCAACCCGTTCCCTTTGTGCTAGATGAACGAAAGTCTCTCCACATTCTCAGTTCTGAGAGATAAGTTTGTGTGAAAGCCGTCCTTCAACTTGATTGTTGGGAACACAAAGTTCCTTTTCAGTTGCAAACTCCACTCCATACATATATATGGGGAGGTACTAGCACCAACTCGGGTTAACAGTGAAAACTGCAGGAACTTCAAACCGGCACTAGGAAACAGACTGAGAATCCAGAGTAACTGTTTCTCCTTCAACACATTCAATTTGTGCTAGATGAACGAACGTCTCTCCACATGCTCAGTTCTGAGAGATAAGTGTGTGTGAAAGCCGTCCTTCACCTTGCTTGTTGGGAACACTAAGTTCCTATTCAGTTGCAAAATCCACTCCATACATATATATGGGGAGGTACTAGCTCCAACTCGGTTTTACAGTGAAAACTGCAGGAACTTCAAACCGGCACTAGGAAACAGAATGAGAAACCAGAGTAAAAGTTTACCCTGCAAACTGTTCCATTTGTGCTAGATGAACGAACGTCTCTCCACATGCTCAGTTCTGAGAGATAATTGTGTGTGAAAGCAGTCCTTCAACTTGATTGTTGGGAACGCAAAGTTTCTTTTCAGTTGCAAACTCCAATAAATACATATATATGGGGAGGTACAAGCTGAAACTCGGTTTTATAGTGAAAACTGCAGGAACATCAAACCGGCACTAGGAAACAGACTGAGAATCCAGAGTAAAAATTTCACCTGCAACCCGTTCCCTTTGTGCTAGATGAACGAACGTCTCTCCACATGCTCATTTCTGAGAGATAAGTGTGTGTGAAAGCCGTCCTTCACCTAGCTTGTTGGGAACACAAAGTTTTTTTCACTTGCAAACTCCAATCCATACAAATATATGGGGAGGTACTAGCTCCAACTCGGTTTTACAGTGAAAGCTGCAGGAAGTTCAAACTGGCACTAGAAAACAGACTGAGAAACCAGAGTAAAAGTTTCACCTGCAACCCGTTCCCTTTGTGCTAGATGAACGAACGTCTCTCTACATGCTCAGTTCTGAGAGATATGTGTGTGTGAAAGCCGTACTTCAACTAGCTTGTTGGGAACACAAAGTTGCTTTCAGTTGCAAACTTCAATCCATAAATATATATGGGGATGTACGAGCTCCAAAACAGTATTAGAGTGAAAACTGCAGCAACTTCAAACCGGCACTAGGAAACAGACTGAGAATCCAGAGTAAAATTTTCTCCTGCAACCCGTTCATATTTTGCTATATGAACGAACGTATCTCCACATGCTCAGTCCTGAGAGCTAAGTGTGTGTGAAAGCCGTCCTTCACATAGATGGCTGGGAACACAAAGTTTTTTTTCAGTTGCAAACTCCACTCCATATATATATATGAGGAGGTACGAGCTCCAAATCTGTTTTACAGTAAAAACTGCAGGAACTTCAAACCGGCACTTGGAAACATACTGAGAAACCAGAGTAACAGTTTCTCCTGCAACCCGTTCCCTTTGTGCTAGATGAACGAACGTCTCTCCACATTCTAAGTTATGAGAGATAATTTTGTGTGAAAGCCGTCCTTCACCTAGATTGTTGGGAACACAAAGTTTTTTTCACTTGCAAACTCCACTCCGTACAAATATATGGGGAGGTACGAGCTCCTACTCGGTTTTACAGTGAAAACTGCAGGAACTTCCAACCGGAACTAGGAAACAGACTGAGAAACCAGAGTAACTGTTTCTCCTGCAACACATTCAATTTGTGCTAGATGAACGAACGTCTCTCCACATGCTAAGTTCTGAGAGATAAGTGTGTGTGAAAGCCGTCCTTCACCTTGCTTGTTGGGAACACTAAGTTCCTATTCAGTTGCAAAATCCACTCCATACATATATATGGGGAGGTACAAGCTCCAACTCGGTTTTACAGTGAAAACTTCAGGAACTTCAAACCGGCACTAGGAAACAGAATGAGAAACCAGAGTAAAAGTTTATCCTGCAACCCGTTCCATTTGTGCTAGATGAACGAACGTCTCTCCACATGCTCAGTTCTGATAGATAATTGTGTGTGAAAGCAGTCCTTCAACTAAATTGTTGGGAACACAAAGTTTCTTTTCAGTTGCAAACTCCAATAAATACATATATATGGGGAGGTACAAGCTGAAACTCGGTTTTATAGTGAAAACTGCAGGAACATCAAACCGGCACTAGGAAACAGACTGAGAATCCAGAGTAAAAATTTCACCTGCAACCCGTTCCCTTTGTGCTAGATGAACGAACGTCTCTCCACATGCTCAGTTCTGAGAGATAAGTGTGTGTGAAAGCCGTCCTTCACCTAGCTTGTTTTGAACACAAAGTTTTTTTCACTTGCAAACTCCAATCCATACATATATATCTGGAGGTACTAGCTCCAACTCGGTTTTACAGTGTAACCTGCAGGAACTTCAAACCGCCACTAGAAAACAGACTGAGAAACCAGAGTAAAAGTTTCACCTGCAACCCATTCACTTTTTGCTAGATGAACGAACGTCTCTCCACATGCTCAATTCTGAGAGTTATGTGTGTGTAAAACCGTACTTCAACTAGCTTGTTGGGAAAACAAAGTTTCTTTTCAGTTGCAAACTCGACTCCATACATATAAATGGGGAAATACTAGCTCCAACTCGGTGTTACAGTGAAAAATGCAGGAACTTCAAAACGGCACTAGGAAACAGAGTGAGAAACCACAGTAAAAGTTTCTCCTGCAAACCATTCCTTTGTGCTAGATGAACGAACGTCTCTCCAAATGCTCAGCTCTGAGATAAAAATGTGTGTGAAAGCCATCCTTCACCTAGCTTGTTGGGAACACAAAGTATCTTTTCAGATGCAAACTCCACTCCATACATATATATTGGGAGGTACTAGCTCCAGCTCGTTTTTTCAGTGAAAACTGCAGGAACTTCAAATCGGCACTAGGAGCAGACTGAGAAACCAGAGTAAAAGTTTCTCCTGCAACCCTTTCCCTTTGTGCTAGATGAACGAACGTCTCTCCACATGCTCAATTCTGAGAGATATGTGTGTGTGAAAGTCGTCCTTCACCTGGCTTGTTGGGAACACAAAGTTACTTTTCAGTTGCCAACTCCACTCCTTACATATTTATGGGGAGGTACGAGCTCCAACTCGGTTTTACAGTGAAAACTGCAGGAACTTCAAACCGGCAATTGGAAACAGACTGAGAAACCAGAGTAAATTTTCACCTGCAGCCCGTTCCGTTCGTGGTAGATGAACGAACGTCTCTCCACATGCTCAGTTCTGAGAGATAAGTGTGTGTGAAAGCCGTCCTTCACCTAGCTTGTTGGGAACACTAAGTTCCTATTCAGTTGCAAACTCCACTCCATACATATATATGGGAAGGTACAAGCTCCAACTCGGTTTTACAGTGAAAACTGCAGGAACTTCAAACCGGCACTAGGAAACAGAAAGAGAAACCAGAGTAAAAGTTTATCCTGCAACCCGTTCCATTTGTGCTAGATGAACGAACGTCTCTCCACATGCTCAATTCTGAAAGATAATTGTGTGTGAAAGCAGTCCTTCAACTAGATTGTTGGGAACACAAAGTTTCTTTTCAGTTGCAAACTCCAATAAATACATATATATGGGTAGGTACAAGCTGAAACTCGGTTTTATAGTGAAAACTGCAGGAACATCAAACCGGCACTAGGAAACAGACTGAGAATCCAGAGTAAAAATTTCACCTGCAACCAGTTCCCTTTGTGCTAGATGAACGAACGTCTCTCCACATGCTCATTTCTGAGAGATAAGTGTGTGTGAAAACCGTCCTTCACCTAGCTTGTTGGGAACACAAAGTTTTTTTCACTTGCAAACTCCAATCCATACATATATATGGGGAGGTACAAGCTCCAACTCGGTTTTACAGTGAAACCTGCAGGAACTTCAAACCGCCACTAGAAAACAGACTGAGAAACCAGAGTAAAAGTTTCACCTGCAACCCGTTCAATTTTGCTAGATGAACGAACGTCTCTCAACATGCTCAGTTCTGAGAGATAAGTGTGTGTGAAAGCCATCCTTCACCTAGCTTGTTGGGAACACTAAGTTCCTATTCAGTTGCAAAATCCACTCCATACATATATATGGGGAGGTACTAGCTCCAACTCGGTTTTACAGTGAAAACTGCAGGAACTTCAAACCGACACTAGGAAACAGAATGAGAAACCAGAGTAAAAGTTTACCCTGCAAACTGTTCCATTTGTGCTAGATGAATGAACGTCTCTCCACATGCTCAGTTCTGAGAGATAATTGTGTGTGAAAGCAGTCCTTCAACTTGATTGTTGGGAACGCAAAGTTTCTTTTCAGTTGCAAACTCCAATAAATACATATATATGGGGATGTACAAGGTGAAACTCGGTTTTATAGTGAAAACTGCAGGAACATCAAACCGGCACTAGGAAACAGACTGAGAATCCAGAGTAAAAATTTCACCTGCAACCCGTTCCCTTTGTGCTAGATGAACGAACGTCTCTCCACATGCTCAGTTCTGAGAGATAAGTGTGTGTGAAAGCCTTCCTTCACCTAGCTTGTTGGGAACACAAAGTTTTTTTCACTTGCAAACTCCAATCCATACAAATATATGGGGAGGTACTAGCTCCAACTCGGTTTTACAGTGAAAGCTGCAGGAAGTTCAAACTGGCACTAGAAAACAGACTGAGAAACCAGAGTAAAAGTTTCACCTGCAACCCGTTCCCTTTGTGCTAGGTGAACGAACGTCTCTCCACATGCTCAGTTCTGAGAGATATGTGTGTGTGAAAGCCGTACTTCAACTAGCTTGTTGGGAAAACAAAGTTTCTTTTCAGTTGCAAACTCGACTCCATACATATAAATGGGGAAATACTAGCTCCAACTCGGTTTTACAATGAAAAATTCAGGACCTTCATAACGGCACTGGGAAACAGAGTCAGAAATCAGAGTAAAAGTTTCTCCTGCAAACCATTCCTTTGTGCTAGATGAACGAATGTCTCTCCAAATGCTCAGCTCTGAGATAAAAATGTGTGTGAAAGCCGTCCTTCAACTAGCTTGTTGGGAACACAAAGTTTCTTTTCACTTGCAAACTCCACTCCATACATATATATTGGGAGGTACTAGCTCCAGCTCGTTTTTTCAGTGAAAACTGCAGGAACTTCAAACCGGCACTAGAATCAGACTGAGAAACCAGAGTAAAAGTTTCTCCTGCAAACCGTTCATTTTTGTGCTAGATGAACGAAAGTCTCTCCAAATGCTCAGTTCTGAGAGATAAGTGTGTGTGAAAACCTTCCTTCACCTAGCTTGTTGGAAACACAAAGTTTCTTTTCACTTGCAAACTCCACTCCATACATATATATGGGGAGGTACTAGCTCCAACTCGGGTTTGCAGTGAAAACTGCAGGAACTTCAAACCAGCACTAGGAAACAGACTGAGAAACCAGAGTAAAGTTTCTCCTGCCACCCGTTCCCTTTGTGCTAACTGAACGAACGTCTCTCCACATGCTCAGTTCTGAGAGATAAGTGTGTTTGAAAGCCGTACTTCAACTCGCTTGTTGGGAACACAAAGATTCTTTCCACTACCGAACTCCACTCCATACAAATATATGGGGAAGTACTAGCTCCAACTCTGTTTTACTGTGAAAACTGCAGGAACTTCAAACAGCTACTAGGAAACAGACTGAGAAAGCAAAGTAAAATTTCCCCTGCACACCGTTCCCTTTGTGCTAGATGAACGAACGTTTCTCCATATGCTCAGTTCTGAGATAAGTGTGTGTGAAAGCCGTACTTCACATAGCTTGTTTGGAACACAAAGTTTCTTTTCAGTTGCAAACTCCACTCCATAAATATATATGGGGAGGTAATAGCTCCAACTCGGTTTTACAGTGAAAACTGAAGGAACTTCACACCGACACTAGGAAACAGACTGAGAAATCAGAGTAAAAGTTTCCCCTGCAAACCGTTCCCTTTGTGCTAGATGAACGAACGTCTCTCCACATGCTCAGGTCTGAGAGTTATGTGTGTGTGAAAGCCGTCCTTCACCTGGCTTGTTGGGAACACAAAGTTTCTTTTCAGTTGCAAACTCCAATCCATACATATATATGGGGAGGTACTAGCTCCAACTATGTTTTACAGTGAAAACTGCAGGAACTTCAAACCGGCACTAGGAAACATACTGAGAAACCAGAGTAAAAGTTTCTCCTGCAAACCGTTCCCTTTGTGCTAGATGAACGAACGTCTCTCCAAATGCTCAGTTCTGAGAGATAAGTGTGTGTGAAAACCTTCCTTCACCTAGCTTGTTGGAAAAACAATGTTTCTTTTCACTTGCAAACTCCACTCCATACATATATATGGGGAGGTACTAGCTCCAACTCGGTTTTACAGTGAATACTGCAAGAACTTCAAGCCAGCACTAGGAAACAGACTGAGAAACCAGAGTAAAATTTACACCTGCAAACCGTTCCCTTTGTGCTAGATGAACGAACTCTCTCCACATGCTCAGTTCTGAGAGATAAGTGTGTGTGAAAGCCGTCCTTCAACTAGCTTGTTGGGAACACAAAGTTTCCTTTCAGTTGCAAACTCCAATCCATACATATATATTGGGAGGTACAAGCTCAAACTCGGTTTTATAGTGAAAACTGCAGGAATTTCAAACCGGCACTAGGAAACAGACTGAGAAACCAGAGTAAAATTTCACCTGCAACACGTTCCATTTGTGCTAGATGAACGAACGTCTCTCCACATGCTCAGTTCTGAGAGATAAGTGTGTGTGAAAGCCTTCCTTCACCTAGCTTGTTGGGAACACAAAGTTTCTTTTCACTTGCAAACTCCAATACATACCTATATAAGGGGAGGTACTAGCTCAAACTCGGTTTTACAGTGAAAACTGCAGGAACTTCAAACCTGCACTAGGAAACAGACTGAGAAACCAGAATAAAAGTTTCCCCTACAACCCGTTCCCTTTTTGGTAGATGAACGAACGTCTCTCCACATGCTCAGTTCTGAGAGATAAGTGTGTGTGAAAGCCGTCCTTCTCATAGCTTGTTGGGATCACAAAGTTTCTTTTCAGTTGCAATCTCGACTCCATACATATAAAAGGGGAGTTACTAGCTCCAACTCTGTTTTTCAGTGAAAATGCAGGAACTTCAATCCGGCACTAATAAACAGACTGAGAAACCAGAGTAAAAGTTTCCCCTGCAACCCGTTCTCTTTGTGCTAGATGAACGAACATCTCTCCACATGCTCAGTTCTGAGAGATAAGTGTGTGTAAAAGCCGTCTTTCACCTGGCTTGTTGGGAACACAAAGTTTCTTTTCAGTTGCAAAATCCACTCCTTACGTATATATGGGGAAGTACGAGGTCCAACTCGGTTTTACAGTGAAAACAGCAGGAAATTCAACACGGCACTTGGAAGCAGACTGAGAAACCAGAGTAAATTTTGACCTGCAACCCGTTCCCTTCGTGCTAGATGAACGAACGTCTCTCCACATGCTCAGTTCTGAGAGATTAGTGTGTGTGAAAGCCGTCCTTCAACTTGCTTGTTGGGAACACAAAGTTACTTTTCAGTTACAAAATACATTCCATACATATATATGGGGAGGTACTAGCTCCAAATCGTTTTTACAGTGAAAACTGCAGGAACTTCAAACCGGCACAAGGAAACAGACTGAGAAACCAGAGTAAAAGTTTCTCCTGCAACCCCTTCCCATTGTGCTTTATGAACGAACGTCTCTCCACATGCTCAATTCTGAGAGATAAGTGTGTGTGAAAGCCTTCCTTCACCTAGCTTGTTGGGAACACAAAGTTTCTTTTCACTTGCAAACTCCAATCCATACCTATATAAGGGGAGGTACTAGCTCAAACTCGGTTTTACAGTGAAAACTGCAGGAACTTCAAACCTGCACTAGGAAACAGACTGAGAATCCAGAGTAAAAGTTTCACCTGCAAACCGTTCCCTTTTTGCTAGATGAACGAACGTCTCTCCACATGCTCAGTTCTGAGAGATAAGTGTGTGTGAAAGCCATCCTTCAACTAGCTTGTTGGGATCACATAGTTTCTTTTCAGTTGCAAACTCCACTCCATACATATATATGGGGAAGTACTAGCTCCAACTCAGTTTTACAGTTAAAACTGCAGGATCTTCAAACCGGCACTAGGAAACAGACTGAGAAACCAGAGTAAAAGTTTACCCTGCATCCCGTTCCTTTGTGCTAGATGAACGAACGTCTCTCCATATGCTCAGTTCTGAGAGAAAAGTGTGTGTGAATGCCGTCCTTCACCTAGCTTGTTGGGAACAAAAAGTTACTTTTCAGTTGCAAAATCCACTCCATACATATATATGGGGAAGTACTAGCTCCAACTCGCTTTTACAGTGAAAACTGAAGGAACTTCACACCGGCACTAGGAAACAGATTGAGAAACCAGAGTAAAAGTTTCTACTGCAACCCGTTCCCTTTGTGCTAGATGAACGAACGTCTCTCCATATGCTCAGTTCTGAGAGATAAGTGTGTGTGAAAGCCGTCCTTCACCTAGCTTGTTGGGAACACAAAGTTTCTTTTCAGTTGCAAAATCCACTACTTACGTTATATGGGGAAGTACGAGGTCCAACTCGGTTTTACAGTGAAAACAGCAGGAACTTCAACCCGGCACTTGGAAACAGAATGAGAAACCACAGTAAATTTTGACCTGCAAACCGTTCCCTTCGTGCTAGATGAACGAACGTCTCTCCACATGCTCAGTTCTGAGAGATTAGTGTGTGTGAAAGCCGTCCTTCAACTAGCTTGTTGGGAACACAAAGTTTCTTTTCAGTTACAAACTACATTCCATACATATATGTGGGGAGGTACTAGCTCCAAATTTTTTTACAGTGAAAACTGCAGGAACTTCAAACCGGCACTAGGAAACAGACTGAGAAACCAGAGTAAAAGTTTCACCTGCAAACCGTTCCCTTTTTGCTAGATGAACGAACGTCTCTCCACATGCTCAGTTCTGAGAGATAAGTGTGTGTGAAAACCGTCCTTCAAGTAGCTTGTTGGGAACACAAAGTTTCTTTTCAGTTGCAAACTCCAATCCATACATATATAATGGGAGGTACAAGCTCAAACTCGGTTTTATAGTGAAAACTGCAGGAACTTCAAACCGGCACTAGGACACAGACTGAGAAACCAGAGTAAAATTTCACCTGCAACACGTTCCCTTTGTGCTAGATGAACGAACGTCTCTCCACATGCTCAGTTCTGAGAGATAAGTGTGTGTGAAAGCCTTCCTTCACCTAGCTTGTTGGGAACACACAGTTTCTTTTCACTTGCAAACTCCAAACCATACCTATATAAGGGGAGGTACTAGCTCAAACTCGGTTTTGCAGTGAAAACTGCAGGAACTTCAAACCTGCACTAGGAAACAGACTGAGAAACCAGAGTAAAAGTTTCCCCTACAACCCGTTCCCTTTTTGCTAGATGAACGAACGTCCCTCCACATGCTCAGTTCTGAGAGATAAGTGTGTGTGAAAGCCGTCCTTCTCCTAGCTTGTTGGGATCACAAAGTTTCTTTTCAGTTGCAATCTCGACTCCATAAATATAAATGGGGAGATACTAGCTCCAACTCGGTTTTTCAGTGAAAATGCAAGAACTTCAATCCGGCACTAAGAAACAGACTGAGAAACCAGAGTAAAAGTTTCTCCTGCAACCCGTTCCCTTTGTGCTAGATCAACGAACATCTCTCCACATGCTCAGTTTTGAGAGATAAGTGTGTGTGAAAGCCGTCCTTCACCTGGCTTGTTGGGAACACAAAGTTTTTTCAGTTGCAAAATCCACTCCTTACGTATATATGGGGAAGTACGAGGTCCAACTCGGTTTTACAGTGAAAACAGCAGGAACTTCAACCCGGCACTTGGAAGCAGACTGAGAAACCAGAGTAAATTTTGACCTGCAACCCGTTCCCTTCGTGCTAGATGAACGAACGTCTCTCCATATGCTCAGTTCTGAGAGATTAGTGTGTGTGAAAGCCGTCCTTCAACTAGCTTGTTGGGAACACAAAGTTTCTTTTCAGTTACCAACTACATTCCATATATATATATGTGGGGATACTAGCTCCAAATCGTTTTTACAGTGAAAACTGCAGGAACTTCAAACCGGCACAAGGAAACAGACTGAGAAACCAGAGTAAAAGTTTCTCCTGCAACCCATTCCCATTGTGCTTGATGAACGAACGTCTCTCCACAAGCTCAATTCTGAGAGATAAATGTGTGTGAAAGCCTTCCTTCACCTAGCTTGTTGGGAACACAAAGTTTCTTTTCACTTGCAAACTCCAATCCATACCTATATAAGGGGAGGTACTAGCTCAAACTCGTTTTTACAGTGAAAACTGCAGGAACTTCAAACCGGCACTAGGAAACAGACTGAGAAACCAGAGTAAAAGTTTCTCCTGCAACCCGTTCCATTTGTGCTAGATGAACGAACGTCTCTCCACATGCTCACTTCTGAGAGATAGGTGTGTTTGAAAGCTGTACTTCCCCTAGCTTGCTGGGAACACAAAGTTACTTTTCAGTTGCAAACTCTACTCTATACATATATTTGGGGTTGTACTAGCTCCAACTCTGTTTTACAGTGATATCTGCAGAAACTTCAAACCGGCACTAGGAAACAGACTGAGAGACCAGAGTAAAAGTTTCTCCTGCAACCCGTTCCCTTTGTGCTACATGAACGATCGTCTCTCCACATGCTCATTTCTGAGAGATAATTGTGTGTGAAAGCCGTCCTTCACCTAGCTTCTTGGGAACACAAAGTTTCTTTTCAGTTGCAAACAACACTCCATACATATATATGGGAATGTCAAGCTCCAACTCGGTTTTACAGTGCAAAATGCAGGAACTTCAAACCGGCACTAGGAAACAGACTGAGAAACCAGAGTAAAAGTTTCTCCTGCATCCCGATCCCTTTGTGCTAGATGAACGAACGTCTCTCCACAGGCTCATTTCTGAGAGATAATTGTGTGTGAAAGCCGTTCTTTACCTAGCTTGTTGGGAAAACAAAGTTTCTTTTCAGTTGCAAACACCACAGCATACATATTTATGGGGAGGTACTAGCTCCAACTCGGTTTTACAGTGAAAACTGCAGGAACTTCAAACCGGCACAAGGAAACAGACTGAGAAACCAGAGTAAAATTTCTCCTGCAACCCGTTCCCTTTGTGCTAGATGAACGAACGTCTCTCCACATGCTAATTTCTGAGAGATAAGTGTGTGTGAAAGCCGACCTTCACCTATCTTGTAGGGAATACAAAGTTCCTTTTCACTTGCAAATTCCACTCCATATATATATATGGGGAGGTACAAGCTCCAACACGTTTTTACAGTGAAAACTGCAGGTACTTCAAACCGGCACTAGGAAACAGACTGAGAAACCAGAGTAAAAGTTTCTCCTGCAACCCGTTCATTTTTTGTTAGATGAACGAACGTCTCTCCACATGCTCAGTTCTGAGAGATAAGTGTGTGTGAAAACCTTCCTTCACCTAGCTTGTTGGGAACACAAAGTTTCTTTTCAGTTGCAAACTCCACTCCATACATATATATAGTGAGGTACTAGCTCCAACTCGGTTTTACAGTGAAAACTGCAGGAAATTCAAACCGGCACTAGGAAACAGACTGAGAAACCAGAGTAAAAGTTTCTCCTGCAACCCGTTCCATTTGTGCTAGATGAACAAACGTCTCTCCACAGACTCAGTTCTGAGAGGTAAGTGTGTGTGAAAGCCGTCCTTCACCTAGCTTGTTGGGAACACAAAGTTTCTTTTCAGTTGCAAGCTCCGCTCCATACATATATATGGGGAAGTACTAGCTCCAACTCGGTTTTACAATGAAAACTGCAGGAACTTCAAACCGGCACTAGGAAACAGACTGAGAAACCAGACTAATAGTTTCTCCTGCAACCCGTTCCCTTTGTGCTAGATGAACGAACGTCTCTCAACAGGCTCAGTTCTGAGAGATATGTGTGTTTGAAAGCCGTCCTACACCTAGCTTGTTGTAATCACAAAGTTTCTTTTCACTTGCAAACTCCATTCCATACATATATATGGGGAGGTACTAGCTCCAACTCGGTTTTACCGTGAAAACTGCTGGAAATTCAAACCGGCACTAGGAAACAGACTGAGAAACCAGAGTAAAAGTTTCCCCTGCATATCGTTCCATTTGTGCTAGATGAACGAACGTCTCTCCACACGATCAGTTTTGAGAGATAAGTGTGTGTGAAATCCGTCCTTCACCTAGCTTGTTGGGAACACAAAGTTTCTTTTCAGTTGCAAACTCCAATCCATACATGTATGTTGAGCGGTACTAGCTCCAACTCGGTTTTACCGTGAAAACTGCAGGAACTTCAAACCGGCACTAGGAAACAGACAGAGAAACCAGAGTAAAAGTTTCTCCTGCAAACCGTTCCCTTTGTGCTAGATGAACGAACGTCTCTCCACACGCTTAGATTTGAGAGATAAGTGTGTGTGAAAGCCGTCCTTCACCTAGCTTGTTGGGAACACAAATTTTCTTTTCAGTTGCAAACACCACTCCATACGTATATATGGGAATGTCAAGCTCCAACTCGGTTTTACAGTGCAAACTGCAGGAACTCCAAACCGGCACTAGGAAACAGACTGAGAAACCAGAGTAAAAGTTTCTCCTGCATCCCGATCCCTTTGTGCTATATGAACGAACGTCTCTCCACAGGCTCATTTCTGAGAGATAAGTGTGTGTGAAAGCCGTTCTTCACATAGCTTGTTGGGAACACAAAGTTTCTTTTCAGTTGCAAACACCACAGCATACATATATATGGGGAGGTACTAGCTCCAACTCGGTTTTACAGTGTAAACTGCAGGAACTTCAAACCGGCACTAGGAAACAGACTGAGAAACCAGAGTAAAAGTTTCTCCTGCAACCCGTTCCCTTTGTGCTAGATGAACGAACGTCTCTCCACATGCTAAGTTCTGAGAGATAAGTGTGTGTGAAAGCCGTCCTTAACCTAGCTTGTTGGGAATTCAAAGTTCCTTTTCACTTGCAAATTCCACTCCATATATATATATGGGGAGGTACTAGCTCCAACACGTTTTTACAGTGAAGACTGCAGGTACTTCAAACCGGCACTAGGAAACAGACTGAGAAACCAGAGTAAAAGTTTCTCCTGCAACCCGTTCCCTTTGTGCTAGATGAACGAACGTCTCTCCACATGCTCAGTTCTGAGAGATAAGTGTGTGTGAAACCCTTCCCTCACCTAGCTTGTTGGGAACACAAAGTTTCTTTTCACTTGCATACTCCACTCCATACATATATATCGGGAGGTAATAGCTCCAACTCGGTTTTACAGTGAAAAGTGCAGGAAATTCAAACCGGCACTAGGAAACAGACTGAGAAACCAGAGTAAAAGTTTCTCCTGCAAATCGTTCCCTTTGTGCTAGATGACCGAACGTCTCTCCACACGATCAGTTTTGAGAGATAAGTGTGTGTGAAATCCGTCCTTCACCTAGCTTGTTGGGAACACAAAGTTTCTTTTCAGTTGCAAACTCCACTCCATACATATATATGGGGCGGTACTAGCTCCAACTCGGTTTTACCGTGAAAACTGCAGGAACTTCAAACCGGCACTTGGAAACAGACTGAGAAACCAGAGTAAAAGTTTCTCCTGCAAACCGTTCCCTTTGTGCTAGATGAACGAACGTCTCTCCACATGCTCAGTTCTGAGAGATAAGTGTGTGTGAAACCCGTCCCTCACTTAGCTTGTTGGGAACACAAAGTTTCTTTTCACTTGCATACTCCACTCCATACATATATATCGGGAGGTAATAGCTCCAACTCGGTTTTACAGTGAAAAGTGCAGGACATTCAAACCGTCACTAGGAAACAGACTGAGAAAACAGAGTAAAACTTTCTCCTGCAACCCATTCCCTTTGTGCTAGATGAACGAAAGTCTCTCCACCAGCTCAGTTTTGAGAGATAAGTGTGTGTGAAAGCCGTCCTTCACCTAGCTTGTTGGGAACACAAAGTTTCTTTTCAGTTGCAAACTCCACTCCATACATATATATGGTGAGGTACTAGCTCCAACTCGGTTTTACAGTGAAATCTGCAGGAACTTCAAACCGGCACTAGGAAACAGACTGAGAAACCAGAGTAAAAGTTTCTCCTGCAACCCGTTCCCTTTGTGCTAGATGAACAAACGTCTCTCCACAGACTCACTTCTGAGAAGTAAGTGTGTGTGAAAGCCGTCCTTCAACTAGCTTGTTGTAATCACAAAGTTTCTTTTCACTTGCAAACTCCACTCCAAACATATATATGGGGAGGTACTAGTTCCAACTCGAATTTACCGTGAAAACTGCTGGAAATTCAAACCAGCAATAGGAAACAGACTGAGAAACCAGAGTAAAAGTTTCTCCTGCAAACCGTTCCCTTTGTGCTAGATGAACGAACGTCTCTCCACATGCTCAGTTCTGAGAGATAATTGTGTGTGAAACCCGTCCCTCACCTAGCTTGTTGGGAACACAAAGTTTCTTTTCACTTGCATACTCCACTCCATACATACATATCGGGGGTTAATAGCTCCAACTCGGTTTTACAGTGAAAAGTGCAGGAAATTCAAACCGGCACTAGGAAACAGACAGAGAAACCAGAGTAAAAGTTTCTCCTGCAAACCGTTACCTTTGTGCTACATGAACGAACGTCTCTCCACATGCTCAGTTCTGAGAGATAAGTGTGTTTGAAAGCTGTACTTCCCCTAGCTTGCTGGGAACACAAAGTTACTTTTCAGTTGCAAACTCCATTCTATACATATATTTGGGGTTGTACTAGCTCCAACTCTGTTTTACAGTGACATCTCCAGAAACTTCAAACCGGCACTAGGAAACAGACTGAGAGACCAGAGTAAAAGTTTCCCCTGTAACCCGTTCCCTTTGTGCTAGATGAACGAACGTCTCTCCACATGCACATTTCTGAGAGATAATTGTGTGTGAAACCGTCCTTCACCTAGCTTGTTGGGAACACAAAGTTTCTTTTCAGTTGCAAACACCACTCCATACATATATATGGGAATGTCTAGCTCCCACTCGGTTTTACATTGCAAACTGCAGGAACTTCAAACCGGCACTAGGAAACAGACTGAGAAACCAGAGTAAAAGTTTCTCCTGCATCCCGATCCCTTTGTGCTAGATGAACGAACGTCTCTCCACAGGCTCATTTCTGAGAGATAAGTGTGTGTGAAAGCCGTTCTTCACCTAGCTTGTTGGGAACACATAGTTTCTTTTCAGTTGCAAACACCATAGCATACATATATATGGGGAGGTACTAGCTCCAACTCGGTTTTACAGTGAAAACTGCAGGAATTTCAAACCGGCACTAGGAAACAGACTGAGAAACCAGAGTAAAAGTTTCTCCTGCAACCCGTTCCCTTTGTGCTAGATGAACGAACGTCTCTCCACATGCTAAGTTCTGAGAGATAAGTGTGTGTGAAAGCCGTCCTTCACCTAGCTTGTTTGGAATACAAAGTTCCTTTTCACTTTGCAAATTCCACTCCATATATATATATGGGGACGTACTAGCTCCAACACTTTTTTACATTGAAAACTGCAAGAACTTCAAACCGGCACTAGGAAACAGACTGAGAAACCAGAGTAAAAGTTTCTCCTGCAACCCGTTCCCTTTGTGCTAGATGAACGAACGTCTCTCCACATGCTCAGTTCTGAGAGATAAGTGTGTGTGAAAACCGTCCTTCACCTAGCTTGTTGGGAACACAAAGTTTCTTTTCAGTTGCAAACTCCACTCCATACATATATATGGTGAGGTACTACCTCCAACTCGGTTTTACAGTGAAAACTGCAGGAACTTCAAACCGGCACTAGGAAACAGACTGAGAAACCAGAGTAAAGTTTCTCCTGCAACCCGTTCCCGTTGTGCTAGATGAACAAACGTCTCTCCACAGACTCAGTTCTGAGAGGTAGATGTGTGTGAAAGCCGTCCTTCACCTAGCTTGTTGGGAACACAAAGTTTCTTTTCAGTTGCAAAATCCACTCCATACATATATATCGGGAGGTAATAGCTCCAACTCGGTTTTACAGTGAAAACTGCAGGAACTTCAAACCGGCACTAGGAAACAGACTGAGACACCAGAGTAATAGTTTCTCCTGCAACACGTTCCCTTTGTGCTAGATGAACGAACGTCTCTCAACAGGCTCAGTTCTGAGAGATATGTGTGTGTGAAAGCCGACCTACACCTAGCTTGTAGTAATCACAAAGTTTCTTTTCACTTGCAAACTCCACTCCATACATATATATGTTGAGGTACCAGCTCCAACTCGGTTTTACCGTGAAAACTGCTGGAAATTCAAACCGGCACTAGGAAACAGACTGAGAAACCAGAGTAAAAGTTTCTCCTGCAAACCGTTCCCTTTGTGCTAGATGAACGAACGTCTCTCCACATGCTCAGTTCTGAGAGATAAGTGTGTGTGAAACCCTTCCCTCACCTAGCTTGTTGGGAACACAAAGTTTCTTTTCACTTGCATACTCCACTCCATACATATATATCGGGAGGTAATAGCTCCAACTCGGTTTTACAGTGAAAAGTGCAGGAAATTCAAACCGGCACTAGGAAACAGACTGAGAAACCAGAGTAAAAGTTTCTCCTGCAAATCGTTCCCTTTGTGCTAGATGAACGAAAGTCTCTCCACACGATCAGTTTTGAGAGATAAGTGTGTGTGAAATCCGTCCTTCACCTAGCTTGTTGGGAACACAAAGTTTCTTTTCAGTTGCAAACTCCACTCCATACATATATATGGGAATGTCTAGCTCCCACTCGGTTTTACATTGCAAACTGCAAGAACTTCAAACCGGCACTAAGAAACAGACTGAGAAACCAGAGTAAAAGTTTCTCCTGCATCCCGATCCCTTTGTTCTAGATGAACGAACGTCTCTCCACAGGTTCATTTCTGAGAGATAAGTGTGTGTGAAAGCCGTTCTTCACCTAGCTTGTTGGGAACACAAAGTTTCTTTTCACTTGCATACTCCACTCCATACATACATATCGGGGGTTAATAGCTCCAACTCGGTTTTACAGTGAAAAGTGCAGGAAATTCAAACCGGCACTAGGAAACAGACTGAGAAACCAGAGTAAAAGTTTCTCCTGCAAACCGTTACCTTTGTGCTACATGAACGAACGTCTCTCCACATGCTCAGTTCTGAGAGATAAGTGTGTTTGAAAGCTGTACTTCCCCTAGCTTGCTGGGAACACAAAGTTACTTTTCAGTTGCAAACTCCATTCTATACATATATTTGGGGTTGTACTAGCTCCAACTCTGTTTTACAGTGACATCTCCAGAAACTTCAAACCGGCACTAGGAAACAGACTGAGAGACCAGAGTAAAAGTTTCCCCTGTAACCCGTTCCCTTTGTGCTAGATGAACGAACGTCTCTCCACATGCACATTTCTGAGAGATAATTGTGTGTGAAACCGTCCTTCACCTAGCTTGTTGGGAACACAAAGTTTCTTTTCAGTTGCAAACACCACTCCATACATATATATGGGAATGTCTAGCTCCCACTCGGTTTTACATTGCAAACTGCAGGAACTTCAAACCGGCACTAGGAAACAGACTGAGAAACCAGAGTAAAAGTTTCTCCTGCATCCCGATCCCTTTGTGCTAGATGAACGAACGTCTCTCCACAGGCTCATTTCTGAGAGATAAGTGTGTGTGAAAGCCGTTCTTCACCTAGCTTGTTGGGAACACAAAGTTTCTTTTCAGTTGCAAACACCATAGCATACATATATATGGGGAGGTACTAGCTCCAACTCGGTTTTACAGTGAAAACTGCAGGAACTTCAAACCGGCACTAGGAAACAGACTGAGAAACCAGAGTAAAAGTTTCTCCTGCAACCCGTTCCCTTTGTGCTAGATGAACGAACGTCTCTCCACATGCTAAGTTCTGAGAGATATGTGTGTGTGAAAGCCGTCCTTCACCTAGCTTGTTTGGAATACAAAGTTCCTTTTCACTTTGCAAATTCCACTCCATATATATATATGGGGACGTACTAGCTCCAACACTTTTTTACATTGAAAACTGCAAGAACTTCAAACCGGCACTAGGAAACAGACTGAGAAACCAGAGTAAAAGTTTCTCCTGCAACCCGTTCCCTTTGTGCTAGATGAACGAACGTCTCTCCACATGCTCAGTTCTGAGAGATAAGTGTGTGTGAAAACCGTCCTTCACCTAGCTTGTTGGGAACACAAAGTTTCTTTTCAGTTGCAAACTCCACTCCATACATATATATGGTGAGGTACTACCTCCAACTCGGTTTTACAGTGAAAACTGCAGGAACTTCAAACCGGCACTAGTAAACAGACTGAGAAACCAGAGTAAAGTTTCTCCTGCAACCCGTTCCCGTTGTGCTAGATGAACAAACGTCTCTCCACAGACTCAGTTCTGAGAGGTAGATGTGTGTGAAAGCCGTCCTTCACCTAGCTTGTTGGGAACACAAAGTTTCTTTTCAGTTGCAAAATCCACTCCATACATATATATCGGGAGGTAATAGCTCCAACTCGGTTTTACAGTGAAAACTGCAGGAACTTCAAACCGGCACTAGGAAACAGACTGAGACACCAGAGTAATAGTTTCTCCTGCAACACGTTCCCTTTGTGCTAGATGAACGAACGTCTCTCAACAGGCTCAGTTCTGAGAGATATGTGTGTGTGAAAGCCGACCTACACCTAGCTTGTTGTAATCACAAAGTTTCTTTTCACTTGCAAACTCCACTCCATACATATATATGTTGAGGTACCAGCTCCAACTCGGTTTTACCGTGAAAACTGCTGGAAATTCAAACCGGCACTAGGAAACAGACTGAGAAACCAGAGTAAAAGTTTCTCCTGCAAACCGTTCCCTTTGTGCTAGATGAACGAACGTCTCTCCACATGCTCAGTTCTGAGAGATAAGTGTGTGTGAAACCCTTCCCTCACCTAGCTTGTTGGGAACACAAAGTTTCTTTTCACTTGCATACTCCACTCCATACATATATATCGGGAGGTAATAGCTCCAACTCGGTTTTACAGTGAAAAGTGCAGGAAATTCAAACCGGCACTAGGAAACAGACTGAGAAACCAGAGTAAAAGTTTCTCCTGCAAATCGTTCCCTTTGTGCTAGATGAACGAAAGTCTCTCCACACGATCAGTTTTGAGAGATAAGTGTGTGTGAAATCCGTCCTTCACCTAGCTTGTTGGGAACACAAAGTTTCTTTTCAGTTGCAAACTCCACTCCATACATATATATGGGAATGTCTAGCTCCCACTCGGTTTTACATTGCAAACTGCAGGAACTTCAAACCGGCACTAAGAAACAGACTGAGAAACCAGAGTAAAAGTTTCTCCTGCATCCCGATCCCTTTGTTCTAGATGAACGAACGTCTCTCCACAGGTTCATTTCTGAGAGATAAGTGTGTGTGAAAGCCGTTCTTCACCTAGCTTGTTGGGAACACAAAGTTTCTTTTCAGTTGCAAACACCACAGCATACATATATATGGGGAGGTACTAGCTCCAACTCGGTTTTACAGTGAAAACTGCAGGAACTTCAAACCGGCACTAGGAAACAGACTGAGAAACCAGAGTAAAAGTTTCTCCTGCAACCCGTTCCCTTTGTGCTAGATGAACGAACGTCTCTCCACATGCTAAGTTCTGAGAGATAAGTGTGTGTGAAAGCCGTCCTTCACCTAGCTTGTTTGGAATACAAAGTTCCTTTTCACTTTGCAAATTCCACTCCATATATATATATGGGGAGGTACTAGCTCCAACACGTTTTTACATTGAAAACTGCAAGAACTTCAAACCGGCACTAGGAAACAGACTGAGAAACCAGAGTAAAAGTTTCTCCTGCAACCCGTTCCCTTTGTTCTAGATGAACGAACGTCTCTCCACATGCTCAGTTCTGACAGATAAGTGTGTGTGAAAACCGTCCTTCACCTAGCTTGTTGGGAACACAAAGTTTCTTTTCAGTTGCAAACTCCACTCCATACATATATATGGTGAGGTACTACCTCCAACTCGGTTTTACAGTGAAAACTGCAGGAACTTCAAACCGGCACTAGGAAACAGACTGAGAAACCAGAGTAAAGTTTCTCCTGCAACCCGTTCCCGTTGTGCTAGATGAACAAACGTCTCTCCACAGACTCAGTTCTGAGAGGTAGATGTGTGTGAAAGCCGTCCTTCACCTAGCTTGTTGGGAATACAAAGTTTCTTTTCAGTTGCAAAATCCACTCCATACATATATATCGGGAGGTAATAGCTCCAACTCGGTTTTACAGTGAAAACTGCAGGAACTTCAAACCGGCACTAGGAAACAGACTGAGACACCAGAGTAATAGTTTCTCCTGCAACACGTTCCCTTTGTGCTAGATGAACGAACGTCTCTCCACCAGCTCAGTTTTGAGAGATAAGTGTGTGTGAAAGCCGTCCTTCACCTAGCTTGTTGGGAACACAAAGTTTCTTTTCAGTTGCAAATTCCACTCCATACATATATATGGTGAGGTACAAGCTCCAACTCGGTTTTACAGTGAAATCTGCAGGAACTTCAAACCGGCACTAGGAAACAGACTGAGAAACCAGAGTAAAAGTTTCTCCTGCAACCCGTTCCCTTTGTGCTAGATGAACAAACGTCTCTCCACAGACTCAGTTCTGAGAGGTAAGTGTGTGTGAAAGCCGTCCTTCACCTAGCTTGTTGTAATCACAAAGTTTCTTTTCACTTGCAAACTCCACTCCAAACATATATATGGGGAGGTACTAGTTCCAACTCGATTTAACCGTGAAAACTGCTGGAAATTCAAACCAGCACTAGGAAACAGACTGAGAAACCAGAGTAAAAGTTTCTCCTGCAAACCGTTCCCTTTGTGCTAGATGAACGAACGTCTCTCCACATGCTCAGTTCTGAGAGATAAGTGTGTGTGAAACCCGTCCCTCACCTAGCTTGTTGGGAACACAAAGTTTCTTTTCACTTGCATACTCCACTCCATACATATATATCGGGGGGTAATAGCTCCAACTCGGTTTTACAGTGAAAAGTGCAGGAAATTCAAACCGGCACTAGGAAAAAGACTGAGAAACCAGAGTAAAAGTTTCTCCTGCAAACCGTTCCCTTTGTGCTAGATGAACGAACGTCTCTCCACACGCTCAGTTTTGAGAGATAAGTGTGTGTGAAAGCCGTCCTTCACCTTGCTTGTTGGGAACACAAAGTTTCTTTTCAGTTGCAAACACCACTCCATACATATAATTGGGGAGGTACGAGCTCCAACTCGGTTTTACAGAGAAAACTGTAGGAACTTCAAACCGGCACTAGGAAACAGTCTGAAAAACCAGAGTAAAAGTTTCACCTGCAACCCGTTCCCTTTGTGCTAGATGAACGAACGTCTCTCCACAGGCTCAGTTCTGAGAGGTAAGTGTGTGTGAAAGCCGTCCTTCAACTAGCTTGTTCGGAACACAAAGTTTCTTTTCAGTTGCAAACTCCACTGCATACATATATATGGGGAGCTACTAGCTCCAACACGGATTTACAGTGAAAACTGCAGGAACTTCAAACCGGCACTAGGAAACAGACTGAGAAAGCAGAGTAAAAGTTTCTCATGCAACCCTTTCCTTTTGTGCAAGATGAACGAAAGTCTCTCCACCTGCTCAGTTCTGAGAGATAAGTGTGTGTGTAAGCCGTCCTTCACCTAGCTTCTTGGGAACACAAAGAATCTTTTCAGATGCAAACTCCACTCCATACATATATATGGGGAGGTACTAGCTCCAACTCTGTTTTAAAGTGCAAACTGCAAGAACTTCAAACTGGCACTAGGAAACAGACTGAGAAAACAGAGTAAAAGTTTCCCCTGCAACCCGCTCCCTTTGTGCTAGATGAACGAACGTCTCTCAACAGGCTCAGTTCTGAGAGATATGTGTGTGTGAAAGCGGTCCTTCACCTAGCTTGTTGGGAACACAAAGTTTTTTTCACTTGCAAACTCCAATCCATACATATATATGGGGAGGTACTAGCTTCAACTCGGTTTTACAGTGCAAACTGCAAGAACTTCAAACTGGCACTAGGAAACAGACTGAGAAACCAGAGTAAAAGTTTCCCCTGCAACCCGTTCCCTTTGTGCTAGATGAACGAACGTCTCTCAACAGGCTCAGTTCTGAGAGATATGTGTGTGTGAAAGCCGCCCTTCACCTAGCTTGTTGGGAACACAAAGTTTCTTTTCACTTGCAAACTCCAATCCATACATATATATGGGTAGGTACTAGCTCGAAATCTGTTTTCCCGTGAAAACTGCAGGAAGTTCAAACCGGCACTAAGAAACAGACTGAGAAACCAGGGTAAAAGTTTCTCCTGCAACCCGTTACCTTTGTGGTAGATGAACGAACGTCTCTCCACATGCTCAGTTCTGAGAGATAATTGTGTGTGAAAGACTTCCTTCACCTAGCTTGTTGGGAACACAAAGTTTCTTTTCAGTTGCAAACTCCACTCCATACATATATATGGGGAGGAACGAGCTCCAACTCGGTTTTACAGTGAAAACTGCAGGAACTTCAAACTGGCACTAAGAAACAGACTGAGATACCAGAGTAAAAGTTTCTCCTTAAACCCGTTCCATTTGTGCTAGATGAACGAACGTCTCTCCACATGCTCAGTTCTGAGAGATAAGTGTGTATGAAAGCCGTCCTTCAACTAGCTTGTTGGGAACACATAGTTTCTTTTCAGTTGCAAACTCCACTCCATACATATATATGGGGAGGTACGAGCTCCAACTCGGTTTTACAGAGAAAACTGCAGGAACTTCAAACCGGCACTAGGAAACAGACTGAGAAACCAGAGTAAAAGTTTCACCTGCATCCCGTTCCCTTTGTGCTAGATGAACGAACGTCTCTCCACATGCTCAGTTCTGAGTGATAAGTGTGTGTGAAAGCCGTCCTTCACCTAGCTTGTTGGGAACACAAAGTTTCTTTTCACTTGCATACTCCACTCCATACATATATATGGGGAGGTACTAGCTCCAGTCGGTTTTACTGTGAAAAGTGCAGGAAATTCAAACCGGCACTAGGAAACACACTGAGTAACCAGAGTAAAAGTTTCTCCTACAACCCGTTCCCTTTGTGCTAGATGAACGAACGTCTCTCCACCTGCTCAGTTCTGAGAGATAAGTGTGTGTGAAAGCCGTCCTTCACCTAGCTTGTTGGGAACACAAAGATTCTATTCAGATGCAAACTCCACTCCATAAATATATATGGGGAGGTAGTAGCTCCAACTATGTTTTACAGTGCAAACTGCAAGAACTTCAAACTGGCACTAGGAAACAGACTGAGAAACCAGAGTAAATGTTTCTCCTGCAAACCGTTCCCTAGGTGCTAGATGAACGATCGTCTCTCCACATGTTCAGTTCTGAGAGATAAGTGGGTGTGAAAGCCGTTCTTCACCTAGCTTGTTGGGAACACAAAGTTTCTTTTCAGTTGCAAACTCCACTCCATACATATATATGGGGAGGTACAAGCTCCAACTCGGTTTTACAGTGCAAACTGCATGAACTTCAAACCGGCACTAGGAAACAGACTGAGAAACCAGAGTAAAAGTTTCTCCTGCCAACCGTTCCCTTTGTGCTAGATGAAAGAACGTTTCTCCACATGTTCAGTTCTGAGAGATATGTGTGTTTGAAAGCCGTCCTTCACCTAGCTTGTTGGGAACACAAAGTTTCTTTTCAGTTGCAAACTCCAATCCATACATATATATGGGGAGGTACTAGCTCCAACTCGGTTTTACAGTGAAAACTGCAGGACTTCAAACCGGCACTAGGAAACACACTGAGAAACCAGAGTAAAAGTTTCACCTGCCACCCTTTCAATTTGTGCTAGATGAACGAACGTCTCTCCACATAATCAGTTCTGAGAGATAAGTGTGTGTGAAAGCCGTCCTTCACTTAGCTTGTTGGGAACACAAATTTTCTTTTCAGTTGCAAACTCCACTCCATACATATATATGGGCAGGAACTAGCTCCAACCCGGTTTTACAGTGCAAACTGCAGGAACTTCAAACCGGCACTAGGAAACAGACTGAGAAACCAGAGTAAATGTTTCTCCTGCAACCCGTTCCCTTTGTGCTAGATGAACGAACGTCTCTCCACATGCTCAGTTCTGAGAGATAAGTGTGTGTGAAAGCCGTCCTTCACCTAGCTTGTTGGGAACACAAAGTTTCTTTTCACTATCAAACTCCACTCCATAAATATATAAGGGGAGGTAAGAGCTCCAACTCGATTTTACAGTGAAAACTGTAGGAAATTCAAACCGGCACTAGGAAACAGACTGAGAAACCAGAGTAAAAGTATCTCCTGCCACCCGTTCCCTTTGTGCTAGATGAACGAACGTCTCTCCTCCTGCTCAGTTATGAGAGATAAGTGTGTGTGAAAGCCGTCCTTCACCTAGCTTGTTGGGAACACCAAGCTTCTTTTCAGTTGCAAACTCCACTCCATACATATATATGGGGTGTACTAGCTCCAAATCGGTTTTACAGTGCAAACTTCAGGAACTTCAAACCGGCACTGGGAAACAGACTGACAACTAGAGTAAAAGTTACGCCTGCAACCCGTTCCCTTTGTGCTAGATGAATGAACATCTCTCCACATGCTCAGTTCTGAGAGGTAAGTGTGTGTGAAAGCCGCCCTTCACCTAGCTTGTTGGGAACACAAAGTTTGTTTTCAGTTGCAAACTCCAATCCATACATATATATGGGGAAGTACTAGCTCCAACTCGGTTTTACAGTGAAAACTGCAGGAACTTCAAACCGGCACTAGGAAACAGACTGAGAAACCAGAGTAAATGTTTCTCCTGCAACCCGTTCCCTTTGTGCTAGATGAACGAACGTCTCTCCACATGCTCAGTTCTGAGAGATAAGTGTGTGTGAAAGCCGTCCTTCACCTAGCTTGTTGGGAACACAAAGTTTCTTTTCACTTGAGAACTCCACTCCATACATATATATGGGGAGGTACGAGCTCCAACTCGGTTTTACAGTGAAAATTGTAGGAACCTCAAACCGGCACTAGGAAACAGACTGAGAAACCAGAGTAAAAGTATCTCCTGCAACCCGTTCCCTTTGTGCTAGATGAACGAACGTCTCTCCTCCTGCTCAGTTCTGAGAGATATGTGTGTGTGAAAGCCGTCCTTCACCTAGCATGTTGGGAACACAAAGCTTCCTTTCAGTTTCAAACTCCACTCCATACGTATATATGGGGATGTATTAGCGCCAACTCGGTTTTACAGTGCAAACTGCAGGAACTTCAAACCGACACTAGGAAACAGACGGAGAAAACAGAGTAAAAGTTACTCCTGCAACCCGTTCCCTTTGTGCTAGGTGAACGAATATCTCTCCACATGTTCAGTTCTGAGAGATAAGTGTGTGTGAAAGCCATCCTTCACCTAGCTTGTTGGGAACACAAAGTTTCTTTTCACATGAAAACTCCACTCCATACATATATATGGGGAGGTACTAGCTCCAACTCGGTTTTACAGTGCAAACTGCAGGAACTTCAAACTGGCACTAAGAAACACATTGAGATATCAGAGTAAAAGTTTCTCCTGCAAACCGTTCCATTTGTGCTAGATGAACGAACGTCTCTCCACATGCTCAGTTCTGAGAGATAAGTGTGTGTGAAAGCCGTCCTTCAACTAGCTTGTTGGGAACACAAAGTTCTTTTCACTTGCAAACTCCACTCCATACATATATATGGGGAGGTACTAGCTCCAACTCGGTTTTACAGTGAAAACTGCAGGAACTTCAAACCAGCCCTAGGAAACACACTGAGAAACCAGAGTAAAAGTATCTCCTGCAACCCGTTCCCTTTTGTGCTAGATGAACGAAAGTCTCTCCTCCTGCTCAGTTCTGAGAGATAAGTGTGTGTGAAAGCCGTCCTTCACCTAGCTTGTTGGGAACACAAAGCTTCTTTTCAGTTGCAAAATCCACTCCATACATATATATGGGGAGGTACTAGCTCCAACTCGGTTTTACAGTGCAAACTTCAGGAACTTCAAACCGGCACTGGGAAACAGACTGAGAAACTAGAGTAAAAGTTACTCCTGCAACCCATTCCCTTTGTGCTAGATGAACGAACATCTCTCCACATGCTCAGTTCTGAGAGATAAGTGTTTGTGAAAGCCGTCCTTCACCTAGCTTGTTGGAAACACAAAGTTTCTTTTCAGTTGCAAACTCCAATCCATACATATATATGGGGAAGTACTAGCTCCAACTCGGTTTTACAGTGAAAACTGCAGGAACTTCAAACCGGCACTAGGAAACAGACTGAGAAACCAGAGTAAATGTTTCTCCTGCAACCCGTTCCATTTGTGCTAGATGAACGAACGTCTCTCTACAGGCTCAGTTCTGAGAGATAAGTGTGTGTGAAAGCCGTCGTTCACCTAGCTTGTTGGGAACTCAAAGTTAATTTTCACTTGAAAACTCCACTCCATACATATATATGGGGAGGTACGAGCTCCAACTCGGTTTTACAGTGAAAATTGTAGGAACTTCAAACCGGCACTAGGAAACAGACTGAGAAACCAGAGTAAAAGTATCTCCTGCAACCCGTTCCCTTTGTGCTAGATGAACGAACGTCTCTCCTCCTGCTCAGTTCTGAGAGATATGTGTGTGTGAAAGCCGTCCTTCACCTAGCTTGTTGGAAACACAAAGCTTCCTTTCAGTTGCAAACTCTACTCCATACATATATATGGGGATGTACTAGCTTCAACTTGGTTTTACAGTGCAAACTGCAGGAACTTCAAACCGGCACTAGGAAACAGACTGAGAAACCAGAGTAAAAGTTTCTGCTGCAACCCGTTCCCTTTGTGCTAGATGAAAGAACGTCTCTCCACATGTTCAGTTCTGAGAGATATGTGTGTTTGAAAGCCGTCCTTCACCTAGCTTGTTGGGAACACAAAGTTTCTTTTCAGTTGCAAACTCCAATCCATACATATATATGGGGAGGTACGAGCTCCAACTCGATTTTACAGTGAAAACTGTAGGAAATTCAAACCGGCACTAGGAAACAGACTGAGAAACCAGAGTAAAAGTATCTCCTGCCACCCGTTCCCTTTGTGCTAGATGAACGAACGTCTCTCCTCCTGCTCAGTTCTGAGAGATAAGTGTGTGTGAAAGCCGTCCTTCACCTAGCTTGTTGGGAACACCAAGCTTCTTTTCAGTTGCAAACTCCACTCCATACATATATATGGGGTGTACTAGCTCCAAATCGGTTTTACAGTGCAAACTTCAGGAACTTCAAACCGGCACTGGGAAACAGACTGAGAACTAGAGTAAAAGTTACGCCTGCAACCCGTTCCCTTTGTGCTAGATGAATGAACATCTCTCCACATGCTCAGTTCTGAGAGGTAAGTGTGTGTGAAAGCCGCCCTTCACCTAGCTTGTTGGGAACACAAAGTTTCTTTTCAGTTGCAAACTCCAATCCATACATATATATGGGGAAGTACTAGCTCCAACTCGGTTTTACAGTGAAAACTGCAGGAACTTCAAACCGGCACTAGGAAACAGACTGAGAAACCAGAGTAAATGTTTCTCCTGCAACCCGTTCCCTTTGTGCTAGATGAACGAACGTCTCTCCACATGCTCAGTTCTGAGAGATAAGTGTGTGTGAAAGCCGTCCTTCACCTAGCTTGTTGGGAACACAAAGTTTCTTTTCACTTGAGAACTCCACTCCATACATATATATGGGGAGGTACGAGCTCCAACTCGGTTTTACAGTGAAAATTGTAGGAACCTCAAACCGGCACTAGGAAACAGACTGAGAAACCAGAGTAAAAGTATCTCCTGCAACCCGTTCCCTTTGTGCTAGATGAACGAACGTCTCTCCTCCTGCTCAGTTCTGAGAGATATGTGTGTGTGAAAGCCGTCCTTCACCTAGCATGTTGGGAACACAAAGCTTCCTTTCAGTTTCAAACTCCACTCCATACGTATATATGGGGATGTATTAGCGCCAACTCGGTTTTACAGTGCAAACTGCAGGAACTTCAAACCGACACTAGGAAACAGACGGAGAAAACAGAGTAAAAGTTACTCCTGCAACCCGTTCCCTTTGTGCTAGGTGAACGTACATCTCTCCACATGTTCAGTTCTGAGAGATAAGTGTGTGTGAAAGCCGTCCTTCACCTAGCTTGTTGGGAACACAAAGTTCTTTTCACTTGCAAACTCCACTCCATACATATATATGGGGAGGTACTAGCTCCAACTCGGTTTTACAGTGAAAACTGCAGGAACTTCAAACCAGCCCTAGGAAACACACTGAGAAACAAGAGTAAAAGTATCTCCTGCAACCCGTTCCCTTTTGTGCTAGATGAACGAAAGTCTCTCCTCCTGCTCAGTTCTCAGAGATAAGTGTGTGTGAAAGCCGTCCTTCACCTAGCTTGTTGGGAACACAAAGCTTCTTTTCAGTTGCAAAATCCACTCCATACATATATATGGGGAGGTACTAGCTCCAACTCGGTTTTACAGTGCAAACTTCAGGAACTTCAAACCGGCACTGGGAAACAGACTGAGAAACTAGAGTAAAAGTTACTCCTGCAACCCATTCCCTTTGTGCTAGATGAACGAACATCTCTCCACATGCTCAGTTCTGAGAGATAAGTGTTTGTGAAAGCCGTCCTTCACCTAGCTTGTTGGAAACACAAAGTTTCTTTTCAGTTGCAAACTCCAATCCATACATATATATGGGGAAGTACTAGCTCCAACTCGGTTTTACAGTGAAAACTGCAGGAACTTCAAACCGGCACTAGGAAACAGACTGAGAAACCAGAGTAAATGTTTCTCCTGCAACCCGTTCCATTTGTGCTAGATGAACGAACGTCTCTCTGCAGGCTCAGTTCTGAGAGATAAGTGTGTGTGAAAGCCGTCCTTCACCTAGCTTGTTGGGAACTCAAAGTTAATTTTCACTTGAAAACTCCACTCCATACATATATATGGGGAGGTACGAGCTCCAACTCGGTTTTACAGTGAAAATTGTAGGAACTTCAAACCGGCACTAGGAAACAGACTGAGAAACCAGAGTAAAAGTATCTCCTGCAACCCGTTCCCTTTGTGCTAGATGAACGAACGTCTCTCCTCCTGCTCAGTTCTGAGAGATATGTGTGTGTGAAAGCCGTCCTTCACCTAGCTTGTTGGGAACACAAAGCTTCCTTTCAGTTGCAAACTCTACTCCATACATATATATGGGGATGTACTAGCTTCAACTCGGTTTTACAGTGCAAACTGCAGGAACTTCAAACCGACACTAGGAAACAGATGGAGAAAACAGAGTAAAAGTTACTCCTGCAACCCGTTCCCTTTGTGCTAGATGAACGAACGTCTCTCCACATGCTCAGTTCTGAGAGATAAGTGTGTGTGAAAGCCGTCCTTCACCTAGCTTGTTGGGAACACAAAGTTCTTTTCACTTGCAAACTCGACTCCATACATATATATGGGGTGGTACTAGCTCCAACTCGGTTTTACAGTGAAAACTGCAGGAACTTCAAACCAGCCCTACGAAACAGACTGAGAAACCAGAGTAAAAGTATCTCCTGCAACCCGTTCCCTTTTGTGCTAGATGAACGAACGTCTCTCCTCCTGCTCAGTTCTGAGAGATAAGTGTGTGTGAAAGCCGTCCTTCACCTAGCTTGTTGGGAACACAAAGTTTCTTTTCAGTTGCAAAATCCACTCCATACATATATATGGGGAGGTACTAGCTCCAACTCGGTTTTACAGTGCAAACTTCAGGAACTTCATACCGGCACTGGGAAACAGACTGAGAAACTAGAGTAAAAGTTACACCTGCAACCCGTTCCCTTTGTGCTAGATGAACGAACATCTCTCCACATGCTCAGTTCTGAGAGATATGCGTGTGTGAAAGCCGTCCTTCACCTAGCTTGTTAGGAACACAAAGCTTCCTTTCAGTTGCAAACTCCACTCCATACATATATATGGGTATGTACTAGCTCCAACTCGGTTTTACAGTGCAAACTGCAGGAACTTCCAACCGACACTAGGAAACAGACGGAGAAAACAGAGTAAAAGTTACTCCTGCAACCCGTTCCTTTTGTGCTAGATGAACGAACATCTCTCCACATGTTCAGTTCTGAGAGATAAGTGGTTGTGAAAGCCGTCCTTCACCTTGCTTGTTGGGAACACAAAGTTTCTTTTAGCTTGCAAACTCCACCCCATACATATATATGGGTAGGTACTAGCTCCAACTCGGTTTTACAGTGCAAACTGCAGGAACTTCAAACCGGCACTTAGAAACAGACTGAGATACCAGAGTAAAAGTTTCTCCTGCAAACCGTTCCCTTTGTGCTAGATGAACGAACGTCTCTCCACATGCTCAGTTCTGAGAGATAAGTGTGTGTCAAAGCCGTCCTTCAACTAGCTTTTTGGGAACACAAAGTTCTTTTCATTTGCAAACTCCACTCCATACATATATATGGGGAGGTTCTAGCTCCAACTCGGTTTTACAGTGAAAACTGCAAGAACTTAAAACCGACACTTGGAAACAGACTGAGAAACCAGAGTAAAAGTTTCTCCTGCAACCCGTTCCCTATGTGCTAGATGAACGAACGTCTGTACACATGTTCAGTTCTGAGAGATGTGTGTGTGAAAGCCGCCCTTCACCTAGATTATTTGGAACACTAAGTTTCTTTTCAGTTGCAAACTCCACTCCATACATATATATGGGGAGGTACTAGCTCCAACTCGGTTTTACAGTGCAAACTACAGGAACATCACACCGGCACTAGGAAACAGACTGAGAAACCAGAGTAAAAGTTTCTCCTGCAAACCGTTCCCTTTGTGCTAGATGAACGAACGTCTCTCCACATGCTCAGTTCTGAGAGATAAGTGAGTGTGAAAGCCGTCCTTCAACTATCTTGTTGGGAACACAAAGTTTCTTTTCACTAACCAACTCCACTCCATACATACATATGGGGAGGTACGAGCTACAACTCTGTTTTATACTGAAAAATGTAGGAACTTCAAACCGGCACTAGGAAACAGACTGAGAAACCAGAGTAAAATTATCTCCTGCAACCCGTTCCCTTTGTGCTAGATGAACGAACGTCTCTCCTCCTGCTCAGTTCTGAGAGATAAGTGTGTGTGAAAGCCGTCCTTCACCTAGCTTGTTGGGAACACAAATTTTCTTTTCATTTGCAAACTCCACTCCATACATATATATGGGCAGGGACTAGCTCCAACTCGGTTTTACAGTGCAAACTGCAGGAACTTCAAACCGGCACTAGGAAACAGACTGAGAAACCAGAGTAAATGTTTCTCCTGCAACCCGTTCCCTTTTTGCTAGATGAACGAACGTCTCTCCACATGCTCAGTTCTGAGAGATAAGTGTGTGTGAAAGCCGTCCTTCACCTACCTTGTTGGGAACACAAAGTTTCTTTTCACTTGCAAACTCCACTCCATACATATAAATGGGGAGGTACGAGCTCCAACTCGGTTTTACAGTGAAAACGGTAGGAACTTCAAACCGGCACTAGGAAACAGACTGAGAAACCAGAGTAAAAGTATCTCCTGCAACCCGTTCCCTTTGTGCAAGATGAACGAACGTCTCTCCTCATGCTCAGTTCTGAAAGATAAGTGTGTGTGAAAGCCGTCCTTCACCTAGCTTGTTGATAACACAAAGCTTCTTTTCAGTTGCAAACTCCACTCGATACATATATATGGGGAGGTACTAGCTCCAACCCGGTTTTACAGGGCAAACTGCAGGAACTTCAAACCGGCACTAGGAAACAGACTGAGAAACCAGAGTAAAAGTTACCCTGCAACCCGTTCCCTTTTTTCTAGATGAATGAACATCTCTCCACATGCTCAGTTCTGAGAGATAAGTGTGTGTGAAAGCCGTCCTTCACCTAGCTTGTTGGGAACACAAAGTTTCTTTTCACTTGCAAACTCCACTCCATACATATATATGGGAAGGTACTAGCTCCAACTCGGTTTTACAGTGCAAACTGCAGGAACTTCAAACCGGCACTAGGAAACAGACTGAGAAACCAGAGTTAAAGTTTCCCCTGCAACCAGTTCCCTTTGTGCTAGATGAACGAATGTCTCTCCACATGCTCAGTTCTGAGAGATAAGTGAGTGTGAAAGCCGTCCTTCACCTAGCTTGTTTGGAACACAAAGTTTCTTTTCAATTGCAAAATCCACTCCATACATATATATGGGGAGGTACTAGCTCCAACTCGGTTTTACAGTGAAAACTGCAGGAAATTCAAACCGACACTAGGAAACAGACTGAGAAACCAGAGTAAAAGTTTCTCCTGCAACCCGTTCCCTTTGTGCTAGATGAACGAACATCTGTACACATGCTCAGTTCTGAGAGATGTGTGTGTGAAAGCCGTCCTTCACCTAGATTGTTTGGAACACTAAGTTTCTTTTCAGTTGCAAACTCCACTGCATACATATATATGGGGAGGTATTAGCTCCAACTCGGTTTTACAGTGCAAACTGCAGGAACTTCAAACCGGCACTAGGAAACTGACTGAGAAAACACAGTAAAAGTTTCTCCTGCAAACCGTTCCCTTTGTGCTAGATGAACGAACGTCGCTCCACATGCTCAGTTCTAAGAGATAAGTGGGTGTGAAAGCCGTCCTTCACCTAGCTTGTTGGGAACACAAAGCTTCTTTTCAGTTGCAAACTCCACTCCATACATATATATGGGGAGGTACTAGCTCCAACTCCGTTTTACATTGAAAACTGCAGGAACTTCAAACCGGCACTAGGAAACAGACTGAGAAACCAGAGTAAAAGTTTCTCCTGCAACCAGTTCCCTTTGTGCTACATGAACGAAAGTCTCCACAGGCTCAGTTCTGAGAGATAAGTGTGTGTGAAAGCCGTCCTTCAACTAGCTTGTTGGGAACACAAATCTTCTTTTCAGTTGCAAAATCCACTCCATACATATATATGGGGAGGTACTAGCTCCAACTCGGTTTTACAGAGCAAACTTCAGGAACTTCAAACCGGCACTAGGAAACAGACTGAGAAACTAGAGTAAAAGTTACCCCTGCAACCCGTTCCCTTTGTGCTAGATGAACGAACTTCTCTCACATGCTCAGTTCTGAGAGATAAGTGTGTGTGAAAGCCGTCCTTCACCTAGCTTGTTGGGAACACAAAGTTTCTTTTCAGTTGCAAACTCCAATCCATACATATATATGGGGAAGTACTAGCTCCAACTCGGTTTTACAGTGAAAACTGCAGGAACTTCAAACCGGCACTAGGAAACAGACTGAGAAACCAGAGTAAAAGTTTCCCCTGCAACCCTTTCCCTTTGTGCTACATGAACGAACATCTCTCCACATGCTCATTTCTGAGAGATAAGTGTGTGTGAAATCCGTCCTTCACCTAGCTTGTTGGGAACACAAAGATTCTTTTCACTTGCAAACTCCACTCCATACATACATATGGGAAGGTACTAGCTCCAACTCGGTTTTACAGTGCAAACTGCAGGAACTTCAAATCGGCACTAGGAAACAGACTGAGAAACCAGAGTAAAAGTTTCCCCTGCAACCAGTTCCCTTTGTGCTAGATGAACGAATGTCTCTCCACATGCTCAGTTCTGAGAGATAAGTGTGTGTGAAAGCCGTACTTCACCTAGCTTGTTTGGAACACAAAGTTTCTTTTCACTTGCAAACTCCACTCCATACATATATATGGGGAGGTACTAGCTCCAACTCGGTTTTACAGTGAAAACTGCAGGAAATTCAAACCGACACTAGGAAACTGACTGAGAAACCAGAGTAAAAGTTTCTCCTGCAACCCGTTCCCTTTGTGCTAGATGAACGAACATCTGTACACAAGCTCAATTCTGAGAGATGTGTGTGTGAAAGCCGTCCTTCACCTAGATTGTTTGGAACACTAAGTTTCTATTCAGTTGCAAACCCAACTCCGTACATATATATGGGGAGGTACTAGCTCCAACTCGCTTTTACAGTGCAAACTGCAGGAAATTCAAACCGGCACTAGGAAACAGACTGAGAAAACAAAGTAAAACTTCCAGCTGCAACCAGTTCCCTTTGTGCTAGATGAACGAACGTCGCTCCACATGCTCAGTTCTGAGAGATAAGTGTGTGTGAAAGCCGTCCTTCACCTAGCTTGTTTGGAACACAAAGATTCTTTTCACTTGAAAAATCCACTCCATACATATATATGGGGAAGTACTAGCTCCAACTCGGTTTTACTGTGAAAACTGCAGGAATTTCAAACCGACACTAGGAAACAGACTGAGAAACCAGAGTAAAATTTTCTCTTGCAACCCGTTCCTTTTGTGCCAGATGAACGAACATCTGTACACATGCTCAGTTCTGAGAGATGTGTGTGTGAAAGCCGTCCTTCACCTAGATTGTTTGGAACACTAAGTTTCTTTTCAGTTGCAAACTCCACTCCATACATACATATGGGGAGGTACGAGCTACAACTCTTTTTTACACTGAAAAATGTAGGAACTTCAAACCGGCACTAGGAAACAGACTGAGAAACCAGAGTAAAATTATCTCCTGCAACCCGTTCCCTTTGTGCTAGATGAACGAACGTCTCTCCTCCTGCTCAGTTCTGAGAGATAAGTGTGTGTGAAAGCCGTTCTTCACCTAGCTTGTTGGGAACACAAATTTTCTTTTCATTTGCAAACTCCACTCCATACATATATATGGGCAGGAACTAGCTCCAACTCGGTTTTACAGTGCAAACTGCAGGAACTTCAAACCGGCACTAGGAAACAGACTGAGAAACCAGAGTAAATGTTTCTCCTGCAACCCGTTCCCTTTTTGCTAGATGAACGAACGTCTCTCCACATGCTCAGTTCTGAGAGATAAGTGTGTGTGAAAGCCGTCCTTCACCTACCTTGTTGCGAACACAAAGTTTCTTTTCACTTGCAAACTCCACTCCATACATATATATGGGGAGGTACGAGCTCCAACTCGGTTTTACAGTGAAAATGGTAGGAACTTCAAACCGGCACTAGGAAACAGACTGAGAAACCAGAGTAAAAGTATCTCCTGCAACCCGTTCCCTTTGTGCAAGATGAACGAACGTCTCTCCTCATGCTCAGTTCTGAAAGATAAGTGTGTGTGAAAGCCGTCCTTCACCTAGCTTGTTGATAACACAAAGCTTCTTTTCAGTTGCAAACTCCACTCGATACATATATATGGGTAGGTACTAGCTCCAACTCGGTTTTACAGGGCAAACTGCAGGAACTTCAAACTGGCACTAGGAAACAGACTGAGAAACCAGAGTAAAAGTTACCCTGCAACCCGTTCCCTTTTTTCTAGATGAACGAACATCTCTCCACATGCTCAGTTCTGAGAGATAAGTGTGTGTGAAAGCCGTCCTTCACCTAGCTTGTTGGGAACACAAAGTTTCTTTTCACTTGCAAACTCCACTCCATACATATATATGGGAAGGTACTAGCTCCAACTCGGTTTTACAGTGCAAACTGCAGGAACTTCAAACCGGCACTAGGAAACAGACTGAGAAACCAGAGTTAAAGTTTCCCCTGCAACCAGTTCCCTTTGTGCTAGATGAACGAATGTCTCTCCACATGCTCAGTTCTGAGAGATAAGTGAGTGTGAAAGCCGTACTTCACCTAGCTTGTTTGGAACACAAAGTTTCTTTTCAATTGCAAAATCCACTCCATACATATATATGGGGAGGTACTAGCTCCAACTCGGTTTTACAGTGAAAACTGCAGGAAATTCAAACCGACACTAGGAAACAGACTGAGAAACTAGAGTAAAAGTTTCTCCTGCAACCCGTTCCCTTTGTGCTAGATGAACGAACATCTGTACACATGCTCAGTTCTGAGAGATGTGTGTGTGAAAGCCGTCCTTCACCTAGATTGTTTGGAACACTAAGTTTCTTTTCAGTTGCAAACTCCACTCCATACATATATATGGGGAGGTATTAGCTCCAACTCGGTTTTACAGTGCAAACTGCAGGAACTTCAAACCGGCACTAGGAAACTGACTGAGAAAACACAGTAAAAGTTTCTCCTGCAAACCGTTCCCTTTGTGCTACATGAACGAAAGTCTCCACATGCTCAGTTCTGAGAGATAAGTGTGTGTGAAAGCCGTCCTTCAACTAGCTTGTTGGGAACACAAATCTTCTTTTCAGTTGCAAAATCCACTCCATACATATATATGGGGAGGTACTAGCTCCAACTCGGTTTTACAGAGCAAACTTCAGGAACTTCAAACCGGCACTAGGAAACAGACTGAGAAACTAGAGTAAAAGTTACCCCTGCAACCCGTTCCCTTTGTGCTAGATGAACGAACTTCTCTCCACATGCTCAGTTCTGAGAGATAAGTGTGTGTGAAAGCCGTCCTTCACCTAGCTTGTTGGGAACACAAAGTTTCTTTTCAGTTGCAAACTCCAATCCATACATATATATGGGGAAGTACTAGCTCCAACTCGGTTTTACAGTGAAAACTGCAGGAACTTCAAACCGGCACTAGGAAACAGACTGAGAAACCAGAGTAAAAGTTTCCCCTGCAACCCGTTCCCTTTGTGCTACATGAACGAACATCTCTCCACATGCTCATTTCTGAGAGATAAGTGTGTGTGAAATCCGTCCTTCACCTAGCTTGTTGGGAACACAAAGATTCTTTTCACTTGCAAACTCCACTCCATACATATATATGGGAAGGTACTAGCTCCAACTCGGTTTTACAGTGCAAACTGCAGGAACTTCAAACCGGCACTAGGAAACAGACTGAGAAACCAGAGTAAAAGTTTCCCCTGCAACCAGTTCCCTTTGTGCTAGATGAACGAATGTCTCTCCACATGCTCAGTTCTGAGAGATAAGTGTGTGTGAAAGCCGTACTTCACCTAGCTTGTTTGGAACACAAAGTTTCTTTTCACTTGCAAACTCCACTCCATACATATATATGGGGAGGTACTAGCTCCAACTCGGTTTTACAGTGAAAACTGCAGGAAATTCAAACCGACACTAGGAAACTGACTGAGAAACCAGAGTAAAAGTTTCTCCTGCAACCCGTTCCCTTTGTGCTAGATGAACGAACATCTGTACACATGCTCAATTCTGAGAGATGTGCGTGTGAAAGCCGTCCTTCACCTAGATTGTTTGGAACACTAAGTTTCTATTCAGTTGCAAACCCAACTCCATACATATATATGGGGAGGTACTAGCTCCAACTCGCTTTTACAGTGCAAACTGCAGGAAATTCAAACCGGCACTAGGAAACAGACTGAGAAACCAGAGTAAAAGTTTCTCCTGCAACCCGTTCCCTTTGTGCTACATGAACGAAAGTCTCCACAGGCTCAGTTCTGAGAGATAAGTGTGTGTGAATTCCGTCTTTCACCTAGCTTGTTGGGAACACAAAGTTTCTTTTCACTTGCAAAATCCACTCCATACATATATATGGGGAGGTACTAGCTCCAACTAGGTTTTACAGTGAAAACTGCAGGAAATTCAAACCGACACTAGGAAACAGACTGAGAAACCAGAGTAAAATTTTCTCTTGCAACCCGTTCCCTTTGTGCTAGATGAACGAACATCTGTACACATGCTCAGTTCTGAGAGATGTGTGTGTGAAAGCCGTCCTTCACCTAGATTGTTTGGAACACTAAGTTTCTTTTCAGTTGCAAACTCCACTCCATACATATATATGGGGAATTACTAGCTCCAACTCGGTTTTACAGTGAAAATTGTAGGAACTTCAAACCGGCACTAGGAAACAGACGGAGAAACCAGAGTAAAAGTATCTCCTGCAACCCGTTCCCTTTGTGCTAGATGAACGAACGTCTCTTCTCCTGCTCAGTTTTGAGAGATATGTGTGTGTGAAAGCCGTCCTTCACCTAGCTTGTTGGGAACACAAAGCTTCCTTTCAGTTGCAAACTCCACTCCATACATATATATGGGGATGTACTAGCTCCAACTCGGTTTTACAGTGCAAACTGCAGGAACTTCAAACCGACACTAGGAAACAGACGGAGAAAACAGAGTAAAAGTTACTCCTGCAACCCGTTCCCTTTGTGCTAGATGAACGAACATCTCTCCACATGTTCAGTTCTGAGAGATAAGTGTGTGTGAAAGCCGTCCTTCACCTAGCTTGTTGGGAACACAAATTTTCTTTTCACTTGCAAACTCCAATCCATACATATATATGGGGAGGTACTAGCTCCAACTCGGTTTTACAGTGCAAACTGCAGGAACTTCAAACCGGCACTAGGAAACAGACTGAGAAACCAGAGTAAAAGTTTCCCCTGCAACCCGTTCCCTTTGTGCTAGATGAACGAAAGTCTCTCCACATGCTCAGTTCTGAGAGATAAGTGTGTGTGAAAGCCGTCCTTCACCTAGCTTGTTGGGAACACAAAGTTTCTTTTCACTTGCAAACTCCACTCCATATATATATATGGAGAGGTACGAGCTCCAACTCGGTTTTACAGTGAAAATTTTAGGAACTTCAAACCGGCACTAGGAAACAGACTGAGAAACCAGAGTAAAAGTATATCCTGCAACCCGTTCCCTTTGTGCTAGATGAACGAACGTCTCTCCTCCTGCTCACTTCTGAGAGATATGTGTGTGAGAAAGCCGTCCTTCACCTAGATTGTTGGGAACACAAAGCTTCCTTTCAGTTGCAAACTCCACTCCATACATATATATGGGGATGTACTAGCTCCAACTCGGTTTTACAGTGCAAACTGCAGGAACTTCAAACCGACACTAGGAAACAGACGGAGAAAACAGAGTAAAAGTTACTCCTGCAACCCGTTCCCTTTGTGCTAGATGAGCGAACATCTCTCCACATGTTCAGTTCTGAGAGATAAGTGTGTGTGAAAGCCGTCCTTCACCTAGCTTGTTGGGAACACAAAGTTTATTTTCACTTGCAAACTCCACTCCATACATATATATGGGGAGGTACGAGCTCCAACTCGGTTTTACAGTGCAAACTACAGGAACTTCAAACCGGCACTAGGAAACAGACTGAGAAAAAAGAGTAAAAGTTTCCCCTGCAACCCGTTCCCTTTGTGCTAGATGAACGAACGTCTCTCCACATGCTCAGTTCTGAGAGATAAGTGTGTGTGAAAGCCGTCCTTCACATAGCTTGTTGGGAACACAAAGTTTCTTTTCACTTGAAAACTCCACTCCATACATATATATGGGGAGGTACGAGCTCCAACTCCGTTTTACAGTGAAAATTTTAGGAACTTCAAACCGGCACTAGGAAACAGACTGAGAAACCAGAGTAAAAGTATCTCCTGCAACCCGTTCCCTTTGTGCTAGATGAATGAACGTCTCTCCTCCTGCTCAGTTCTGAGAGATATGTGTGTGTGAAAGCCGTCCTTCACCTAGCTTGTTGGGAACACAAAGCTTCCTTTCAGTTTCAAACTCCACTCCATACATATATATGGGGATGTACTAGCTCCAACTCGGTTTTACAGTGCAAACTGCAGGAACTTCAAACCGACACTAGGAAACAGACGGAGAAAACAGAGTAAAAGTTACTCCTGCAACCCGTTCTCTTTGTGCTAGGTGAACGAACATCTCTCCACATGTTCAGTTCTGAGAGATAAGTGTGTGTGAAAGCCGTCCTTAACCTAGCTTGTTGGGAACACAGAGTTTCTTTTCACTTGCAAACTCCACTCCATACATATATATGGGGAGGTACTAGCTCCAACTCGGTTTTACAGTGCAAACTGCAGGAACTTCAAACCGGCACTAAGAAACAGACTGAGATACCAGAGTAAAAGTTTCTCCTGCAAACCGTTCCCTTTTTGCTAGATGAACGAACGTCTCTCCACAGGCTCAGTTCTGAGAGATAAGTGTGTGTGAAAGCCGTCCTTCAACTAGCTTGTTGGGAACACAAAGTTCTTTTCACTTGCAAACTCCACTCCATACATATATTTAGGGAGGTACTAGCTCCAACTCGGTTTTAAAGTGAAAACTGCAGGAACTTCAAACCAGCCCTAGGAAACACACTGAGAAACCAGAGTAAAAGTATCTCCTGCAACCCGTTCCCTTTTGTGCTAGATGAACGAACGTCTCTCCTCCTGCTCAGTTCTGAGAGATAAGTGTGTGTGAAAGCCGTCCTTCACCTAGCTTGTTGGGAACACAAAGCTTCTTTTCAGTTGCAAAATCCACTCCATACATATATATGTGGAGGCACTAGCTCCAACTCGGTTTTACAGTGAAAACTGCAGGAACTTCAAACCAGCCCTAGGAAACACACTGAAAACCAGAGTAAAAGTATCTCCTGCAACCCGTTCCCTTTTGTGCTAGATAAACGAACGTCTCTCCTCCTGCTCAGTTCTGAGAGATAAGTGTGTGTGAAAGCCGTCCTTCACCTAGCTTGTTGGGAACACAAAGCTTCTTTTCAGTTGCAAAATCCACTCCATACATATATATGAGTAGGTACTAGCTCCAACTCGGTTTTACAATGCAAACTTCAGGAACTTCAAACCGGCACTGGGAATCAGACTGAGAAACTAGAGTAAAAGTTACACCTGCAACCCGATCCATTTGTGCTAGATGAACGAAAATCTCTCCACATGCTCAGTTCTGAGAGATAAGTGTGTGTGAAAGCCGTCCTTCACCTAGCTTGTTGGGAACACAAAGTTTCTTTTCAGTTGCAAACTCCAATCCATACTTATATAAGGGGAAGTACTAGCTCCAACTCGGTTTTACAATGAAAACTGCAGGAACTTCAAACCGTCACTAGGAAACAGACTGAGAAACCAGAGTAAATGTTTCTCCTGCAACCCGTTCCCTTTGTGATAGATGAACGAACGTCTCTCCACATGCTCAGTTCTGAGAGATAAGTGTGTGTGTAAGCCGTCCTTCACCTAGCTTGTTGGGAACACAAAGTTTCTTTTCACTTGAAAACTCCACTCCATGCATATATATGGGGAGGTACGAGCTCCAAATCGGTTTTACAGTGAAAATTGTAGGATCTTCAAACCGGCACTAGGAAACAGTCTGAGAAACCAGAGTAAAAGTATCTCCTGCAACCCGTTCCCTTTGTGCTAGATGAACGAACGTCTCTCAACATGCTCAGTTCTGAGAGATAAGTGTGTCTGAAAGCCGTCCTTCACCTAGCTTGTTGGGAACACAAAGCTTCCTTTCAGTTGCAAACTCCACTCCATACATATATATGGGGATGTACTAGCTCGAACTCGGTTTTACAGTGCAAACTGCAGGAACTTCAAACCGACACTAGGAAACAGACGGAGAAAACAGAGTAAAAGTATCTCCTGCAACCCGTTCCCTTTGTCCTAGATGAACGAACGTCTCTCAACATGTTCAGTTCTGAGAGTTAAGTGTGTGTGAAAGCCGTCCTTAACCTAGCTTGTTAGGAACACAAAGTTTCTTTTCACTTGCAAACTCCACTCCATACATATATATGGGGAGGTACTAGCTCCAACTCGGTTTTACACTGCAAACTGCAGGAACTTCAAACCGGCACTAAGAAACAGACTGAGATACCAGAGTAAAAGTTTCTCCTGCAAACCGATCCCTTTGTGGTAGATGAACGAACGTCTCTCCACATGCTCAGTTCTGAGAGATAAGTGTGTGTGAAAGCCGTCCTTCAACTAGCTTGTTGGGAACACAAAGTTCTTTTCACTTGCAAACTCCACTCCATACATATATATGGGGAGGTACAAGCTCCAACTCGGTTTTACAGTGAAAACTGCAGGAACTTCAAACCAGCCCTAGGATACACACTGAGAAACCAGAGTAAAAGTTTCCCCTGCAAACCGTTCCCTTTGTGCTAGATGAACGAACGTCTCTCCACATGCTCAGTTCTGAGAGATAAGTGTGTGTCAAAGCCGTACTTCACCTAGCTTGTTTGGAACACAAATTTTCTTTTCACTTGCAAACTCCACTCCATACATATATATGGGGAGGTTCTAGCTCCAACTTGGTTTTACAGTGAAAACTGCAGGAACTTGAAACCGACACTAGGAAACAGACTGAGAAACCAGAGTAAAAGTTTCTCCTGCAACCCGTTCCCTTTCTGCTAGATGAACGAACGTCTGTACACATGCTCAGTTCTGAGAGATGTGTGTGTGAAAGCCGCCCTTCACCTAGATTATTTGGAACACTAAGTTTCTTTTCAGTTGCAATCTCCACTCCATACATATATATGGGGAGGTACTAGCTCCAACTCGGTTTTACAGTGCAAACTACAGGAACATCAAACCGGCACTAGGAAACAGACTGAGAAACCAGAGTAAAAGATTCTCCTGCAAACCGTTCCCTTTGTGCTAGATGAACGAACGTCGCTCCACATGCTCAGTTCTGAGAGATAAGTGTGTGTGAAAGCCGTCCTTCACCTAGCTTGTTGGGAACACAAAGTTTCTTTTCACTTGCAAACTCCACTCCATACATATATATGGGGAGGAACGAGCTCCAAATCGGTTTTACAGTGAAAACTGCAGGAACTTCAAAACGGCACTAGGAAACAGACTGAGAAACCTGAGTAACAGTTTCTCCTGCAACCCGTTCCCTTTGTGCTAGATGAACGAACGTCTCTCCACATGCTCAGTTCTGAGAGATAAGTGAGTGTGAAAGCCGTCCTTCAACTAGCTTGTTGGGAACACAAAGTTTCTTTTCACTAGCCAACTCCACTCCATACATATATATGGGGAGGTACGAGCTACAACTCGGGTTTACAGTGAAAAATGAAGGAACTTCAAACTGGCACTAGGAAACAGACTGAGAAACCAGAGTAAAAGTATTTCCTGCAACCCGTTCCCTTTGTGCTAAATGAACGAACGTCTCTCCTCCTGCTAAGTTCTGAGAGATAAGTGTGTGTGAAAGCCGTCCTTCACCTAGCTTGTTGGGAACACAAAGTTTCTTTTCACTTGCAAACTCCACTCCATACATATATATGGGAAGGTACTAGCTCCAACTCGGTTTTACAGTGCAAACTGCAGGAACTTCAAACCGGCACTAGGAAACAGACTGAGAAACCAGAGTAAAAGTTTCCCCTGCAACCCGTTCCCTTTGTGCTAGATGAACGAACGTCTCCCCACATGCTCAGTTCTGAGAGATAAGTGTGTGTGAAAGCCGTCCTTCACCCAGCTTGTTGGGAACACAAATCTTCTTTTCAGTTGCAAAATCCACTCCATACATATATATGGGGAGGTACAAGCTCCAACTCGGTTTTACAGTGCAAACTTAAGGAACTTCAAAAAGGCACTAGGAAACAGACGGATAAAACAGAGTAAAAGTTACTCCTGCAACCCGTTCCCTTTGTGCTAGATGAACGAACATCTCTCCAAATGTTCAGTTCTGAGAGATAAGTGTGTGTGAAAGCCGTGCTTCAGCTAGCTTGTTGGGAACACAAAGTTTCTTTTCACTTGCAAACTCCACTCCATACATATATATGGGGAGGTACTAGCTCCAACTCGGTTTTACAGTGCAAACTGCAGGAACTTCAAACCGGCACTAAGAAACAGACTGAGATACCAGAGTAAAAGTTTCTCCTGCAAACCGTTCCCTTTGTGCTAGATGAACGAACGTCGCTCCACATGCTCAGTTCTGAGAGATAAGTGTGTGTGAAAGCCGTCCTTCAACTAGCTTGTTGGGAACACAAAGCTTCCTTTCAGTTGCAAACTCCACTCCATACATATATATGGGTATGTACTAGCTCCAACTCGGTTTTACAGTGCAAACTGCAGGAACTTCAAACCGACACTAGGAAACAGACGGAGAAAACAGAGTAAAAGTTACTCCTGCAACTCGTTCCCTTTGTGCTAGATGAACGAACATCTCTCCACATGTTCAGTTCTGAGAGATAAGTGTGTGTGAAAGCCGTCCTTCACCTAGCTTGTTGGGAACACAAAGTTTCTTTTCATTTGCAAACTCCACTCCATACATATATATGGGGAGGTACTAGCTCCAACTCGGTTTTACAGTGCAAACTGCCGGAACTTCAAACCGGCACTAGGAAACAGACTGGGAAACCAGAGTAAAAGTTTCCCCTGCAACCCGTTCCATTTGTGCTAGATGAATGAACGTCTCTCCACATGCTCAGTTCTGAGAGATAAATGTGTGTGAAAGCCGTCCTTCACCTAGCTTGTTGGGAACACAAAGTTTCTTTTCACTTGAAAACTCCACTCCATACATATATATGGGGAGGTACGAGCTCCAACTCGGTTTTACAGTGAAAATTTTAGGAACTTCAAACCGGCACTAGGAAACAGACTGAGATACCAGAGTAATAGTATCTCCTGCAACCCGTTCCCTTTGTGCTGGATGAACGAACGTCTCTCCTCCTGCTCAGTTCTGAGAGATATGTGTGTGTGAAAGCCGTCCTTCACCTAGCTTGTTGGGAACACAAAGCTTCCTTTCAGTTTCAAACTCCACTCCATACATATATATGGGGATGTACTAGCTCCAACTCGGTTTTACAGTGCAAACTGCAGGAACTTCAAACCGACACTAGGAAACAGACGGAGAAAACAGAGTAAAAGTTACTCCAGCAACCCGTTCCCTTTGTGCTAGGTGAACGAACATCTCTCCACATGTTCAGTTCTGAGAGATAAGTGTGTGTGAAAGCCGTCCTTAACCTAGCTTGTTGGGAACACAAAGTTTCTTTTCACTTGCAAACTCCACTCCATACATATATATGGGGAGGTACTAGCTCCAACTCTGTTTTACAGTGCAAACTGCAGGAACCTCAAACCGGCACTAAGAAACAGACTGAGATACCAGAGTAAAAGTTTCTCCTGCAAACCGTTCCCTTTGTGCTAGATGAACGAACGTCTCTCCACATGCTCAGTTCTGAGAGTTAAGTGTGTGTGAAAGCCGTCTTTCAACTAGCTTGTTGGGAACACAAAGTTCTTTTCACTTGCAAACTCCACTCCATACATATATATAGGGAGGTACTAGCTCCAACTCGGTTTTACAGTGAAAACTGCAGGAACTTCAAACCAGCCCTAGGAAACACACTGAGAAACCAGAGTAAAAGTATCTCCTGCAACCCGTTCCCTTTTGTGCTAGATGAACGAACGTCTCTCCTCCTGCTCAGTTCTGAGAGATAAGTGTGTGTGAATGCCGTCCTTCATCTAGCTTGTTGGGAACACAAAGCTTCTTTTCAGTTGCAAAATCCACTCCATACATATATATGGGGAGGCACTAGCTCCAACTCGGTTTTACAGTGAAAACTGCAGGAACTTCAAACCAGCCCTAGGAAACACACTGAGAAACCAGAGTAAAAGTATCTCCTGCAACCCGTTCCCTTTTGTGCTAGATAAACGAACGTCTCTCCTCCTGCTCAGTTCTGAGAGATAAGTGTGTGTGAAAGCCGTCCTTCACCTAGCTTGTTGGGAACACAAAGCTTCTTTTCAGTTCAAAATCCACTCCATACATATATATGGGGATGTACTAGCTCCAACTCAGTTTTACAGTGCAAACTTCAGGAACTTCAAACCGGCACTGGGAAACAGACTGAGAAACTAGAGTAAAAGTTACACCTGCAACCCGATCCCTTTGTGCTAGATGAACGAACATCTCTCCACATGCTCAGTTCTGAGAGATAAGTGTGTGTGAAAACCGTCCTTCACCTAGCTTGTTGGGAACACAAAGTTTCTTTTCAGTTGCAAACTCCACTCCATACATATATATGGGGAAGTACTAGCTCCAACACGGTTTTACAGTGAAAACTGCAGGAACTTCAAACCGGCACTAGGAAACAGACTGAGAAACCAGAGTAAATGTTTCTCCTGCAACCCGTTCCCTTTGTGATAGATGAACGAAAGTCTCTCCACATGCTCAGTTCTGAGAGATAAGTGTGTGTGTAAGCCATCCTTCACCTAGCTTGTTGTGAACACAAAGTTTCTTTTCACTTGAAAACTACACTCCATACATATATATGGGGAGGTACGAGCTCCAACTCGGTTTTACAGTGAAAATTGTAGGAACTTCAAACCGGCACTAGGAAACAGACTGAGAAACCAGAGTAAAAGTATCTCCTGCAACCCGTTCCCTTTGTGCTAGATGAACGAACGTCTCTCAACATGCTCAGTTCAGAGAGATAAGTGTGTCTGAAAGCCGTCCTTCACCTAGCTTGTTGGGAACACAAAGCTTCCTTTCAGTTGCAAACTCCACTCCATACATATATATGGGGATGTACTGGCTCCAACTCGGTTTTACAGTGCAAACTGCAGGAACTTCAAACCGACACTAGGAAACAGACGGAGAAAACAGAGTAAAAGTATCTCCTGCAACCCGTTCCCTTTGTGCTAGATGAACGAACGTCTCTCAACATGTTCAGTTCTGAGAGATAAGTGTGTGTGAAAGCCGTCCTTAACCTAGCTTGTTGGGAACAAAAAGTTTCTTTTCACTTGCAAACTCCACTCCATACATATATATGGGGAGGTACTAGCTCCAACTCGGTTTTACAGTGCAAACTGCAGGAACTTCTAACCGGCACTAAGAAACAGACTGAGATACCAGAGTAAAAGTTTCTCCTGCAAATCGTTCCCTTAGTGATAGATGAACGAACGTCTCTCCACATGCTCAGTTCTGAGAGATAAGTGTGTGTGAAAGCCGTCCTTCAACTAGCTTGTTGGGAACACAATGTTCTTTTCACTTGCAAACTCCACTCCATACATATATATGGGGAGGTACAAGCTCCAACTCGGTTTTACAGTGAAAATTGCAGGAACTTCAAATCAGCCCTAGGATACACACTGAGAAAACAGAGTAAAAGTTTCCCCTGCAACCCGTTCCCTTTGTGCTAGATGAACGAACGTCTTTCCACATGCTCAGTTCTGAGAGATAAGTGTGTGTCAAAGCCGTACTTCAACTAGCTTGTTTGGAACACAAATTTTCTTTTCACTTGCAAACTCCACTCCATACATATATATGGGGAGGTTCTAGCTCCAACTTGGTTTTACAGTGAAAACTGCAGGAACTTCAAACCGACACTAGGAAACAGACTGAGAAACCAGAGTAAAAGTTTCTCCTGCAACACATTCCCTTTGTGCTAGATGAACGAACGTCTGTACACATGCTCAGTTCTGAGAGATGTGTGTGTGAAAGCCGCCCTTCACCTAGATTATTTGGAACACTAAGTTTCTTTTCAGTTGCAAACTCCACTCCATACATATATATGGGGAGGTACTAGCTCCAACTCGGTTTTAAAGTGCAAACTACAGGAACATCAAACCGGCACTAGGAAATAGACTGAGAAACCAGAGTAAAAGATTCTCCTGCAAACCGTTCCCTTTGTGCTAGATGAACGAACGTCGCTCCACATGCTCAGTTCTGAGAGATAAGTGTGTGTGAAAGCCGTCCTTCACCTAGTTTGTTGGGAACACAAAGTTTCTTTTCACTTGCAAACTCCACTCCATACATATATATGGGGAGGTACGAGCTCCAAATCGGTTTTACAGTGAAAACTGCAGGAACTTCAAAACGGCACTAGGAAACAGACTGAGAAACCTGAGTAAAAGTTTCTCCTGCAACCGCTTCCCTTTGTGCTAGATGAACGAACGTCTCTCCACATGCTCAGTTCTGAGAGATAAGTGAGTATGAAAGCCGTCCTTCAACTAGCTTGTTGGGAACACAAAGTTTCTTTTCACTAGCCAACTCCACTCCATACATATATATGGGGAGGTACGAGCTACAACTCGGTTTTACAGTGAAAAATGTAGGAACTTCAAACCGGCACTAGGAAACAGACTGAGAAACCAGAGTAAAATATTTCCTGCAACCCGTTCCATTTGTGCTAGATGAACGAACGTCTCTCCTCCTGCTCAGTTCTGAGAGATAAGTGTGTGTGAAAACCGTCCTTCACCTAGCTTGTTGGGAACACAAATTTTCTTTTCAGTTGCAAAATCCACTCCATACATATATATGGGGAGGTACTAGCTCCAACTCGGTTTTACAGTGCAAACTGCAGGATCTTCAAATCGGCACTGGGAAACAGACTGAGAAACTAGAGTAAAAGTTACTCCTGCAAACCGTTCCCTTTGTGCTAGATGAACGAACATCTCTCCACATGCTCAGTTCTGGGAGATAAGTGTGTGTGAAAGCCGTCCTTCACCTAGCTTGTTGGGAACACAAAGTTTCTTTTCAGTTGCAAACTCCAATCCATACATATATATGGGGAAGTACTAGCTCCAACTCGGTTTTACAGTGAAAACTGCAGGAACTTCAAACCGGCACTAGGAAACAGACTGAGAAACCAGAGTAAATGTTTCTCCTGCAACCCGTTCCCTTTGTGCTAGATGAACGAACGTCTCTCCACATGCTCAGTTCTGAGAGATAAGTGTGTGTGAAAGCCGTCCTTCAACTAGCTTGTTGGGAACACAAAGTTCTTTTCACTTGCAAACTCCACTCCATACATATATATGGGGAGGTCCTAGCTCCAACTCGGTTTTACAGTGAAAACTGCAGGAACTTCAAACCAGCCCTAGGAAACAGACTGAGAAACCAGAGTAATAGTTTCCCCTGCAACCCGTTCCCTTTGTGCTAGATGAACGAACGTATCTCCACATGCTCAGTTCTGAGAGATAAGTGTGTGTGAAAGCCTTACTTCACCTAGCTTGTTGGGAACACAAAATTTCTTTTCACTTGCAAACTCCACTCCATACATATATATGGGGAGGTTCTAGCTCCAACTCGGTTTTACAGTGAAAACTGCAGGAACTTCAAACCGACACTAGGAAACAGACTGAGAAACCAGAGTAAAAGTTTCTCCTGCATACCGTTCCCTTTCTGCTAGATGAACGAACGTCTGTACACATGCTCAGTTCTGAGAGATGTGTGTGTGAAAGCCGCCCTTCACCTAGATTATTTGGAACACTAAGTTTCTTTTCAGTGGCAAACTCCACTCCATACATATATATGGGGAGGTACTAGCTCCAACTCGGTTTTACAGTGCAAACTACAGGAACATCAAACCGACACTAGGAAACAGACTGAGAAACCAGAGTAAAAGTTTCTCCTGCAAACCGTTCCCTTTGTGCTAGATGAACGAACGTCGCTCCACATGCTCAGTTCTGAGACATAAGTGTGTGTGAAAGCCGTCCTTCACCTAGCTTGTTGGGAACACAAAGTTTCTTTTCACTTGCAAACTCCACTCCATACATATATATGGGGAGGTACGAGCTCCAAATTGGTTTTACAGTGAAAACTGCAGCAACTTCAAAACGGCACTAGGAAACAGACTGAAAAACCAGAGTAAAAGTATCTCCAGCAGCCCGTTCCCTTTTTGCTAGATGAACGAACGTCTCTCCTCCTGATCAGTTCTGAGAGATAAGTGTGTGTGAAAGCCGTCCTTCACCTAGCTTGTTGGGAACACAAAGTTTCTTTTCAGTTGCAAACTCCAATCCATACATATATATGGGGAAGTACTAGCTCCAACTCGGTTTTACAGTGAAAAGTGCAGGAACTTCAAACCGGCACTAGGAAACAGACTGAGAAACCAGATTAAATGTTTCTCCTGCAACCCGTTCCCTTTGTGCTAGATGAACGAACGTCTCTCCACATGCTCAGTTCTGAGAGATAAGTGTGTGTGAAAGCCGTCCTTCACCTAGCTTGTTGGGAACACAAAGTTTCTTTTCACTTGAAAACGCCACTCCACACATATATATGGTGAGGTACGAGCTCCAACTCGGTTTTACAGTGAAAATTGTAGGAATTTCAAACCGGCACTACGAAACAGACTGAGAAACCAGAGTAAAAGTTTCTCCTGCAACCCGTTCCCTTTCTGCTAGATGAACGAACGTCTTTCCTCCTGCTCAGTTCTGAGAGATATGTGTGTGTGAAAGCCGTCCTTCACCTAGCTTGTTGGGAACACAAAGCTTCCTTTCAGTTGCAAACTCCACTCCATACATATATATGGGGAGGTACTAGCTCCATCTCGGTTTTACAGTGCAAACTGCAGGAACTTCAAACCGGCACTTAGAAACAGACTGAGATACCAGAGTAAAAGTTTCTCCTGCAAACCGTTCCCTTTGTGCTAGATGAACGAACGTCTCTCCACATGCTCAGTTCTGAGAGATAAGTGTGTGTGAAAGCCGTCCTTCAACTAGCTTGTTGGGAACACAAAGTTCTTTTCACTTGCAAACTCCACTCCATACATATATATGGGGAGGTACTAGCTCCAACTCGGTTTTACAGTGAAAACTGCAGGAACTTCAAACCAGCCCTAGGAAACACACTGAGAAACCAGAGTAAAAGTTTCCCCTTCAATCCGTTCCCTTTGTGCTAGATGAACGAACATCTCTCCACATGATCAGTTCTGAGAGATAAGTGTGTGTGAAAGCCTTACTTCACCTAGCTTGTTGGGAACACAAAGTTTCTTTTCACTTGCAAACTCCACTCCATACATATATATGGGGAGGTTCTAGCTCCAACTCGGTTTTACAGTGAAAACTGCAGGAACTTCAAACCGACACTAGGAAACAAACTGAGAAACCAGATTAAAAGTTTCTGCTGCAAACCGTTCCTTTTGTCCTAGATGAACGAACGTCTGTACACATGCTCAGTTCTGAGAGATGTGTGTGTGAAAGCCGCCCTTCACCTTGATTATTTGGAACACTAAGTTTCTTTCAGTGGCAAACTCCACTCCATACATATATATGGGGAGGTACTAGCTCCAACTCGGTTTTACAGTGCAAACTACAGGAACATCAAACCGGCACTAGGAAACAGACTGAGAAACCAGAGTAAAAGTTTCTCCTGCAAACCGTTCCCTTTGTGCTAGATGAACGAACGTCGCTCCACATGCTCAGTTCTGAGAGATAAGTGTGTGTGAAAGCCGTCCTTCACCTAGCTTGTTGGGAACACAAAGTTTCTTTTCACTTGCAAACTCCACTCCATACATATATATGGGGAGGTAAGAGCTCCAAATCGGTTTTACAGTGAAAACTGCAGGAACTTCAAAATGGCACTAGGAAACAGACTGAAAAACCAGAGTAAAAGTATCTCAAGCAACCCGTTCCCTTTGTGCTAGATGAACGAACGTCTCTCCTCCTGCTCAGTTCTGAGAGATAAGTGTGTGTGAAAGCCGTCCTTCACCTAGCTTGTTGATAACACAAAGCTTCTTTTCAGTTGCAAACTCCAATCGATACATATATATGGGGAGGTACTAGCTCCAACTCGGTTTTACAGGGCAAACTGCAGTAACTTCAACCCGGCACTAGTAAACAGACTGAGAAACCAGAGTAAAAGTTACCCTGCAACACGTTCCCTTTGTTCTAGATGAATGAACATCTCTCCAAATGCTCAGTTCTGAGAGATATGTGTGTGTGAAAGCCGTCCTTCAGCTAGCTTGTAGGGAACACAAAGTTTCTTTTCACTTGCAAACTCCACTCCATACATATATATGGGGAGGTACAAGCTCCAACTCGGTTTTACAGTGAAAACTGCAGGAACTTCAAACCGACATTAGGAAACAGACTGAGAAACCAGAGTAAAAGTTTCTCCTGCCAACCTTTCCCTTTGTGCTAGATGAACGAACGTCTCTCCTCCTGCTCAGTTCTGAGAGATAAGTGTGTGTGAAAGCCGTCCTTCACCTAGCTTGTTGATAACACAAAGCTTCTTTTCAGTTGCAAACTCCACTCCATACATATATATGGGGATGTACGAGCTCCAACTCGGTTTTACAGTGCAAACTGCAGGAACTTCAAACCGGCACTAGGAAACAGACTGAGAAAACAGAGTAAAAGTTTCTCCTGCAAACCGTTCCCTTTGTGCTAGATGAACGAACATCTCTCCACATGCTCAGTTCTGAGAGATAAGTGTGTGTGAAAGCCGTCCTTCACCTAGCTTGTTGGGAAAACAAAGTTTCTTTTCAGTTGCAAACTCCAATCCATACATATATATGGGGAAGTACTAGCTCCAACTCGGTTTTACAGTGAACACTGCAGGAACTTCAAACCGGTACTAGGAAACAGACTGAGAAACCAGAGTAAATGTTTCTCCTGCAACCCGTTCCCATTGTGCTAGATGAACGAACGTCTCTCCACATGCTCATTTCTGAGAGATAAGTGTGTGTGAAAGCCGTCCTTCACCTAGCTTGTTGGGAACACAAAGTTTCTTTTCACTTGAAAACACCACTCCATACATATATATGGGGAGGTACGAGCTCCAACTCGGTTTTACAGTGAAAATTGTAGGAATTTCAAACCGGCACTAGGAAACAGACTGAGAAACCAGAGTAAAAGTTTCTCCTGCAACCCGTTCCCTTTGTGCTAGATGAACGAAAGTCTCTCCTCCTGCTCAGTTCTGAGAGATATGTGTGTGTGAAAGCCGTCCTTCACCTAGCTTGTTGGGAACACAAAGCTTCCTTTCAGTTGCAAACTCAACTCCATACATATATATGGGGATGTACTAGCTCCAACTCGGTTTTACAGTGCAAACTGCAGGAACTTCAAACCGACACTAGGAAACATGCGGAGGAAATAGAGTAAAAGTTACTCCTGCAACCCGTTCCCTTTGTGCTAGATGAACGAACATCTCTCCACATGTTCAGTTCTGAGAGATAAGTGTGTGTGAAAGCCGTCCTTCACCTAGCTTGTTGGGAACACAAAGTTTCTTTTCACTTGCAAACTCCACTCCATACATATATATGGGGAGGTACTAGCTCCAACTCGGTTTTACTGTGCAAACTGCAGGAACTTCAAACCGGCACTTAGAAACAGACTGAGATACCAGAGTAATAGTTTCTCCTGCAAACCGTTCCCTTTGTGCTAGATGAATGAACGTCTCTCCTCCTGCTCAGTTCTGAGAGATAAGTGTGTGTGAAAGCCGTCCTTCACCTAGCTTGTTGATAAAACAAAGCTTCTTTTCAGTTGCAAACTCCACTCGATACATATATATGGGGAGGTAGTAGCTCCAACTCGGTTTTACAGGGCAAACTGCAGTAACTTCAACCCGGCACTAGTAAACAGACTGAGAAACCAGAGTAAAAGTTACCCTGCAACCCGTTCCCTTTGTTCTAGATGAATGAACATCTCTCCACATGCTCAGCTCTGAGAGATAAGTGTGTGTGAAAGCCGTCCTTCAACTAGCTTGTAGGGAACACAAAGTTTCTTTTCACTTGCAAATTCCACTCCATAAATATATATGGGGAGGTACTAGCTCCAACTCGGTTTTACAGTGAAAACTGCAGGAACTTCAAACCGACACTAGGAAACAGACTGAGAATCCAGAGAAAAGTTTCTCCTGCAAACCGTTCCCTTTGTGCTAGATGAACGAACGTCTGTACACATGCTCAGTTCTGAGAGATGTGTGTGTGAAAGCCGTCCTTCACCTAGATTGTTTGGAACACTAAGTTTCTTTTCAGTTGCAAAATCCACTCCATACATTTATATGGGGAGGTACGAGCTCCAACTCGGTTTTACAGTGAAAACTGCAGGAACTTCAAACCGACACTAGGAAACAGACTGAGAAACCAGAGTAAAAGTTTCTTCTGCAACCCATTCCCTTTGTGCTAGATGAACGAACGTCTGTACACATGCTAAATTCTGAGAGAAGTGTGTGTGAAAGCCGTCCTTCACCTAGATTGTTTGGAACACTAAGTTTCTTTTCAGTTGCAAACTCCACTCCATACATATATATGGGGATGTACTAGCTCCAACTCGGTTTTACAGTGCAAACTGCAGGAACTTCAAACCGGCACTAGGAAACAGACTGAGAAAACAGAGAAAAAGTTTCTCCTGCAAACCGTTCCCTTTGTACTAGATGAACGAACGTCGCTCCACATGCTCAGTTCTGAGAGATAAGTGTGTGTGAAAGCCGTCCTTCATCTAGCTTGTTGGGAACACAAAGTTTCTTTTCACTTGTTTACTCCACTCCATATATATATATGGGGAGGTACGAGCTCCAACTCGGTTTTACAGTGAAACCTGCCGGAACTTCAAACCGGCTCTAGGAAACAGACTGAGAAACCAGAGTAAAAGTTTCTCCTGCAAACCGTTCCCTTTGTGCCAGATGAACGAAAGTCTCCACAGGCTCAGTTCTGAGAGATAAGTGTGTGTGAAAGCCGTCCTTCAACTAGCTTGTTGGGAACACAAAGTTTATTTACAGCTGCAAACTCCACTCCATACATATATATGGGGATGTACAAGCTCCAACTCGGTTTTACAGTGAAAACTGCAGGAACTTCAAACCGGCACTAGGAATCAGACTGAGAAACCAGAGTAAAATTTCCCCTGCAACCCGTTCCCTTTGTGCTAGATGAACGAATGTCTCTCCACATGCTCAGTTCTGAGAGATAAGTGTGGGTGAAAGCCGTCCTTCACCTAGCTTGTTGGGAACACAAAGCTTCTTTTCAGTTGCAAAATCCACTCCATACACATATATGGGGTGGTACTAGCTCCAACTCAGTTTTACAGTGTAAACTTCAGGAACTTCAAACCGGCACTAGGAAACAAACTGAGAAACTAGGGTAAAAGTTACTCCTGCAACCCGTTCCCTTTGTGTTAGATGAACGAACATCTCTCCACATGCTCAGTTCTGAGAGATAAGTGTGTGTGAAAGCTGTCCTTCACCAAGCTTGTTGGGAACACTAAGTTTCTTTTCAGTTGCAAACTCCAATCCATACATATATATGGGGAAGTACTAGCTCCAACTCGGTTATACAGTGAAAACTGCAGGAACTTCTAACCGGCACTAGGAAACAGACTGAGAAACCAGAGTAAATGTTTCTCCTGCAACCCGTTCCCGTTGTGCTAGATGAACGAATGTCTCTCCACATGCTCAGTTCTGAGAGATAAGTGTGTGTGAAAGCCGTCCTTCACCTAGATTGTTGGGAACACAAAGTTTCTTTTCACTTGAAAACTCCACTCCATACATATATATGGGGAGGTACGAGCTCCAACTCGGTTTTACAGTGAAAACTGCAGGAACTTCAAACCGACACTAGGAAACAGTCAGAGAAACCAGAGTAAAAGTTTCTCCTTCAACCCGTTCCCTTTGTGCTAGATGAACGAACGTCTGTACACATGATAAGTTCTGAGAGAAGTGTGTGTGAAAGCCGTCCTTCACCTAGATTGTTTGGAACACTAAGTTTCTTTTCAGTTGCAAACTCCACTCCATACATATATATGGGGATGTACTAGCTCCAACTCGGTTTTACAGTGCAAACTGCAGGAACTTCAAACCGGCACTAGGAAACAGACTGAGAAAACAGAGTAAAAGTTTCTCCTGCAAACCGTTCCCTTTGTGCTAGATGAACGAACGTCGCTCCACATGCTCAGTTCTGAGAGATAAGTGTGTGTGAAAGCCGTCCTTCATCTAGCTTGTTGGGAACACAAACTTTCTTTTCACTTGCTAACTCCACTCCATATATATATATGGGGAGGTACGAGCTCCAACTCGGTTTTACAGTGAAAACTGCAGGAACTTCAAACCGGCACTAGGAAACAGACTGAGAAACCAGAGAAAAATTTTCTCCTGCAATCCGTTCCCTTTGTGCCAGATGAACGAAAGTCTCCACAGGCTCAGTTCTGAGAGATAAGTGTGTGTGAAAGCCGTCCTTCAACTGGCTTGTTGGGAACACAAAGTTTCTTTACAGCTGCAAACTCCACTCCATACATATATATGGGGAGGTACAAGCTCCAACTCGGTTTTACAGTGAAAACTGCAGGAACTTCAAACCGGCACTAGGAATCAGACTGAGAAACCAGAGTAAAATTTTCCCCTGCAACCCGTTCCCTTTGTGCTAGATGAACGAACGTCTCTCAACAGGTCAGTTCTGAGAGATATGTGTGTGTGAAAGCCGCCTTCACCTAGATGGTTGGGAACACAAAGTTTCTTTTCAATTGCAAACTCCATTCCATACATATATATGGGGAGGTACTAGCTCCAACTCGGTTTTACCAAGAAAAATGCAGGAACTACAAACCGGCACTAGGAAACAGACTGAGAAACCAGAGTAAAAGTTTCCCCTGCCACCCGTTCCCTTTGTGCTAGATGAACGAACGTCTCTCCACATGCTCAGTTCTGAGAGATATATGTGTGTAAAAGCCGTCCTTCACCTAGCTTGTTGGGAACACAAAGTTTCTTTTCACTTGCAAACTCCACTCCATACATATATATGGGGAGGTACAAGCTCCAACTCGGTTTTACAGTGCAAACTGCAGGAACTTCAAACCGGCACTAGGAAACAGACTGAGAAACCAGAGTAAAAGTCTCTCCTGCAACCCGTTCCCTTTGTGCTAGATGAACGAACAACTCTACTCCTGCTCAATTCTGAGAGATAAGTGTGTGTGAAAGCCGTCCTTCACCTAGCTTGTTGGGAACACAAAGCTTCTTTTCAGTTGCAAAATCCACTCCATACATATATATGGGGAGGTACTAGCTCCAACTCGGTTTTACAGTGCAAACTTCAGGAACTTCAAACCGGCACTAGGAAACAGACGGAGAAACTAGAGTAAAAGTTACTCCTGCAACCCGTTCCCTTTGTGCTAGATGAACGAACATCTCTCCACATGCTCAGTTCTGAGAGATAAGTGTGTGTGAAAGCCGTCCTTCACCTAGCTTGTTGGGAACACAAAGTTTCTTTTCAGTTGCAAACTCCAATCCATACATATATATGGGGAAGTACTAGCTCCAACCCGGTTTTACAGTGAAAACTGCAGGAACTTCAAACCGGCACTAGGAAACAGACTGAGAAACCAGAGAATATATTTCTCCTGCAACCCGTTCCCTTTGTGCTAGATGAACGAATGTCTCTCCACATGCTCAGTTCTGAGAGATAAGTGTGTGTGAAAGCCGTCCTTCACCTAGCTTGTTGGGAACACAGAGTTTCTTTTCACTTGAAAACTCCACTCCATACATATATATGGGGAGGTACTAGCTCCAACTCGGTTTTACAGTGCAAACTTCAGGAACTTCAAACCGGCACTAGGAAACAGACTGAGAAACAAGAGTAAAAGTATCTCCTGCAACCCCTTCCCTTTGTGCTAGATGAACGAACGTCTCTCCTCCTGCTCAATTCTGAGAGATAAGTGTGTGTGAAAGCCGTCCTTCACCTAGCTTGTTGGGAACACAAAGTTTCTTTTCACTTGCAAACACCTCTCCATACATATATATGGGGAGGTACAAGCTCCAACTCGGTTTTACAGTGCAAACTGCAGGAACTTCAAACCGGCACTAGGAAACAGACTGAGAAACCAGAGTAAAAGTATCTCCTGCAACCCGTTCCCTTTGTGCTAGATGAACGAACGTCTCTCCTCCTGCACAATTCTGAGAGATAAGAGTGTGTGAAAGCCGTCCTTCACCTAGCTTGTTGGGAACACAAAGCTTCTTTTCAGTTGCAAAATCCACTCCATACATATATATGGGGAGGTACTAGCTCCAACTCGGTTTTACAGTGCAAACTTCGGGAACTTCAAACCGGCCCTAGGAAACAGACTGAGAAACTAGAGTAAAAGTTACTCCTGCAACCCGTTCCCTTTGTGCTAGATGAACGAACATCTCTCCACATGCTCAGTTCTGAGAGATAAGTGTGTGTGTAAGCCGTCCTTCACCTTGCTTGTTGGGAACACAAAGTTTCTTTTCAGTTGCAAACTCCAATCCATACATATATATGGGGAAGTACTAGCTCCAACTCGGTTTTACAGTGAAAACTGCAGGAACTTCAAAACGGCACTAGGAAACAGACTGAGAAACCAGAGAAAATATTTCTCCTGCAACCCTTTCCCTTTGTGCTAGATGAACGAATGTCTCTTCACATGCTCAGTTCTGAGAGATAAGTGTGTGTGAAAGCCGTCTTTCAACTAGCTTGTTGGGATCACAAAGTTTCTTTTCACTTGAAAACTCCACTCCATACAAATATATGGGGAGGTACGAGCTCCAAGTCGGTTTTACAGTGATAAATGTAGGAACTTCAAACCGGCACTAGGAAACAGACTGAGAAACCAGAGTAAAAGTATCTCCTGCAACCCGTTCCCTTTGTGCTAGATGAACGAACGTCTCTCCTCCTGCTCAATTCTGAGAGATAAGTGTGTGTGAAAGCCGTCCTTCACCTAGCTTGTTGGGAACACAAAGCTTCTTTTCAGTTTGAAAATCCAATCCATACATATATATGGGGAGGTACTAGCTCCAACTCGATTTTACAGTGCAAACTTCAGGAACTTCAAACCGGCACTAGGAAACAGACTGAGAAACCAGAGTAAAAGTTTCTGCTGCAACCCATTCCCTTTGTGCTAGATGAACGAACATCTCTCCACATGCTAAGTTCTGAGAGATAAGTGTGTGTGAAAGTCGTCCTTCACCTAGCTTGTTGGGAACACTAAGTTTCTTTTCACTTGCAAACTCCACTCCATACATATATATGGGGAGGTACGAGCTCCAACTCGGTTTTATAGTGAAAACTGTAGGAACTTCAAACCGGCACTAGGAAACAGACTGAGAAACCAGAGTAAAAGTATCTCCTGCAACCCGTTCCTTTGTGCTAGATGAACGAACGTCTCTCCCCCTGCTCAATTCTGAGAGATAAGTGTGTGTGAAAGCCGTCCTTCACCTAGCTTGTTGGGAACACAAAGCATCTTTTCAGTAGCAAAATCCACTCCATACACATATATGGGGAGGTACGAGCTCCAACTCTGTTTTACAGTGCAAACTTCAGGAACTTCAAACCGGCACTAGGAAACAGACTGAGAAACCAGAGTAAAAGTTTCCCCTGCAACCCGTGCCCTTTGTGCTAGATGAACGAACATCTCTCCACATGCTCAGTTCTGAGAGATAAGTGCGTGTGAAAGCCGTCCTTCACCTAGATTGTTGGGAACACTAAGTTTCTTTTCAGTTGCAAACTCCAATCCATACATATATATGGGGAGGTACAAGCTCCAACTCGGTTTTACAGTGAAACCTGCAGGAACTTCAAACCGGCACTAGGAAACAGACTGAGAAACCAGAGTAAAAGTTTCCCCTGCAACCCGTTCCCTTTGTGCTAGATGAACGAACGTCTCTCAACAGGATCAGTTCTGAGAGATATGTGTGTGTGAAAGCCGCCTTCACCTAGATGGTTGGGAACACAATGTTTCTTTTCAATTGCAAACTCCATTCCATACATATATATGGGGAGGTACTAGCTCCAACTCGGTTTTACCATGAAAAATGCAGGAACTTCAAACCGGCACTAGGAAACAGACTGAGAAACCAGAGTAAAAGTTTCCCCTGCAACCCGTTCCCTTTGTGCTAGATGAACGAACGTCTCTCCACATGCTCAGTTCTGAGAGATATATGTGTGTAAAAGCCGTCCTTCACCTAGCTTGTTGGGAACACAAAGTTTCTTTTCACTTGCAAACTCCACTCTATACATATATATGGGGAGGTACAAGCTCCAACTCGGTTTTACAGTGCAAACTGCAGGAACTTCAAACCGGCACTAGGAAACAGACTGAGAAACCAGAGTAAAAGTATCTCCTGCAACCCGTTCCCTTTGTGCTAGATTAACGAACATCTCTCCACATGCTCAGTTCTGAGAGATAAGTGTGTGTGAAAGCCGTCTTTCACCTAGCTTGTTGGGAACACAAAGTTTCTTTTCACTTGAAAACTCCACTCCATACATATATATGGGGAGGTACGAGCTCCAACTCGGTTTTACAGTGATAATTGTAGGAACTTCAAACCGGCACTAGGAAACAGACTGAGAAACCAGAGTAAAAGTATCTCCTGCAACCCGTTCCCTTTGTGCTAGATGAACGAACGTCTCTCCTCCTGCTCAATTCTGAGAGATAAGTGTGTGTGAAAGCCGTCCTTCACCTAGCTTGTTGGGAACACAAAGCTTCTTTTCACTTTGAAAATCCAATCCATACATATATATGGGGAGGTACTAGCTCCAACTCGGTTTTACAGTGCAAACTTCAGGAACTTCAAACCGGCACTAGGAAACAGACTGAGAAACCAGAGTAAAAGTTTCTGCTGCAACCCGTTCCCTTTGTGCTGGATGAATGAACATCTCTCCACATGCTCAGTTCTGAGAGATAAGGGTGTGTGAAAGCCGTCCTTCACCTAGCTTGTTGGGAACACAAAGTTTCTTTTCACTTGAAAACTCCATTCCATACATATATATGGGGAGGTACGAGCTCCAACTCTGTTTTACAGTGAAAACTGCAGGAACTTCAAACCGACACTAGGAAACAGACTGAGAAACCAGAGTAAAAGTTTCTCCTGCAAACCGTACCCTTTGTGCTAGATGAAAGAACGTCTGTACACCTGCTAAGTTCTGAGAGAAGTGTGTGTGAAAGCCGTCCTTCACCTAGATTGTTTGGAACACTAAGTTTCTTTTCACTTGCAAACTCCACTCCATACATATATATGGGGAGGTACTAGCTCCAACTCGGTTTTACAGTGCAAACTGCAGGAACTTCAAACCGGCACTAGGAAACAGACTGAGAATCCAGAGTAAAAGTTTCTCCTGCAAAACGTTCCCTTTGTGCTAGGTGAACGAACGTCGCTCCACATGCTCAGTTCTGAGAGATAAGTGTGTCTGAAAGCCGTTCTTCATCTAGCTTGTTGGGAACACAAAGTTTCTTTTCACTTGCTAACTCCAGTCCATACATATATATGGGTAGGTACGAGCTCCAACTCAGTTTTACAGTGAAAACTGCAGGAACTTCAAACCGGCACTAGGAAACAGACTGAGAAATCAGAGTAAAATTTCTCCTGCAACCCGTTCCTTTGTGCTAGATGAACGAAAGTCTCCACAGGCTCAGTTCTGAGAGATAAGTGTGTGTGAAAGCCGTCCTTCAACTAGCTTGTTGGGAACACAAAGTTTCTTTAAGGTTGCAAACTCCACTCCATACATATATATGGGAAGGTACAAGCTCCAACCCGGTTTTACAGTGAAAACTGCAGGAACTTCAAAACAGCACTAGGAATCAGACTGAGAAACCAGAGTAAAAGTTTCCCCTGCAACCCGTTCCTTTTGTGCTAGATGAACGAACGTCTCTCAACAGGATCAGTTCTGAGAGATATGTGTGTGTGAAAGCCGCCTTCACTTAGATGGTTGGGAACACAAAGTTTCTTTTCAATTGCAAACTCCATTCCATACATATATATGGGGAGGTACTAGCTCCAACTCGGTTTTACCATGAAAAATGCAGGAACTTCAAACCGGCACTAGGAAACAGACTGAGAAACCAGAGTAAAAGTTTCCCCTACAACCCGTTCCCTTTGTGCTAGATGAACCAACGTCTCTCCACATGCTCAGTTCTGAGAGATACATGTGTGTAAAAGCCGTCCTTCACTTAGCTTGTTGGGAACACAAAGCTTCTTTTCAGTTGCAAAATCCACTCCATACATATATATGGGGAGGTACTAGCTCCAACTCGGATTTACTGTGCAAACTTCAGGAACTTCAAACCGGCACTAGGAAACAGACTGAGAACCTAGAGTAAAAGTTACTCCAGCAACCTGTTCTCTTTTTGCTAGATGAACGAACATCTCTCCACATGCTCAGTTCTGAGAGATAAGTGTGTGTGAAAGCCGTACTTCACCTAGCTTATTGGGAACACAAAGTTTCTTATCAGTTGCAAACTCCAATCCATACATATGTATGGGGAAGTACTAGCTCCAAATCGGTTTTACAGTGAAAACTGCAGGAACTTCAAACCGGCACTAGGAAACAGACTGAAAAACCAGAGAATATATTTCTCCTGCAACCCGTTCCCTTTGTGTTACATGAACGAATGTCTCTCCACATGCTCAGTTCTGAGAGATAAGTGTGTGTGAAAGCCGTACTTCACCTAGCTTGTTGGGAACACAAAGTTTCTTTTCACTTGAAAACTCCACTCCATACATATATATGGGGAGGTACTAGCTCCAACTCGGTTTTACAGTGAAAATTGTAGGAACTTCAAACCGGCACTAGGAAACAGACTGAGAAACCAGAGTAAATGTATCTCCTGCAACCCGTTCCCTTTGTGCTAGATGAACGAACGTCTCTCCTCCTGCTCAGTTCTGAGAGATATGTGTGTGTGAAAGCCGTCCTTCACCTAGCTTGTTGGGAACACAAAGCTTCCTTTCAGTTGCAAACTCCACTCCATACATTTATATGGGGAGGTACAAGCTCCAACTCGGTTTTACAGTGCAAACTGCAGGAACTTCAAACCGGCACTAGGAAACAGACGGAGTAAACAGAGTAAAAGTTACTCCTGCAACCCGTTCCCTTTGTGCTGGATGAACGAACATCTCTCCACATATTCAGTTCTGAGAGATAAGTGTGTGTGAAAGCCGTCCTTCACCTAGCTTGTTTGGAACACAAAGTTTCTTTTCACTTGCAAACTCCATTCCATACATTTATATGGGGAGGTACTAGCTCCAACTCGGTTTTACAGTGCAAACTGCAGGAATTTCAAACCGGCACTAGGAAACAGACTGAGATACCAGAGTAAAAGTTTCTCCTGCAAACCGTTCCCTTTGTGCTAGATGAACGAACGTCTCTCCACATGCTCAGTTCTGAGAGATAAGTGTGTGTGAAAGCCGTCCTTCAACTAGCTTGTTAGAAACACAATGTTCTTTTCACTTGCAAACTCCACTCCATACATATATATGGGGAGGTACTAGCTCCAACTCGGTTTTACAGTGAAAACTGCAGGAACTTCAAACCAGCCCTAGGAAACACACTGAGAAAACAGAGTAAAAGTTTCTCCTGACACCCGTTCCATTTGTGCTAAAAGAACGAACGTCTCTCCACATGTTCAGTTCTGAGAGATAAGTGTGTGTGAAAGCCGTCCTTCACCTAGCTTGTTGGGAACACTAAGTTTCTTTTCAGTTGCCAACTCCACTCCATACATATATATGGGGAGGTATTTGCTCCACCACGGTTTTACAGTGAAAACTGCAGGAACTTCATACCGGCACTAGGAAACAGACTGAGAAACCAGAGTAAAAGTTACACCTGCAACCCGTTCCCTTTGTGCTAAATGAAAGAACGTCTCTCCACATGCTCAGTTCTGAGAGATAAGTGTGTGTGAAAGCCGTCCTTCTCCTAGCTTGTTGGGAACACAAAGTTTCTTTTCAGTTGCAAACTCCAATCCATACACATATATGGGGAGGTACTAGCTCCAACTCGGTTTTACAGTGAAATCTGCAGGAACTTCAAACCCGCACTAGGAAACAGACTGAGAAACCAGAGTAAAAGTTTCACCTGCTAACCGTTCCATTTGTGCTAGATGAACGAACGTCTCTCCACATGCTCAGTTCTGAGAGATAAGTGTGTGTGAAATCCGTCCTTCACTTAGCTTGTTGGGAACACAAAGTTTCTTTTCAGTAGCAATCTACACTCCATATATATATATGGGGTGGTACTAGCTCAAACTCGGTTTTACAGTGCAAAATGCAGGAACTTCAAACCGGCACTAGGAAACAGACTGAGAAACCAGAGAAGAAGTATCTTCTGCAACCCTTTCCCTTTGTGCTAGATGAAAGAACGTCTCTCCTCCTGCTCAGTTCTGAGAGATAAGTGTGTGGGAAAGCCGTCCTTCACCTAGCTTGTTGGGAACACAAAGCTTCTTTTCAGTTGAAAACTCCACTCCATACATATATTTGGTGAGGTACTAGCTCCAACTCGGTTTTACAGTGCAAACTGCAGGAACTTCAACCCGGCACTAGGAAACAGACTGAGAAACCAGAGTAATAGTATCTCCTGCAACCCGATCCCTTTGTGCTAGATGAACGAACGTCTCTCCACATTCTCAGTTCTGAGAGTTAAGTGTGTGTGAAAGCCGTCCTTCACCGAGCTTGTTGGGAACACAAAGTTTCTTTCTTTAAGTTTCAAACTCCACTCCATACATATATATGGGGAGGTTGTAGATCCAACTCGGTTTTACAGTCTAAACTGCAGGTACTTCAAACCGGCACTAGGAAACAGACTGAGAAACCAGAGTAAAAGTTTCTCCTGCAAACCGTTCCCTTTGTGCTACATGAACGAAAGTCTCCACAGGCTCAGTTCTGAGAGATAAGTGTGTGTGAAAGCCGTCCTTCACCTAGCTTGTTGGGAACACAAAGTTTCTTTTCAGTTGCAAACTCCACTCCATAAATATATATGGGGAGGTACTAGCTTCAACTCGGTTTTACAGTGAAAACTGTAGGAAATTCAAACCGGCACTAGGAAACAGACTGAGAAACCAGAGAAAAAGTATCTCCTGCAACCCGTTCCCTTTGTGCTAGATGAACGAACGTCTCTCAACAGGCTCATTTCTGAGAGATATGTGTGTGTGAAAGCCGTCGTTCACCTAGCTTGTTGGGAACACAAAGCTTCTTTTCAGTTGCAAAATCCACTCCATACATATATATGGGGAGGTACTAGCTCCAACTCGGATTTACAGTGCAAACTTCAGGAACTTCAAACAGGCACTAGGAAACAGACTGAGAAATTAGAGTAAAAGTTACTCCTGCAACCCGTTCCCTTTGTGCTAGATGAAAGAACATCTCTCCACATGCTCAGTTCTGAGAGATAAGTGTTTGTGAAAGCCGTCCTTCACCTAGCTTGTTGGGAACACAAAGTTTCTTTTCAGTTGCAAACTCCAATCCATACATATATATGGGGAAGTACTAGCTCCAAATCGTTTTTACAGTGAAAACTGCAGAAACTTCAAAACGGCACTAGGAAACAGACTGAGAAACCAAAGAATATATTTCTCCTGCAACCCGTTCCATTTGTGCTAGATGAACGAATGTCTCTCCACATGCTCAGTTCTGAGAGATAAGTGTGTGTGAAAGCCGTCTTTCACCTAGCTTGTTGGGAACACAAAGTTTCTTTTCAGTTGCAAACTCCACTCCTTACATATATATGGGGAGGTACGAGCTCCAACTCGGTTTTACAGTGATAATTGTAGGAACTTCAAACCGGCACTAGGAAACAGACTGAGAAACCAGAGTAAAATTTCCCCTGCAACCCGTTTCCTTTGTGCTAGATGAACGAACGTCTCTCAACAGGATCTGTTCTGAGTGATATGTGTGTGTGAAAGCCGCCTTCACATAGATGGTTGGGAACACAAAGTTTCTTTTCAATTGCAAAATCCATTCCATACATATATATGGGGATGTACTAGCTCCAACTCGGTTTTACCATGAAAAGTGCAGGAAATTCAAACCGGCACTAGGAAACAGACTGAGAACCAGAGTAACAGTTTCCCCTGCAACCCGTTCCCTTTGTGCTAGATGAACGAACGTCTCTCCACATGCTCAGTTCTGAGAGATATATGTGTGTAAAAGCCGTCCTTCACCTAGCTTGTGGGGAACACAAAGTTTCTTTTCACTTGCAAACTCCACTCCATACATATATATGGGGAGGTACGAGCTCCAACTCGGTTTTTCAGTGAAAAATGTAGGAACTTCAAAACGGCACTAGGAAACAGACTGAGAAATCAGAGTAAAAGTATCTCCTGCAACCAGTTCCCTTTGTGCTAGAGGAACGAACGTCTCTCCTCCTGCTCAATTTTGAGAGATAAGTGTGTGTGAAAGCCGTCCTTCACCTAGCTTGTTGGGAACACAAAGCTTCCTTTCAGTTGCAAACTCCACTCCATACATATATATGGGGAGGTACTAGCTCCAACTCGGTTTTACAGTGCAAACTGCAGGAACTTCAAACCGGCACTAGGAAACAGACGGAGAAAACAGAGTAAAAGTTACTCCTGCAACCCGTTCCCTTTGTACTGGATGAACGAACATCTCTCCACATGTTCAGTTCTGAGAGATAAATGTGTGTGAAAGCCGTCCTTCACCTAGCTTGTTGGGAACACAAAGTTTCTTTTCACTTGCAAACTCCACTCCATACATATATATGGGGAGGTACTAGCTCCAACTCGGTTTTACAGTGCAAACTGCAGGAACTTCAAACCGGCATTAGGAAACAGACTGAGATACCAGAGTAAAAGTTTCTCCTGACACCCGTTCCATTTGTGCTAGAAGAACGAACGTCTCTCCACATGTTCAGTTCTGAGAGATAAGTGTGTGTGAAACCCGTCCTTCACCTAGCTTGTTGGGAACACTAAGTTTCTTTTCAGTTGCCAACTCCACTCCATACTTATATATGGGGAGGTACTAGCTCCAACTCGGTTTTACAGTGAAAACTGCAGGAACTTCAAACAAGCCCTAGGAAACACACTGAGAAAACAGAGTAAAAGTTTCTCCTGACACCCGTTCCATTTGTGATAGAAGAACGAACGTCTCTCCACATGTTCAGTTCTGAGTGATAAGTTTGTGTGAAAGCCGTCCTTCACCTAGCTTGTTGGGAACACAAAGTATCTTTTCAGTTGCAAACTCCAATCCATACACATATATGGGGAGGTACTAGCTCCAACTCGGTTTTACAGTGAAATCTGCAGGAACTTCAACCCGGCACTAGGAATCAGACTGAGAAACCAGAGTAAAAGTTTCACCTGCTAACCGTTCCCTTGTGCTAGATGAACGAACGTCTCTCCACATGCTCAGTTCTGAGAGATAAGTGTGTGTGAAATCCGTCCTTCACTTAGCTTGTTGGGAACACAAAGTTTCTTTTCAGTAGCAATCTACACTCCATATATATATATGGGGTGGTACTAGTTCAAACTCGGTTTTACAGTGCAAAATGCAGGAACTTCAAACCGGCACTAGGAAACAGACTGAGAAACCAGAGAAGAAGTATCTTCTGCAACCCTTTCCCTTTGTGCTAGATGAAAGAACATCTCTCCTCCTGCTCAGTTCTGAGAGATAAGTGTGTGTGAAAGCCGTCCTTCACCTAGCTTGTTGGGAACACAAAGATTCTTTTCAGTTGAAAACTCCACTCCATACATATATTTGGTGAGGTTCTAGCTCCAACTCGGTTTTACAGTGCAAACTGCAGGAACTTCAACCCGGCACTAGGAAACAGACTGAGAAACCAAAGTAATAGTATCTCCTGCAAACCGATCCCTTTGTGCTAGATGAACGAACGTCTCTCCACATTCTCAGTTCTGAGAGTTAAGTGTGTGTGAAAGCCGTCCTTCACCTAGCTTGTTGGGAACACAAAGTTTCTTTCTTTAAGTTTCAAACTCAACTCCATACATATATATTGAGAGGTAGTATATCCAACTCGGTTTTACAGTCCAAACTGCAGGAACTTCAAACCGGCATTAGGAAACAGACTGAGAAACCAGAGTAAAAGTTTCTCCTGCAAACCGTTCCCTTTGTGCTACATGAACGAAAGTCTCCACAGGCTCAGTTCTGAGAGATAAGTGTGTGTGAAAGCCGTCCTTCACCTAGCTTGTTGGGAACACAAAGTTTCTTTTCAGTTGCAAACTCCACTCCATACATATATATGGGGAGGTACTAGCTCCAACTCGGTTTTACCATGAAAAATGCAGGAAATTCAAACAGGCACTAGGAAACAGACTGAGAAACCAGAGTAAAAGTTTCTCCTGCAACCCGTTCCCTTTGTGCAAGATGAACGAACGTCTCTCCACATGTTCAGTTCTGAGAGATATATGTGTGTTAAAGCCGTCCTTCACATAGCTTTTTGGGAACACAAAGTTTCTTTTCACTTGCAATCCCCACTCAATACATATATATGGGGAGGTAGGAGCTCCAACAAGATTTTACAGTGAAAACTGTAGGAAATTCAAACCGGCAGTAAGAAACAGACTGAGAAACCAGAGTAAATGTTTTCCTTGCAACCCGTTCCCTTTGTGCTAGATGAACGAACGTCTCTCCTCCTGCTCAGGTCTGAGAGATAAGTGTGTGTGAAAGCCGTACTTCACCTAGCTTGTTGGAAACTCAAAGCTTCCTTTCAGTTGCAAACACCACTCCATACATATATATGGGGATGTACTAACTCCAACTCGGTTTTACAGTGCAAACTCCAGGAACTTCAAACCGGCACTAGGAAACAGACTGAGAAACCAGAGTAAAAGTTTCTCCTGCAACCCGTTCCCTTTGCGCTAGATGAACGAATATCTCTCCACATGCTCAGTTCTGAGAGATAAGTGTGTGTGAAAGCCGTACTTCACCTAGCTTGTTGGGAACACAAAGTTTCTTTTCACTTGCAAACTCCACTCCATACATATATATGGGAAGGTACAAGCTCCAACTCGGTTTTACAGTGCAAACTGCAGGAACTTCAAACCGGCACTAGGAAACAGACTGAGATACCAGAGTAAAAGTTTCTCCTGCAACCCGTTCCGTTTTTGCTAGATGAATGAACGTCTCTCCACATGCTCAGTTCTGAGAGATAAGTGTGTGTGAAAGCCGTCCTTCACCTAGCTTGTTGGGAACACAAAGTTTCTTTTCAATTGCAAACTCCACTCCATACATATATATGGGGAGGTACTAGCTCCAACTTGGTTTTAAAGTGAAAAATGCAGGAAATTGAAACCGGCCCTAGGAAACACACTGAGAATCCAGAGTAAAATTTCTCCTGACACCCGTTCCCTTTGTGCTAGAAGAACGAACGTCTCTCCACATGTTCAGTTCTGAGAGATAAGTGTGAGTGAAAGCCGCCCTTCAACTAGTTTGTTGGGAACACAAAGTTTCTTTTCTGTTGCAAACTACACTCCATACATATATATGGGGAGGTATTAGCTCCAACTCGGTTTTACAGTGAAAACTGCAGGAACTTCATACCGACACTAGGAAACAGACTGAGAAACCAGAGTAAAAGTTTCACCTGCATCCCGTTCCCTTTGTGCTAGATGAAAGAACGTCTCTCCACATGCTCAGTTCTGAGAGATAAATGTGTGTGATATCCATCCTTCACCTATCTTGTTGGGAACACAAAGTTTCTTTTCAGTTGCAATCTACACTCCATATATATATATGGTGAGGAACTAGCTCCAACTCGGTTTTACAGTGAAAACTGCAGGAACTTCAAACCCGCACTAGGAAACAGACTGAGAACCAGAGTAAAAGTTTCCCCTGCAACCCGTTCCCTTTGTGCTAGATGAACGAACGTCTCTCAACAGGCTCAGTTCTGAGAGATATGTGTGTGTGAAAGCCGTCCTTCGCCTAGCTTGTTGGGAACACAAAGTTTCTTTTAAATTGCAAACTCCACTCCATACATATATATGGGGAGGTACTAGCTCCAACTCGGTTTTACTATGAAAAATGCAGGAACTTCAAACAGGCACTAGGAAACAGACTGAGAAACCAGAGTAAAAGTTTCTCCTGCAACCCGTTCCCTTTGTGCAAGATGAACGAACGTCTATCCACATGTTCAGTTCTGAGAGATATATGTGTGTTAAAGCCGTCCTTCACATAGCTTTTTGGGAACACAAAGTTTCTTTTCACTAGCAATCTCCACTCAATACATATATATGGGGAGGTACGAGCTCCAACAAGATTTTACAGTGAAAACTGTAGGAAATTCAAACCGGCAGTAGGAAACAGACTGAGAAAACAGAGTAAATGTTTTCCTTGCAACCCGTTCCCTTTGTGCTAGATGAACGAACGTCTCTCCTCCTGCTCAGTTCTGAGAGATAAGTGTGTGTGAAAGCCGTTCTTCAACTAGCTTGTTGGGAACACAAAGCTTCCTTTCAGTTGCAAACACTACTCCATACATATATATGGGGATGTACTAACTCCAACTCGGTTTTACAGTGCAAACTGCAGGAACTTCAAACCGGCACTAGGAAACAGACTGAGAAACCAGAGTAAAAGTTTCTCCTGCAACCCGTTCCCTTTGCGCTAGATGAACGAATATCTCTCCACATGCTCAGATCTGAGAGATAAGTGTGTGTGAAAGCCGTACTTCACCTAGCTTGTTGGGAACACAAAGTTTCTTTTCACTTGCAAACTCCACTCCATACATATATATGGGAAGGTACAAGCTCCAACTCGGTTTTACAGTGCAAACTGCAGGAACTTCAAACCGGCACTAGGAAACAGACTGAGATACCAGAGTAAAAGTTTCTCCTGCAACCCGTTCCCTTTTTGCTAGATGAATGAACGTCTCTCCACATGCTCAGTTCTGAGAGATAAGTGTGTGTGAAAGCCGTCCTTCACCTAGCTTGTTGGGAACACAAAGTTTCTTTTCACTTGCAAACTCCACTCCATACATATATATGGGGAGGTACTAGCTCCAACTTGGTTTTAAAATGAAAAATGCAGGAAATTCAAACCGGCCCTAGGAAACACACTGAGAATCCAGAGTAAAAGTTTCTCCTGACACCCGTTCCCTTTGTGCTAGAAGAACGAACGTCTCTCCACATGTTCAGTTCTGAGAGATAAGTGTGAGTGAAAGCCGCCCTTCAAATAGTTTGTTGGGAACACAAAGTTTCTTTTCAGTTGCAAACTCCACTCCATACATATATATGGGGAGGTATTAGCTCCAACTCGGTTTTACAGTGAAAACTGCAGGAACTTCATACCGACACTAGGAAACAGACTGAGAAACCAGAGTAAAAGTTTCACCTGCATCCCGTTCCCTTTGTGCTAGATGAAAGAACGTCTCTCCACATGCTCATTTCTGAGAGATAAGTGTGTGTGAAAGCCGTCCTTCACCTAGCTTGTTGGGAACACATAGTTTCTTTTCAGTTGCAAACTCCATTCCATACACATATATGGGGAGGTGCAAGCTGCAACTCGGTTTACAGTGAAAACTGCAGGAACTTCAAACCCGCACTAGGAAACAGACTGAGAACCAGAGTAAAAGTTTCACCTGCAAACCGTTCCCATTGTGCTAGATGAACGAACGTCTCTCCACATGCTCAGTTCTGAGAGATAAATGTGTGTGATATCCATCCTTCACCTATCTTGTTGGGAACACAAATTTCTTTTCAGTTGCAATCTACACTCCATATATATATACGGTGAGGAACTAGCTCCAACTCGGTTTTACAGTGCAAAATGCATTAACTTCAAACCGGCACAAGGAAACAGACTGAGAAAACAGAGTAGAAGTATCTTCTGCAACCCGTTCCCTTTGTGCTAGATGAAAGAATGTCTCTCGTCCTGCTCAGTTCTGAGAGATAAGTGTGTGTGAAAGCCGTCCTTCAGCTAGCTTGTTGGGAACACAAAGCTTCTTTTCAGATGAAAATTCCACTCCATACATATATTTGGGGAGGTACAAGCTCCAACTCGGTTTTACAGTGCAAACTGCAGGAACTTCAAACCGGCACTAGGAAACAGACTGAGAAACCAGAGTAAAAGTATCTCCTGCAACCCGTTCCCATTGTGCTAGATGAACGAACGTCTCTACACATGTTCAGTTCTGAGAGATATGTGTGTGTGAAAGCCGTCCTTCACCAATCTTGTTGGGAACACAAAGTTTCTTTTCAGTTGCAAACTCCAATCCATACATATATATGGGGAGGTACTAGCTCAAACTCGGTTTTACAGTGCAAACTGCAGGAACTTCAAACCGGCACAAGAAACAGACTGAGAAACCAGAGTAAAAGTATCTCCTGCAACCCATTCCCTTTGTTCTAGATGAACGAACGTCTCTCCACATGTTCAGTTCTGAGAGATAAGTGTGTGTGACAGCCGTACTTCACCTAGCTTGTTGGGAACACAAAGTTTCTTTTCAGTTGCAAACTCCAATCCATACATATATATGGGGAGGTACTAGCTCAAACTCGGTTTTACAGTGCAAACTGCAGGAACTTCAAACCGGCACTAGGAAACAGACTGAGAAACCAGAGAAAAAGTTTTTTCTGCAACCCGTTCCATTTGTGCTTGATGAAAGAACGTCTCTCCACATGCTCAGTTCTGAGGGATAAGTGTGTGTGAAAGCCGTACTTCACCAAGCTTTTTGGGAACACAAAGTATCTTTTCACTTGCAAACTTCACTCCATACATATATATGGGGAGGTACTAGCTCCAACTCGGTTTTACAGAGAAAACTGCAGGAACTTCAAACTGGCGTTAGGAAACAGACTGAGAAACCAGAGTAAAGGTTTCTCCTGTTACCCGTTCCCTTTGTGCTAGATGAACGAACGTCTCTCCACATGCTCAGTTCTGAGAGTTAATTGTGTGTGAAAGCCGTCCTTCACCAATCTTGTTGGGAACTCAAAGTTTCTTTTCAGTTGCAAACTCCAAACCATACATATAAATGGTGAGGTACTAGCTCCAACTCTGTTTTACAGTGCAAACTGCAGGAACTTCAAACCGGCACTAGGAAACAGACTGAGAAACCAGAGAAAAAGTTTCTCCTGCAACCCGTTCCCTTTGTGCTAGATGAACGAAAGTCTCTCCACATGATCAGTTCTGAGAGATAAGTGTGTGTGAAAGCCGCCCTTCACCTAGCTTGTTGGGAACACAAAGTTTCTTTTCAGTTGCAAACTCCAATCCATACATATATATGGGGAGGTACTAGCTCCAACTCGGTTTTACAGAGAAAACTGCAGGAACTTCAAACCGGCGTTAGGAAACAGACTGAGAAACCAGAGTAAAAGTTTCTCCTGCTACCAGTTCCCTTTGTGCTAGATGAACGAACGTCTCTCCACATGTTCAGTTCTGAGATATAAGTGTGTGTGAAAGCCGTCCTTCAACAATCTTGTTTGGAACACAAAGGTTCTTTTCAGTTGCAAACTCCAATCCATACATATATATGGGGAAGTACTAGCTCCAACTCGGTTTTACAGTGCAAACTGCAGGAACTTCAAACCGGCACTAGGAAACAGACTTAGAACCAGAGTAAATGTTTCTCCTGCAACCTGTCCCCTTTGTGCTAGATGAAAGAACGTCTCTCCACATGCTCAGTTCTGAGAGATAAGTGTGTGTGAATGCCGTCCTTCACCTAGCTTGTTGGGAACACATAGTTTCTTTTCAGTTGCAAAATCCACTCCATACATATATATGGGGAGGTACTAGCTCCAACTAGTTTTTACAGTGAAAACTGCAGGAACTTCAACCCGGCACTAGGAAATAGACTGAGAAACCAGAGTAAAAGTTTCTCCTGCAACCCGTTCCCTTTGTGCTAGATGAACGAACGTCTCTCCACATGCTCAGTTCTGAGAGATAAGTGTGTGTGAAAGCCGTCCTTCAACTAGCTTGTTGAGAACACAAAGTTTCTTTTCAGTTGCAAACTCCACTCCATACATATATATGGGGAGGTACTAGCTCCAACTCGATTTTACAGTGCAAATTGCAGGAACTTCAAACCGGCACTAGGAAACAGACTGAGAAACCAGAGTAAAAGTTTCTCCTGCAACCCTTTCCCTTTGTGCTAGATGAACGAACGTCTCTCCACATGCTCATTTCTGAGAGATAAGAGTGTGTTAAAACCGTCCTTCACCTAGATTGTTGGGAACACAAGTTTTTTTCACTTTCAAACTCCACTCCATACATATATATGGGGAGGTACTAACTCCAACTCAGTTTTACAGTGAAAATTGCAGGTAATTCAAACCGGCACAAGGAAACAGACTGAGAAACCAGAGTATAAGTTTCTCCTGCAAACCGTTCCCTTTGTGCTAGATGAACGAACGTCTCTCCACATGCTCAGTTTTGAGAGATAAGTGTGTGTGAAAGCCGTCCTTCACCTAGCTTGTTGGGAACACAAAGTTTCTTTTCAGTTGCAAACTCCAATCCATACATATATATGGGGAGGTACTAGCTCCAAATCGGTTTTACAGTGAAAAGTGCAGGAACTTCAAACCGGCACTAGGAAACAGACTGAGAAACCAGAATAAAAGTATCTCCTGCAACCCGTTCCCATTGTGCTAGATGAACGAACGTCTCTCCACATGCTCAGTTCTGAGAGATAAGTGTGTGTGAAAGCCGTCCTTCACCTAGCTTGTTGGGAACACAAAGTTTCTTTTCACTTGCAAACTCCATTCCGTACATATATATGGGGAGGTACTAGCTCCAACTCGGTTTTACAGAGAAAACTGCAGGAACTTCAAACAAGCCCAAGGAAACACACTGAGAAACCAGAGTAAAAGTTTCACCTGCTAACCGTTCCCTTTGTGCTAGATGAACGAACGTCTCTCCACATGCTCAGTTCTGAGAGATAAGTGTGTGTGAAATCCGTCTTTCACTTAGCTTGTTGGGAACACAAAGTTTCTTTTCAGTAGCAATCTACACTCCATATATATATATGGGGTGGTACTAGCTCCAACTCGGTTTTATAGTGCAAAATGCAGGAACTTCAAACCGGCACTAGGAAACAGACTGAGAAACCAGAGAAGAAGTATCTTCTGCAACCCTTTCCCTTTGTGCTAGATGAAAGAACGTCTCTCATCCTGCTCAGTTCTGAGAGATAAGTGTGTGTGAATGCCGTTCTTCACATAGCTTGTTGGGAACACAAAGATTCTTTTCAGTTGAAAACTCCACTCCATACATATATTTGGTGAGGTACTAGCTCCAACTCGGTTTTACAGTGCAAACTGCAGGAACTTCAACCCGGCACTAGGAAACAGACTGAGAAACCAGAGTAATAGTATCTTCTGCAACCCGATCCCTTTGTGCTAGATGAACGAAAGTCCCCACAGGCTCAGTTCTGAGAGTTAAGTGTGTGTGAAAGCCGTCCTTCACCTAGCTTGTTGGGAACACAAAGTTTCTTTTCAATTGCAAACTCCACTCCATACATATATATGGGGAGGTACTAGCTCAAACTCGGTTTTACCATGAAAAATGCAGGAACTTCAAACAGGCACTAGGAAACAGACTGAGAAACCAGAGTAAAAGTTTCTTCTGCAACCCGTTCCCTTTGTGCAAGATGAACGATCGTCTCTCCACATGTTCAGTTCTGAGAGATATATGTGTGTTAAAGCCGTCCTTCACATAGCTTTTTGGGAACACAAAGTTTCTTTTCACTTGCAATCTCCACTCAATACATATATATGGGGAGGTACGAGCTCCAACAAGATTTTACAGTGAAAACTGTAGGAAATTCAAACCTGCAGTAGGAAACAGACTGAGAAACCAGAGTAAATGTTTCTCTTGCAACCCGTTTCCTTTGTGCTAGATGAACGAACGTCTCTCCTCCTGCTCAGGTCTGAGAGATAAGTGTGTGTGAAAGCCGTCCTTCACCTAGCTTGTTGGGAACACAAAGCTTCCTTTCAGTTGCAAACACCACTCCATACATATATATGGGGATGTACTAACTCCAACTCGGTTTTACAGGTCAAACTGCAGGAACTTCAAACCGGCACTAGGAAACAGACTGAGAAACCAGAGTAAAAGTTTCTCCTGCAACCCGTTCCCTTTGTGCTAGATGAACGAATATCTCTCCACATGCTCAGTTCTGAGAGATAAGTGTGTGTGAAAGCCGTACTTCACCTAGCTTGTTGGGAACACAAAGTTTCTTTTCACTTGCAAACTCCACTCCATACATATATATGGGAAGGTACAAGCTCCAACTCGGTTTTACAGTGCAAACTGCAGGAACTTCAAACCGGCACTAGGAAACAGACTGAGATACCAGAGTAAAAGTTTCTCCTGCAACCCGTTCCCTTTTTGCTAGATGAATGAACGTCTCTCCACATGCTCAGTTCTGAGAGATAAGTGTGTGTGAAAGCTGTCCTTCACCTAGCTTGTTGGGAACACAAAGTTTCTTTTCACTTGCAAACTCCACACCATACATATATATGGGGAAGTACTAGCTCCAACTTGGTTTTAAAGTGAAAAATGTAGGAAATTCAAACCGGCCCTAGGAAACACACTGAGAATCCAGAGTAAAAGTTTCTCCTGACACCCGTTCCCTTTGTGCTAGAAGAACGAACGTCTCTCCACATGTTCAGTTCTGAGAGATAAGTGTGAGTGAAAGCCGCCCTTCACCTAGTTTGTTGGGAACACAAAGTTTCTTTTCAGTTGCAAACTCCACTCCATACATATATATGGGGAGGTATTAGCTCCAACTCGGTTTTACAGTGAAAACTGCAGGAACTTCATACCGACACTAGGAAACAGACTGAGAAACCAGAGTAAAAGTTTCACCTGCATCCCGTTCCCTTTGTGCTAGATGAAAGAACGTCTCTCCACATGCTCATTTCTGAGAGATAAGTGTGTGTGAAAGCCGTCCTTCACCTAGCTTGTTGGGAACACATAGTTTCTTTTCAGTTGAAAACTCCACTCCATACACATATATGGGGTGGTGCAAGCTCCAACTCGGTTTTACAGTGAAAACTGCAGGAACTTCAAACAGGCACTAGGAAACAGACTGAGAACCAGAGTAATAGTTTCACCTGCAAACCGTTCCCATTGTGCTAGATGAACGAACGTCTCTCCACATGCTCAGTTCTGAGAGATAATTGTGTGTGATATCCATCCTTCACCTATCTTGTTGGGAACACAAATTTTCTTTTCAGTTGCAATCTACACTCCATATATATATATGGTGAGGAAGTAGCTCCAACTTGGTTTTACAGTGCAAAATGCATTAACTTCAAACCGGCACAAGGAAACAGACTGAGAAAACAGAGTAGAAGTATCTTCTGCAACCCGTTCCCTTTGTGCTAAATGAAAGAATGTCTCTCGTCCTGCTCAGTTCTGAGAGATAAGTGTGTGTGAAAGCCGTCCTTCACCTAGCTTTTTGGGAACACAAAGCTTCTTTTCAGTTAAAAATTCCACTCCATACATATATTTGGGGAGGTACAAGCTCCAAATCGGTTTTACAGTGCAAACTGCAGGAACTTCAAACCGGCACTAGGAAACAGACTGAGAAACCAGAGTAAAAGTATCTCCTGCAACCCGTTCCATTTGTGCTAGATGAACGAACGTCTCTCCACATGTTCAGTTCTGAGAGATAAGTGTGTGTGAAAGCCGTCCTTCACCAATCTTGTTGGGAACACAAAGTTTCTTTTCAGTTGCAAACCCCAATCCATACATATATATGGGGAGGTACTAGCTCAAACTCGGTTTTACAGTGCAAACTGCAGGAACTTCAAACCGGCACTAGGAAACAGACTGAGAAACCAGAGTAAAAGTATCTCATGCAACCCGTTCCCTTTGTTCTAGATGAACGAACGTCTCTCCACATGTTCAGTTCTGAGAGATAAGTGTGTGTGAAAGCCGTCCTTCACCTAGCTTGTTGGGAACACAAAGTTTCTTTTCAGTTGCAAACTCCAATCCATACATATATATGGGGAGGTACTAGCTCAAACTCGGTTTTACAGTGCAAACTGCAGGAACTTCAAACCGGCAATAGGAAACAGACTGAGAAACCAGAGAAAAAGTTTTTTCTGCAACCCGTTCCACTTGTGCTTGATGAAAGAACGTCTCTCCACATGCTCAGTTCTGAGGGATAAGTGTGTGTGAAAGCCGTACTTCACCAAGCTTTTTGGGAACACAAAGTATCTTTTCACTTGCAAACTTCACTCCATCCATATATATGGGGAGGTAATAGCTCCAACTCGGTTTTACAGTGAAAACTGCAGGAACTTCAAACCGGCGTTAGGAAACAGACTGAGAAACCAGAGTAAATGTTTCTCCTGCTACCCGATCCCTTTGTGCTAGATGAACGAACGTCTCTCCACATGCTCAGTTCTGAGAGTTAATTGTGTGTGAAAGCCGTCCTTCACCAATCTTGTTGGGAACTCAAAGTTTCTTTTCAGTTGCAAACTCCAAACCATACATATAAATGGGGAGGTACTAGCTCCAACTCTGTTTTACAGTGCAATTTGCAGGTACTTCAAAACGGCACTAGGAAACAGACTGAGAAACCAGAGAAAAAGTTTCTCCTGCAACCCGTTCCCTTTGTGCTAGATGAACGAACGTCTCTCCACATGCTCAGTTCTGAGAGATAAGTGTGTGTGAAAGCCGTCCTTCACCTAGCTTGTTGGGAACACAAAGTTTCTTTTCACTTGCAAACTCCAATCCATACATATATATGGGGAGGTACTAGCTCCAACTCGGTTTTACAGAGAAAACTGCAGGAACTTCAAACCGGCGTTAGGAAGCAGACTGAGAAACCAGAGTAAATGTTTCTCCTGCTACCAGTTCCATTTGTGCTAGATGAACGAACGTCTCTCCACATGTTCAGTTCTGAGATATAAGTGTGTGTGAAAGCCGTCCTTCAACAATCTTGTTTGGAACACAAAGGTACTTTTCAGTTGCAAACTCCAATCCATACATATATATGGGGAAGTACTAGCTCCAACTCGGTTTTACAGTGCAAACTGCAGGAACTTCAAACCGGCACTAGGAAACAGACTTAGAACCAGAGTAAATGTTTCTCCTGCATCCTGTTCCCTTTGTGCTAGATGAAAGAACGTCTCTCCACATGCTCAGTTCTGAGAGATAAGTGTGTGTGAATGCCGTCCTTCACCTAGCTTGTTGGGAACACATAGATTCTTTTCAGTTGCAAAATCCACTCCATACATATATATGGGGAGGTACTAGCTCCAACTAGTATTTACAGTGAAAACTGCAGGAACTTCAACCCGGCACTAGGAAATAGACTGAGAATCCAGAGTAAAAGTTTCTCCTGCAAACCGTTCCTTTTGTGCTAGATGAACGAACGTCTCTCCACATGCTCAGTTCTGAGAGATAAGTGTGTGTGAATGCCGTCCTTCACCTAGCTTGTTGGGAAAACAAAGTTTCTTTTCAGTTGCAAACACCACTCCATACATATATATGGGGAGGTACTAGCTCCAACTACTTTTTACAGTGCAAACGGCCGGAACTTCAACCCGCCACTAGGAAACAGACTGAGAAACCAGAGTAAAAGTTTCTCCTGCAACCCGTTCCCTTTGTGCTAGATGAACGAACGTCTCTCCACATGCTCAGTTCTGAGAGATAAGTGTGTGTGAAAGCCGTCCTTCACCTAGCTTGTTGAGAACACAAAGTTTCTTTTCACTTGCAAACCTCACTCCATACATATATATGGGGAGGTAATAGCTCCAACTCGGTTTTACAGTGCAAACTGCAGGAACTTCAAACCGGCACTAGGAAACAGACTGAGAAACCAGAGTAAAAGTTTCTCCTGCAACCCGTTCCCTTTGTGCTAGATGAACGAACGTCTCTCCACATGCTCATTTCTGAGAGATAAGAGTGTGTTAAAACCATCCTTCACCTAGATTGTTGGGAACTCAAGTTTCTTTTCACTTGCAAACTCCACTCCATACATATATATGGGGAGGTACTAACTTCAACTCTGTTTTACAGTGAAAATTGCAGGAAATTCAAACCGGCACTAGGAAACAGACTGAGAAACCAGAGTATAAGTTTCTCCTGCAAACCGTTCCCTTTGTGCTAGATGAACGAACGTCTCTCCCCATGCTCAGTTTTGAGAGATAAGTGTGTGTGAAAGCCGTCCTTCACCTAGCTTGTTGGGAACACAAAGTTTCTTTACACTAGCATACTACATTCCATACATATAAATGGGGAGGTTCTAGCTCCAACTCGGTTTTACAGTGAAAACTGCAGGAACTTCAAACCGGCACTAGGAAACAGACTGAGAAACCAGAATAAAAGTATCTCCTGCAACCCGTTCCCATTGTGCTAGATGAATGAACGTCTCTCCACATGCTCAGTTCTGAGAGATAAGTGTGTGTGAAAGCCGTCCTTCACCTAGCTTGTTGGGAACACAAAGTTTCTTTTCAGTTGCAAACTCCACTCCATACTTATATATGGGGAGGTACAAGCTCCAACTCGGTTTTACATTTCAAACTGCAGGAACTTCAACCCGGCACTAGGAAACAGAATGAGAAACCAGAGTAAAAGTTTCTCCTGCAAACCGTTCCCTTTGTGCTAGATGAACGAACGTCTCTCCACATGCTCAGTTCTGAGAGTTAATTGTGTGTGAAAGCCGTCCTTTACCAATCTTGTTGGGAACTCAAAGTTTCTTTTCAGTTGCAAACTCCAAACCATACATATAAATGGGGAGGTACTAGCTCCAACTCTGTTTTACAGTGCAAATTGCAGGAACTTCAAACCGGCACTAGGAAACAGACTGAGAAACCAGAGAAAAAGTTTCTCCTGCAACCCGTTTCCTTTGTGCTAGATGAACGAACGTCTCTCCACATTCTCAGTTATGAGAGATAAGTGTGTGTGAAAGCCGCCCTTCACCTAGCTTGTTGGGAACACAAAGTTTCTTTTCACTTGCAAACTCCAATCCATACATATATATGGGGTGGTACTAGCTCCAACTCGGTTTTACAGAGAAAACTGCAGGAACTTCAAACCGGCGTTAGGAAACAGACTGAGAAACCAGAGTAAAAGTTTATCCTGCTACCAGTTCCCTTTGTGCTAGATGAACGAACGTCTCTTCACATGTTCAGTTCTGAAATATAAGTGTGTGTGAAAGCCGTCCTTCAACAATCTTGTTTGGAACAGAAAGGTTCTTTTCAGTTGCAAATTCCAATCCATATATATATATGGGGAGGTACAAGCTCCAACTCGGTTTTACAGTGAAAATTGCAGGAACTTCAAACAGGCACAAGGAAACAGACTGAGAAACAAGAGTAAATGTTTCTCCTGCAACCCCTTCTCTTTGAGCTAGAGGAACAAACGTCTCTACCCATGCTCAGTTTTGAGAGATAAGTGTGTGTGAAAGCCGTCCTTCACCTAGCTTGTTGGGAACACAAAGTTTCTTTTCACTTGCAAACCCCAATCGATACATATATATGGGTAGTTAGAAGCTCCAACTCGGGTTTACAGTGCAAACTGCAGGAACTTCAAACCGGCACTAGGAAACAGACTGAGAAACCAGAGTAAAAGTTTCTCCTGCAACCCGTTCCTTTTGTGCTAGATGACCGAACTTCTCTCCACATGCTCAGTTCTGGGAGATAAGTGTGTGTGAAAGCCGTCTTTAACCTAGCTTGTTGGGAACACAAAGTTTCTTTTCAGTTGCAAACTCCACTCCATACATATATATGGGGAGGTACTAGCTCCAACTCGGTTTTACATTGCAAACTGCAGGAACTTCAAACCGGCACTAGAAAACAGACTGAGAATCCAGAGTAAAAGTATCTCCTGCAACACGTTCCCTTTGTACTAGATGAAAAAACGTCTCTCCACATGCTCAGTTCTGAGAGATAAGTGTGTGTGAAAGCCGTCCTTCACGTAGCTTTTTGGGAACACAAAGTTTCTTTTCAGTTGCAAACTCCACTCCATACATATATATGGGTAGGTACTAGCTCCAACTCGGTTTTACAGTGAAAAATGCAGGAAGTTCAAACCGGCACTAGGAAACAGACTGAGAAACCAGAGTAAAAGGTTCTCCTGCAACCCATTCCCTTTGTGCTAGGTGAACGAACGTCTCTCCACATGCTCAGTTCTGAGAGATAAGTGTGTGTGAAAGCCGTACTTCAACTAGCATGTTGGGAACACAAAGTTTATTTTCATTTGCAATCTCCACTCCATAAATATATATGGGGAAGTACTATCTCCAACTCGGTTTTACAGTGAAAACTGAAGGAACTTCAAACCGGCACAAGGAAACAGACTGAGATACCAGAGAAAAAGTTCCTCCTGCAACACGTTCTCTTTGTGCTAGGTGAACGAACGTCTCTCCACATGCTCAGTTCTGAGAGATAAGTGTGTTTCAAAGCCGTCCTTAACCTAGCTTGTTGGGAACACAAAGTTTCTTTTCAGTTGCAAACTCCACTCCATACATATATATGGGGAGGTACTAGCTCCAACTCGGTTTTACATTGCAAACTGCAGGAACTTCAACCCGGCACTAGGAAACAGACTGAGAAACCAGAGTAAAAGTTTCTCCTGCAACCCGTTCCCTTTGTGCTAGATGAACGAACGTCTCTCCACATGCTCAGTCCTGAGAGAAAAGTGTGTGTGAAGCCGTCCTTCACCTAGCTTGTTAGGAACTCAAAGTTTCTTTTAAGTTGCAAACTTCACTCCATACATATATATGGGGAGGTACTAACTCCAACTCGGTTTTACAGTGCAAAGTGCAGGAACTTCAAACCGGCACTAGGAAACAGACTGAGAAACCAGACTAAAGTTTCTCCTGCAACCCGTTCCTTTGTGCTTGATGAAAGAACGTCTCTCCACATGCTCAGTTCTGAGGGATAAGTGTGTGTGAAAGCCGTACTTCACCTAGCTTTTTGGGAACACAAAGTATCTTTTCACTTGCAAACTTCACTCCATACATATATATGGGTAGGTACTAGCTCCAACTCGGTTTTACAGTGAAAACTGCAGGAACTTCAAACCGGCGTTAGGAAACAGACTGAGAAACCAGAGTAAAAGTTTCTCCTGCTACCCGTTCCCTTTGTGCTAGATGAACGAACGTCTCTCCACATGCTCAGTTCTGCGAGATAAGTGTGTGTGAAAGCCGTCTTTAACCTAGCTTGTTGGGAACACAAAGTTTCTTTTCAGTTGCAAACTCCACTCCATACATATATATGGGGAAGTACTAGCTCCAACTTGGTTTTACAGTGAAAACTTCAGGAACTTCAAACCGGCACTAGAAAACAGACTGAGAATAAAGAGTAAAAGTTTCTCCTGCAACACGTTACCTTTGTGCTAGATGAACGAACATCTCTCCACATGCTAAGTTCTGAGAGATAAGTGTGTGTGAAAGCCGTACTTAAACTAGCTTGTTGGAAACACAATGTTTGTTTTCACTTAAAACTCCAATCCATACATATATATGGGTAGGTACTAGCTCCAACCCTGTTTTACAGTGAAAACTGCAGGAACTTGAAACTGGCACTAGGAAACAGAGTGAGAATCCAGAGTAAAAGTTTCTCCTGCAAACCGTTCCTTTTGTGCTAGATGAACGAACGTCTCTCCACATGCTCAGTTCTGAGAGATAAGTGTGTGTGAATGCCGTCCTTCACCTAGCTTGTTGGGAAAACAAAGTTTCTTTTCAGTTGCAAACTCCACTCCATACATATATATGGGGAGGTACTAGCTCCAACTAGTTTTTACAGTGCAAACGGCCGGAACTTCAACCCGGCACTAGGAAACAGACAGAGAAACCAGAGTAAAAGTTTCTCCTGCAACCCGTTCCCTTTGTGCTAGATGAACGAACGTCTCTCCACATGCTCAGTTCTGAGAGATAAGTGTGTGTGAAAGCCGTCCTTCACCTAGCTTGTTGAGAACACAAAGTTTCTTTTCACTTTCAAACCCCACTCCATACATATATATGGGGAGGTAATAGCTCCAACTCGGTTTTACAGTTCAAACTGCAGGAACTTCAAACCGGCACTAGGAAACAGACTGAGAAACCAGAGTAAAAGTTTCTCCTGCAACCCGTTCCCTTTGTGCTAGATGAACGAACGTCTCTCCACATGCTCATTTCTGAGAGATAAGAGTGTGTTAAAACCATCCTTCACCTAGATTGTTGGGAACACAAGTTTCTTTTCACTTGCAAACTCCACTCCATACATATATATGGGGAGGTACTAACTTCAACTCTGTTTTACAGTGAAAATTGCAGGAAATTCAAACCGGCAGAAGGAAACAGACTGAGAAACCAGAGTATAAGTTTCTCCTGCAAACCGTTCCCTTTGTGCTAGATGAACGAAAGTCTCTCCCCATGCTCAGTTTTGAGAGATAAGTGTGTGTGAAAGCCGTCCTTAACCTAGCTTGTTGGGAACACAAAGTTTCTTTACACTAGCATACTAGATTCCATACATATAAATGGGGAGGTTCTAGCTCCAACTCGGTTTTACAGTGAAAACTGCAGGAACTTCAAACCGGTACTAGGAAACAGACTGAGAAACCAGAATAAAAGTATCTCCTGCAACCCGTTCCCATTGTGCTAGATGAACGAACGTCTCTCCACATGCTCAGTTCTGAGAGATAAGTGTGTGTGAAAGCCGTCCTTCACCTATCTTGTTGGGAACACAAAGTTTCTTTTCAGTTGCAAACTCCACTCCATACTTATATATGGGGAGGTACAAGCTCCAACTCGGTTTTACATTTCAAACTGCAGGAACTTCAACCCGGCACTAGGAAACAGAATGAGAAACCAGAGTAAAAGTTTCTCCTGCAAACCGTTCCCATTGTGCTAGATGAACGAACGTCTCTCCACATGCTCAGTTCTGAGAGTTAATTGTGTGTGAAAGCCGTCCTTTACCAATCTTGTTGGGAACTCAAAGTTTCTTTTCAGTTGCAAACTCCAAACCATACATATAAATGGGGAGGTACTAGCTCCAACTCTGTTTTACAGTGCAAATTGCAGGAACTTCAAACCGGCACTAGGAAACAGACTGAGAAACCAGAGAAAAAGTTTCTCCTGCAACCCGTTTCCTTTGTGCTAGATGAACGAACGTCTCTCCACATTCTCAGTTATGAGAGATAAGTGTGTGTGAAAGCCGCCCTTCACCTAGCTTGTTGGGAACACAAAGTTTCTTTTCACTTGCAAACTCCAATCCATACATATATATGGGGTGGTACTAGCTCCAACTCGGTTTTACAGAGAAAACTGCAGGAACTTCAAACCGGCGTTAGGAAACAGACTGAGAAACCAGAGTAAAAGTTTATCCTGCTACCAGTTCCCTTTGTGCTAGATGAACGAACGTCTCTCCACATGTTCAGTTCTGAGATATAAGTGTGTGTGAAAGCCGTCCTTCAACAATCTTGTTTGGAACACAAAGGTTCTTTTCAGTTGCAAACTCCAATCCATATATATATATGGGGAGGTACAAGCTCCAACTCGGTTTTACAGTGAAAATTGCAGGAACTTCAAACAGGCACAAGGAAACAGACTGAGAAACAAGAGTATGTGTTTCTCCTGCAACCCCTTCTCTTTGAGCTAGAGGAACAAACGTCTCTACCCATGCTCTGTTCTGAGAGATAAGTGTGCGTGAAAGCCGTCCTTCACCTAGCTTGTTGGGAACACAAAGTTTCTTTTCACTTGCAAACCCCAATCGATACATATATATGGGTAGTTACAAGCTCCAACTCGGGTTTACAGTGCAAACTGGAGGAACTTCAAACCGGCACTAGGAAACAGACTGAGAAACCAGAGTAAAAGTTTCTCCTGCAACCCGTTCCTTTTGTGCTAGATGACCGAACTTCTCTCCACATGCTCAGTTCTGGGAGATAAGTGTGTGTGAAAGCCGTCTTTAACCTAGCTTGTTGGGAACACAAAGTTTCTTTTCAGTTGCAAACTCCACTCCATACATATATATGGGGAGGTACTAGCTCCAACTCGGTTTTACATTGCAAACTGCAGGAACTTCAAACCGGCACTAGAAAACAGACTGAGAATCCAGAGTAAAAGTATCTCCTGCAACACGTTCCCTTTGTACTAGATGAAAAAACGTCTCTCCACATGCTCAGTTCTGAGAGATAAGTGTGTGTGAAAGCCGTCCTTCACGTAGCTTTTTGGGAACACAAAGTTTCTTTTCAGTTGCAAACTCCACTCCATACATATATATGGGTAGGTACTAGCTCCAACTCGGTTTTACATGAAAAATGCAGGAAGTTCAAACCGGCACTAGGAAACAGACTGAGAAACCAGAGTAAAAGTTTCTCCTGCAACCCATTCCCTTTGTGCTAGGTGAACGAACGTCTCTCCACATGCTCAGTTCTGAGAGATAAGTGTGTGTGAAAGCCGTACTTCAACTAGCATGTTGGGAACACAAAGTTTATTTTCACTTGCAATCTCCACTCCATAAATATATATGGGGAAGTACTATCTCCAACTCGGTTTTACAGTGAAAACTGAAGGAACTTCAAACCGGCACAAGGAAACAGACTGAGATACCAGAGAAAAAGTTCCTCCTGCAACACGTTCTCTTTGTGCTAGGTGAACGAACGTCTCTCCACATGCTCAGTTCTGAGAGATAAGTGTGTTTCAAAGCCGTCCTTAACCTAGCTTGTTGGGAACACAAAGTTTCTTTTCAGTTGCAAACTCCACTCCATACATATATATGGGGAGGTACTAGCTCCAACTCGGTTTTACATTGCAAACTGCAGGAACTTCAACCCGGCACTAGGAAACAGACTGAGAAACCAGAGTAAAAGTTTCTCCTGCAACCCGTTCCCTTTGTGCTAGATGAACGAACGTCTCTCCACATTCTCAGTCCTGAGAGGAAAGTGTGTGTGAAGCCGTCCTTCACCTAGCTTGTTAGGAACTCAAAGTTTTTTTAAGTTGCAAACTTCACTCCATACATATATATGGGGAGGTACTAACTCCAACTCGGTTTTACAGTGCAAAGTGCAGGAACTTCAAACCGGCACTAGGAAACAGACTGAGAAAACAGACTAAAGTTTCTCCTGCAACCCGTTCCTTTGTGCTTGATGAAAGAACGTCTCTCCACATGCTCAGTTCTGAGGGATAAGTGTGTGTGAAAGCCGTACTTCACCTAGCTTTTTGGGAACACAAAGTATCTTTTCACTTGCAAACTTCACTCCATACATATATATGGGGAGGTACTAGCTCCAACTCGGTTTTACAGTGAAAACTGCAGGAACTTCAAACCGGCGTTAGGAAACAGACTGAGAAACCAGAGTAAAAGTTTCTCCTGCTACCCGTTCCCTTTGTGCTAGATGAACGAACGTCTCTCCACATGCTCAGTTCTGAGAGTTAATTGTGTGTGAAAGCCGTCCTTCACCAATCTTGTTGGGAACTCAAAGTTTCTTTTAAGTTGCAAACTCCAAACCATACATATAAATGGGGAGGTACTAGCTCCAACTCTGTTTTACAGTGCAAATTGCAGGATCTTCAAACCGGCACTAGGAAACCGACTGAGAAACCAGAGAAAAAGCTTCTCCTGCAACCCGTTCCCTTTGTGCTAGATGAACGAACGTCTCTCCACATGCTCAGTTCTGAGAGATAAGTGTGTGTGAAAGCCGCCCTTCACCTAGCTTGTTGGGAACACAAAGCTTCTATTCACTTGCAAACTCCAATCCATACATATATATGGGGAGGTACTAGCTCCAACTCTGTTTTACAGAGAAAACTGCAGGAACTTCAAACCGGCGTTAGGAAACAGACTGAGAAACCAGAGTAAAAGTTTCTCCTGCTACCAGTTCCCTTTGTGCTAGATGAACGAACGTCTCTCCACATGTTCAGTTCTGAGATATAAGTGTGTGTGAAAGCCGTCCTTCAACAATCTTGTTTGGAACACAAAGGTTCTTTTCAGTTGAAAACCCCAATCCATACATATATATGGGGAAGTACTAGCTCCAACTCGGTTTTACAGTGCAAACTGCAGGAACTTCAAACCGTCACTAGGAAACAGACTTAGAACCAGACTAAATGTTTCTCCTGCAACCTGTTCCCTTTGTGCTAGATGAAAGAACGTCTCTCCACATGCTCAGTTCTGAGAGATAAGTGTGTGTGAATGCCGTCCTTCACCTAGCTTGTTGGGAACACAAAGTTTCTTTTCACTTGCAAACTCCAATCCATACATATATATGGGGAGGTACTAGCTCCAACTAGTTTTTACAGTGCAAACGGCAGGAACTTCAACCCGGCACTAGGAAACAGACTGAGAAACCAGAGTAAAAGTTTCTCCTGCAACCCGTTCCCTTTGTTCTAGATGAACGAACGTCTCTCCACATGCTCAGTTCTGAGAGATAAGTGTGTGTGAATGCCGTCCTTCACCTAGCTTGTTGAGAACACAAAGATTCTTTTAACTTGCAAACCCCACTCCATACATATATATAGGGAGGTACTAGCTCCAACTCGGTATTACAGTGCAAACTTCAGGAACTTCAAACCGGCACTAGGAAACAGACTGAGAAACCAGAGTAAAAGTTTCTCCTGCAACCCGTTCCCTTTGTGCTAGATGAACGAACGTCTCCCCACATGCTCATTTCTGAGAGATAAGAGTGTGTTAAAACCATCCTTCACCTAGATTGTTGGGAACACAAGTTTCTTTTCACTTGCAAACTCCACTCCATATATATATATGGGGAGGTACTAACTCCAACTCTGTTTTACAGTGAAAATTGCAGGAACTTCAAACCGGCACAAGGAAACAGACTGAGAAACCAGAGTATAAGTTTCTCCTGCAAACCGTTCCCTTTGTGCTAGATGAACGAACGTCTCTCCCCATGCTCAGTTTTGAGAGATAAGTGTGTGTGAAAGCCGTCCTTCACCTAGCTTGTTGGGAACACAAAGTTTCTTTACACTAGCATACTACATTCCATACATATAAATGGGGAGGTACTAGCTCCAACTCGGTTTTACAGTGAAAACTGCAGGAACTTCAAACCGGCACTAGGAAACAGACTGAGAAACCAGAGTAAAAGTATCTCCTGCAACCCGTTCCCATTGTGCTAGATGAACGAACGTCTCTCCACATGCTCAGTTCTGAGAGATAAGTGTGTGTGAAAGCCGTCCTTCACCTAGCTTGTTGGGAACACAAAGTTTCTTTTCAGTTGCAAAATACACTCCATTCTTATATATGGGGAGGTACAAGTTCCAACTCGGTTTTACATTGCAAACTGCAGGAACTTCAACCCGGCACTAGGAAACAGAATGAGAAACCAGAGTAAAAGTTTCTCCAGCAAACCGTTCCCTTTGTGCTGGATGAACGAACGTCTCTCCACATGCTCATTTCTGAGGGATAAGTGTGTGTGAAAGCCGTCCTTCACCAAATTGTTGGGAACACAAGTTTCTTTTCAGTTGCAAACTTCACTCCATACATATGAATTGGGAGGTACTAGCTCCAACTCTGTTTTACAGTGAAAATTGCAGGAAATTCAAACCGGCACAAGGAAACAGACTGAGAAACCAGAGTAAAAGTTTCTCCTGCAAACCGTTCCCTTTGTGCTAGATGAACGAATGTCTCTCCACATGCTCAGTTTTGAGAGATAAGTTTGTGTGAAAGCCTTCCTTCACCTAGCTTGTTGGGAACACAAAGTTTCTTTACAGTTGCATACTCCACTCCATACATATAAATGGGGAGGTACTAGCTCCAACTCGGTTTTACAGTGAAAACTGCAGGAACTTCAAACAGGCACTAGGAAACAGACTGAGAAACCAGAGTAATAGTATCTCCTGCAACCCGTTCCCTTTGTACTAGATAAACGAACGTCTCTCCCCATGCTCAGTTCTGAGAGATAAGTGTGTGTGAAAGCCGTCCTTCACCTAGTTTGTTGGGAACACAAAGTTTCTTTTCAGTTGCCAACTCCACTCCATACATATATATGGGGAGGTACAAGCTCAAACTCGGCTTTACAGTGAAAATTGCAGGAACTTCAAACAGGCACAAGGAAACAGACTGAGAAACCAGAGTAAAAGTTTCTCCTGCAACCCCTTCTCTTTGAGCTAGAGGAACAAACGTCTCTACCCATGCTCTGTTCTGAGAGATAAGTGTGTGTGAAAGCCGTCCTTCACATAGCTTGTTGGGAACACAAAGTTTCTTTTCACTTGCAAACCCCAATCGATACATATTTATGGGTAGTTACAAGCTCCAACTCGGGTTTACAGTGCAAACTGCAGGAACTTCAAACCGGCACTAGGAAACAGACTGAGATACCAGAGTAAAAGTTTCTCCTGCAACCCGTTCCTTTTGTGCTAGATGACCGAAATTCTCTCCACATGCTCAGTTCTGGGAGATAAGTGTGTGTGAAAGCCGTCTTTAACCTAGCTTGTTGGGAACACAAAGTTTCTTTTCAGTTGCAAACTCCACTCCATACATATATATGGGGAGGTACTAGCTCCAACTCGGTTTTACAGTGCAAACTGCAGGAACTTCAAACCGGCACTAGGAAACAGACTGAGAAACCAGAGTAAAAGTTTCTCCTGCAAACCGTTCCCTTTGTGCTAGATGAACGAACGTCTCTCCACATGCTCAGTCCTGAGAGAAAAGTGTGTGTGAAAGCCGTCCTTCACCTAGCTTGTTAGGAACTCAAAGTTTCTTTTAAGTTGCAAACTTCACTCCATACATATATATGGGGAGGTACTAGCTCCAACTCGGTTTTACAGTGCAAAGTGCAGGAACTTCAAACCGGCACTAGGAAACAGACTGAGAAACCAGACTAAAGTTTCTCCTGCAACCCGTTCCTTTGTGCTAGATGAACGAAAGTCTCTCCACATGCTCAGTTCTGAGATATAGGTGAGTGTGAAAGCCGTCCTTCACGTAGCTTGTTTGGAACACAAAGTTTCTTTTCAGTTGCAAACTCCACTCCATAAATATATATGGGGAGGTACTAGCTTCAACTCGGGTTTACAGTGCAAACTGCAGGAACTTCAAACCGGCACTAGGAAACAGACTGAGAATCCAGAGTAAAAGTTTCTCCTGCATCCCGTTCCATTTGTGCTAGATGAACGAACGACTCTCCAAATGCTCAGTTCTGAGAGATAAGTGTGTGTGAAAGCCGTCCTTCACATAGATTGTTGGGAACATAAAGTTTCTTTACAGTTGCAAACTCCACTCCATACATATATATGGGGAGGTATTAGCTCCAACTCTTTTTTACAGTGCAAACTGCAGGAATTTCAAAACGGCACTAGGAAACAGACTGAGAATCCAGAGTAAAAGTTTCTCCTGCAACACGTTCCCTTTGTGCTAGATGAACGAACATCTCTCCACATGCTAAGTTCTGAGAGATAAGTGTGTGTGAAAGCCGTCCTTAAACTAGCTTGTTGGGAACACAAAGTTTGTTTTCACTTACAAACTCCAATCCATACATATATATGGGGAGGTACTAGCTCCAACTCGGTTTTACAGTGAAAACTGCAGGAACTTCAAACCGGCACTAGGAAACAGACTGAGAATCCAGAGTAAAAGTTTCTCCTGCAAACCGTTCCTTTTGTGCTAGATGAACGAACGTCTCTCCACATGCTCAGTTCTGAGAGATAAGTGTGTGTGAATGCCGTCCTTCACCTAGCTTGTTGGGAAAACAAAGTTTCTTTTCAGTTGCAAACTCCACTCCATACATATATATGGGGAGGTACTAGCTCCAACTAGTTTTTACAGTGCAAACGGCAGGAACTTCAACCCGGCACTAGGAAACAGACTGAGAAACCAGAGTAAAAGTTTCTCCTGCAACCCGTTCCCTTTGTGCTAGATGAACGAACGTCTCTCCACATGCTCAGTTCTGAGAGATAAGTGTGTGTGAAAGCCGTCCTTCACCTAGCTTGTTGAGAACACAAAGTTTCTTTTCACTTGCAAACCCCACTCCATACATATATATGGGGAGGTACTAGCTCCAACTCGGTTTTACAGTGCAAACTGCAGGAACTTCAAACCGGCACTAGGAAACAGACTGAGAAACCAGAGTAAAAGTTTCTCCTGCAACCCGTTTCCTTTGTGCTAGATGAACGAACGTCTCTCCACATTCTCAGTTATGAGAGATAAGTGTGTGTGAAAGCCGCCCTTCACCTAGCTTGTTGGGAACACAAAGTTTCTTTTCACTTGCAAACTCCAATCCATACATATATATGGGGTGGTACTAGCTCCAACTCGGTTTTACAGAGAAAACTGCAGGAACTTCAAACCGGCGTTAGGAAACAGACTGAGAAACCAGAGTAAAAGTTTATCCTGCTACCAGTTCCCTTTGTGCTAGATGAACGAACGTCTCTCCACATGTTCAGTTCTGAGATATAAGTGTGTGTGAAAGCCGTCCTTCAACAATCTTGTTTGGAACACAAAGGTTCTTTTCAGTTGCAAACTCCAATCCATATATATATATGGGGAGGTACAAGCTCCAACTCGGTTTTACAGTGAAAATTGCAGGAACTTCAAACAGGCACAAGGAAACAGACTGAGAAACAAGAGTATGTGTTTCTCCTGCAACCCCTTCTCTTTGAGCTAGAGGAACAAACGTCTCTACCCATGCTCTGTTCTGAGAGATAAGTGTGCGTGAAAGCCGTCCTTCACCTAGCTTGTTGGGAACACAAAGTTTCTTTTCACTTGCAAACCCCAATCGATACATATATATGGGTAGTTACAAGCTCCAACTCGGGTTTACAGTGCAAACTGGAGGAACTTCAAACCGGCACTAGGAAACAGACTGAGAAACCAGAGTAAAAGTTTCTCCTGCAACCCGTTCCTTTTGTGCTAGATGACCGAACTTCTCTCCACATGCTCAGTTCTGGGAGATAAGTGTGTGTGAAAGCCGTCTTTAACCTAGCTTGTTGGGAACACAAAGTTTCTTTTCAGTTGCAAACTCCACTCCATACATATATATGGGGAGGTACTAGCTCCAACTCGGTTTTACATTGCAAACTGCAGGAACTTCAAACCGGCACTAGAAAACAGACTGAGAATCCAGAGTAAAAGTATCTCCTGCAACACGTTCCCTTTGTACTAGATGAAAAAACGTCTCTCCACATGCTCAGTTCTGAGAGATAAGTGTGTGTGAAAGCCGTCCTTCACGTAGCTTTTTGGGAACACAAAGTTTCTTTTCAGTTGCAAACTCCACTCCATACATATATATGGGTAGGTACTAGCTCCAACTCGGTTTTACATGAAAAATGCAGGAAGTTCAAACCGGCACTAGGAAACAGACTGAGAAACCAGAGTAAAAGTTTCTCCTGCAACCCATTCCCTTTGTGCTAGGTGAACGAACGTCTCTCCACATGCTCAGTTCTGAGAGATAAGTGTGTGTGAAAGCCGTACTTCAACTAGCATGTTGGGAACACAAAGTTTATTTTCACTTGCAATCTCCACTCCATAAATATATATGGGGAAGTACTATCTCCAACTCGGTTTTACAGTGAAAACTGAAGGAACTTCAAACCGGCACAAGGAAACAGACTGAGATACCAGAGAAAAAGTTCCTCCTGCAACACGTTCTCTTTGTGCTAGGTGAACGAACGTCTCTCCACATGCTCAGTTCTGAGAGATAAGTGTGTTTCAAAGCCGTCCTTAACCTAGCTTGTTGGGAACACAAAGTTTCTTTTCAGTTGCAAACTCCACTCCATACATATATATGGGGAGGTACTAGCTCCAACTCGGTTTTACATTGCAAACTGCAGGAACTTCAACCCGGCACTAGGAAACAGACTGAGAAACCAGAGTAAAAGTTTCTCCTGCAACCCGTTCCCTTTGTGCTAGATGAACGAACGTCTCTCCACATTCTCAGTCCTGAGAGGAAAGTGTGTGTGAAGCCGTCCTTCACCTAGCTTGTTAGGAACTCAAAGTTTTTTTAAGTTGCAAACTTCACTCCATACATATATATGGGGAGGTACTAACTCCAACTCGGTTTTACAGTGCAAAGTGCAGGAACTTCAAACCGGCACTAGGAAACAGACTGAGAAAACAGACTAAAGTTTCTCCTGCAACCCGTTCCTTTGTGCTTGATGAAAGAACGTCTCTCCACATGCTCAGTTCTGAGGGATAAGTGTGTGTGAAAGCCGTACTTCACCTAGCTTTTTGGGAACACAAAGTATCTTTTCACTTGCAAACTTCACTCCATACATATATATGGGGAGGTACTAGCTCCAACTCGGTTTTACAGTGAAAACTGCAGGAACTTCAAACCGGCGTTAGGAAACAGACTGAGAAACCAGAGTAAAAGTTTCTCCTGCTACCCGTTCCCTTTGTGCTAGATGAACGAACGTCTCTCCACATGCTCAGTTCTGAGAGTTAATTGTGTGTGAAAGCCGTCCTTCACCAATCTTGTTGGGAACTCAAAGTTTCTTTTAAGTTGCAAACTCCAAACCATACATATAAATGGGGAGGTACTAGCTCCAACTCTGTTTTACAGTGCAAATTGCAGGATCTTCAAACCGGCACTAGGAAACCGACTGAGAAACCAGAGAAAAAGCTTCTCCTGCAACCCGTTCCCTTTGTGCTAGATGAACGAACGTCTCTCCACATGCTCAGTTCTGAGAGATAAGTGTGTGTGAAAGCCGCCCTTCACCTAGCTTGTTGGGAACACAAAGCTTCTATTCACTTGCAAACTCCAATCCATACATATATATGGGGAGGTACTAGCTCCAACTCTGTTTTACAGAGAAAACTGCAGGAACTTCAAACCGGCGTTAGGAAACAGACTGAGAAACCAGAGTAAAAGTTTCTCCTGCTACCAGTTCCCTTTGTGCTAGATGAACGAACGTCTCTCCACATGTTCAGTTCTGAGATATAAGTGTGTGTGAAAGCCGTCCTTCAAAAATCTTGTTTGGAACACAAAGGTTCTTTTCAGTTGAAAACCCCAATCCATACATATATATGGGGAAGTACTAGCTCCAACTCGGTTTTACAGTGCAAACTGCAGGAACTTCAAACCGTCACTAGGAAACAGACTTAGAACCAGACTAAATGTTTCTCCTGCAACCTGTTCCCTTTGTGCTAGATGAAAGAACGTCTCTCCACATGCTCAGTTCTGAGAGATAAGTGTGTGTGAATGCCGTCCTTCACCTAGCTTGTTGGGAACACAAAGTTTCTTTTCACTTGCAAACTCCAATCCATACATATATATGGGGAGGTACTAGCTCCAACTAGTTTTTACAGTGCAAACGGCAGGAACTTCAACCCGGCACTAGGAAACAGACTGAGAAACCAGAGTAAAAGTTTCTCCTGCAACCCGTTCCCTTTGTTCTAGATGAACGAACGTCTCTCCACATGCTCAGTTCTGAGAGATAAGTGTGTGTGAATGCCGTCCTTCACCTAGCTTGTTGAGAACACAAAGATTCTTTTAACTTGCAAACCCCACTCCATACATATATATAGGGAGGTACTAGCTCCAACTCGGTATTACAGTGCAAACTTCAGGAACTTCAAACCGGCACTAGGAAACAGACTGAGAAACCAGAGTAAAAGTTTCTCCTGCAACCCGTTCCCTTTGTGCTAGATGAACGAACGTCTCCCCACATGCTCATTTCTGAGAGATAAGAGTGTGTTAAAACCATCCTTCACCTAGATTGTTGGGAACACAAGTTTCTTTTCACTTGCAAACTCCACTCCATATATATATATGGGGAGGTACTAACTCCAACTCTGTTTTACAGTGAAAATTGCAGGAACTTCAAACCGGCACAAGGAAACAGACTGAGAAACCAGAGTATAAGTTTCTCCTGCAAACCGTTCCCTTTGTGCTAGATGAACGAACGTCTCTCCCCATGCTCAGTTTTGAGAGATAAGTGTGTGTGAAAGCCGTCCTTCACCTAGCTTGTTGGGAACACAAAGTTTCTTTACACTAGCATACTACATTCCATACATATAAATGGGGAGGTACTAGCTCCAACTCGGTTTTACAGTGAAAACTGCAGGAACTTCAAACCGGCACTAGGAAACAGACTGAGAAACCAGAGTAAAAGTATCTCCTGCAACCCGTTCCCATTGTGCTAGATGAACGAACGTCTCTCCACATGCTCAGTTCTGAGAGATAAGTGTGTGTGAAAGCCGTCCTTCACCTAGCTTGTTGGGAACACAAAGTTTCTTTTCAGTTGCAAAATACACTCCATTCTTATATATGGGGAGGTACAAGTTCCAACTCGGTTTTACATTGCAAACTGCAGGAACTTCAACCCGGCACTAGGAAACAGAATGAGAAACCAGAGTAAAAGTTTCTCCAGCAAACCGTTCCCTTTGTGCTGGATGAACGAACGTCTCTCCACATGCTCATTTCTGAGGGATAAGTGTGTGTGAAAGCCGTCCTTCACCAAATTGTTGGGAACACAAGTTTCTTTTCAGTTGCAAACTTCACTCCATACATATGAATTGGGAGGTACTAGCTCCAACTCTGTTTTACAGTGAAAATTGCAGGAAATTCAAACCGGCACAAGGAAACAGACTGAGAAACCAGAGTAAAAGTTTCTCCTGCAAACCGTTCCCTTTGTGCTAGATGAACGAATGTCTCTCCACATGCTCAGTTTTGAGAGATAAGTTTGTGTGAAAGCCTTCCTTCACCTAGCTTGTTGGGAACACAAAGTTTCTTTACAGTTGCATACTCCACTCCATACATATAAATGGGGAGGTACTAGCTCCAACTCGGTTTTACAGTGAAAACTGCAGGAACTTCAAACAGGCACTAGGAAACAGACTGAGAAACCAGAGTAATAGTATCTCCTGCAACCCGTTCCCTTTGTACTAGATAAACGAACGTCTCTCCCCATGCTCAGTTCTGAGAGATAAGTGTGTGTGAAAGCCGTCCTTCACCTAGTTTGTTGGGAACACAAAGTTTCTTTTCAGTTGCCAACTCCACTCCATACATATATATGGGGAGGTACAAGCTCAAACTCGGCTTTACAGTGAAAATTGCAGGAACTTCAAACAGGCACAAGGAAACAGACTGAGAAACCAGAGTAAAAGTTTCTCCTGCAACCCCTTCTCTTTGAGCTAGAGGAACAAACGTCTCTACCCATGCTCTGTTCTGAGAGATAAGTGTGTGTGAAAGCCGTCCTTCACATAGCTTGTTGGGAAGACAAAGTTTCTTTTCACTTGCAAACCCCAATCGATACATATTTATGGGTAGTTACAAGCTCCAACTCGGGTTTACAGTGCAAACTGCAGGAACTTCAAACCGGCACTAGGAAACAGACTGAGATACCAGAGTAAAAGTTTCTCCTGCAACCCGTTCCTTTTGTGCTAGATGACCGAAATTCTCTCCACATGCTCAGTTCTGGGAGATAAGTGTGTGTGAAAGCCGTCTTTAACCTAGCTTGTTGGGAACACAAAGTTTCTTTTCAGTTGCAAACTCCACTCCATACATATATATGGGGAGGTACTAGCTCCAACTCGGTTTTACAGTGCAAACTGCAGGAACTTCAAACCGGCACTAGGAAACAGACTGAGAAACCAGAGTAAAAGTTTCTCCTGCAAACCGTTCTCTTTGTGCTAGATGAACGAACGTCTCTCCACATGCTCAGTCCTGAGAGAAAAGTGTGTGTGAAAGCCGTCCTTCACCTAGCTTGTTAGGAACTCAAAGTTTCTTTTAAGTTGCAAACTTCACTCCATACATATATATGGGGAGGTACTAGCTCCAACTCGGTTTTACAGTGCAAAGTGCAGGAACTTCAAACCGGCACTAGGAAACAGACTGAGAAACCAGACTAAAGTTTCTCCTGCAACCCGTTCCTTTGTGCTAGATGAACGAAAGTCTCTCCACATGCTCAGTTCTGAGATATAGGTGAGTGTGAAAGCCGTCCTTCACGTAGCTTGTTTGGAACACAAAGTTTCTTTTCAGTTGCAAACTCCACTCCATAAATATATATGGGGAGGTACTAGCTTCAACTCGGGTTTACAGTGCAAACTGCAGGAACTTCAAACCGGCACTAGGAAACAGACTGAGAATCCAGAGTAAAAGTTTCTCCTGCATCCCGTTCCATTTGTGCTAGATGAACGAACGACTCTCCAAATGCTCAGTTCTGAGAGATAAGTGTGTGTGAAAGCCGTCCTTCACATAGATTGTTGGGAACATAAAGTTTCTTTACAGTTGCAAACTCCACTCCATACATATATATGGGGAGGTATTAGCTCCAACTCTTTTTTACAGTGCAAACTGCAGGAATTTCAAAACGGCACTAGGAAACAGACTGAGAATCCAGAGTAAAAGTTTCTCCTGCAACACGTTCCCTTTGTGCTAGATGAACGAACATCTCTCCACATGCTAAGTTCTGAGAGATAAGTGTGTGTGAAAGCCGTCCTTAAACTAGCTTGTTGGGAACACAAAGTTTGTTTTCACTTACAAACTCCAATCCATACATATATATGGGGAGGTACTAGCTCCAACTCGGTTTTACAGTGAAAACTGCAGGAACTTCAAACCGGCACTAGGAAACAGACTGAGAATCCAGAGTAAAAGTTTCTCCTGCAAACCGTTCCTTTTGTGCTAGATGAACGAACGTCTCTCCACATGCTCAGTTCTGAGAGATAAGTGTGTGTGAATGCCGTCCTTCACCTAGCTTGTTGGGAAAACAAAGTTTCTTTTCAGTTGCAAACTCCACTCCATACATATATATGGGGAGGTACTAGCTCCAACTAGTTTTTACAGTGCAAACGGCAGGAACTTCAACCCGGCACTAGGAAACAGACTGAGAAACCAGAGTAAAAGTTTCTCCTGCAACCCGTTCCCTTTGTGCTAGATGAACGAACGTCTCTCCACATGCTCAGTTCTGAGAGATAAGTGTGTGTGAAAGCCGTCCTTCACCTAGCTTGTTGAGAACACAAAGTTTCTTTTCACTTGCAAACCCCACTCCATACATATATATGGGGAGGTACTAGCTCCAACTCGGTTTTACAGTGCAAACTGCAGGAACTTCAAACCGGCACTAGGAAACAGACTGAGAAACCAGAGTAAAAGTTTCTCCTGCAACCCGTTCCCTTTGTGCTAGATGAACGAACGTCTCTCCACATGCTCATTTCTGAGAGATAAGAGTGTGTTAAAACCATCCTTCACCTAGATTGTTGGGAACACAAGTTTCTTTTCACTTGCAAACTCCACTCCATACATATATATGGGGAGGTAGTAACTCCAACTCTGTTTTACAGTGAAAATTGCAGGAACTTCAAACCGGCACAAGGAAACAGACTGAGAAACCAGAGTATAAGTTTCTCCTGCAAACCGTTCCCTTTGTGCTAGATGAACGAACGTCTCTCCTCATGCTCAGTTTTGAGAGTTAAGTGTGTGTGAAAGCCGTCCTTCACCTAGCTTGTTGGGAACACAAAGATTCTTTACACTAGCATACTACATTCCATACATATAAATGGGGAGGTACTAGCTCCAACTCGGTTTTACAGTGAAAACGGCAGGAACTTCAAACCGGCACTAGGAAACAGACTGAGAAACCAGAGTAAAAGTATCTCCTGCAACCCGTTCCCATTGTGCTAGATGAACGAACGTCTCTCCACATGCTCAGTTCTGAGAGATAAGTGTGTGTGAAAGCCGTCCTTCACCTAGCTTGTTGGGAACACAAAGTTTCTTTTCAGTTGCAAACTCCACTCCATACTTATATATGGGGAGGTACAAGCTCCAACTCTGTTTTACATTGCAAACTGCAGGAACTTCAACCCGGCACTAGGAAACAGAATGAGAAACCAGAGTAAAAGTTTCTCCTGCAAACCGTTCCCTTTGTGCTAGATGAACGAACGTCTCTCCACATGCTAATTTCTGAGGGATAAGTGTGTGTGAAAGCCGTCCTTCACCTAGCTTGTTGGGAACACAAAGTTTCTTTTCAGTTGCAAAATACACTCCATTCTTATATATGGGGAGGTACAAGTTCCAACTCGGTTTTACATTGCAAACTGCAGGAACTTCAACCCGGCACTAGGAAACAGAATGAGAAACCAGAGTAAAAGTTTCTCCAGCAAACCGTTCCCTTTGTGCTGGATGAACGAACGTCTCTCCACATGCTCATTTCTGAGGGATAAGTGTGTGTGAAAGCCGTCCTTCACCAAATTGTTGGGAACACAAGTTTCTTTTCAGTTGCAAACTTCACTCCATACATATGAATTGGGAGGTACTAGCTCCAACTCTGTTTTACAGTGAAAATTGCAGGAAATTCAAACCGGCACAAGGAAACAGACTGAGAAACCAGAGTAAAAGTTTCTCCTGCAAACCGTTCCCTTTGTGCTAGATGAACGAATGTCTCTCCACATGCTCAGTTTTGAGAGATAAGTGTGTGTGAAAGCCTTCCTTCACCTAGCTTGTTGGGAACACAAAGTTTCTTTACAGTTGCATACTCCACTCCATACATATAAATGGGGAGGTACTAGCTCCAACTCGGTTTTACAGTGAAAACTGCAGGAACTTCAAACAGGCACTAGGAAACAGACTGAGAAACCAGAGTAATAGTATCTCCTGCAACCCGTTCCCTTTGTACTAGATAAACGAACGTCTCTCCCCATGCTCAGTTCTGAGAGATAAGTGTGTGTGAAAGCCGTCCTTCACCTAGTTTGTTGGGAACACAAAGTTTCTTTTCAGTTGCCAACTCCACTCCATACATATATATGGGGAGGTACAAGCTCAAACTCGGCTTTACAGTGAAAATTGCAGGAACTTCAAACAGGCACAAGGAAACAGACTGAGAAACCAGAGTAAAAGTTTCTCCTGCAACCCCTTCTCTTTGAGCTAGAGGAACAAACGTCTCTACCCATGCTCTGTTCTGAGAGATAAGTGTGTGTGAAAGCCGTCCTTCACATAGCTTGTTGGGAACACAAAGTTTCTTTTCACTTGCAAACCCCAATCGATACATATTTATGGGTAGTTACAAGCTCCAACTCGGGTTTACAGTGCAAACTGCAGGAACTTCAAACCGGCACTAGGAAACAGACTGAGAAACCAGAGTAAAAGTTTCTCCTGCAACCCGTTCCTTTTGTGCTAGATGACCGAAATTCTCTCCACATGCTCAGTTCTGGGAGATAAGTGTGTGTGAAAGCCGTCTTTAACCTAGCTTGTTGGGAACACAAAGTTTCTTTTCAGTTGCAAACTCCACTCCATACATATATATGGGGAGGTACTAGCTCCAACTCGGTTTTACATTGCAAACTGCAGGAACTTCAAACCGGCACTAGAAAACAGACTGAGAATCCAGAGTAAAAGTTTCTCCTGCAACACGTTCCCTTTGTGCTAGATGAAAAAACGTCTCTCCACATGCTCAGTTCTGAGAGATAAGTGTGTGTGAAAGCCGTCCTTCACGTAGCTTTTTGGGAACACAAATTTCTTTTCAGTTGCAAACTCCACTCCATACATATATATGGGTAGGTACTAGCTCCAACTCAGTTTTACAGTGAAAAATGCAGGAAGTTCAAACCGGCACTAGGAAACAGACTGAGAAACCAGAGTAAAAGTTTCTCCTGCAACCCATTCCCTTTGTGCTAGGTGAACGAACGTCTCTCCACATGCTCAGTTCTGAGAGATAAGTGTGTGTGAAAGCCGTACTTCAACTAGCATGTTGGGAACACAAAGTTTATTTTCACTTGCAATCTCCACTCCATAAATATATATGGGGAAGTACTATCTCCAACTCGGTTTTACAGTGAAAACTGAAGGAACTTCAAACCAGCACAAGGCAACAGACTGAGATACCAGAGAAAAAGTTCCTCCTGCAACACGTTCACTTTGTGCTAGGTGAACGAACGTCTCTCCACATGCTCAGTTCTGAGAGATAAGTGTGTTTCAAAGCCGTCCTTAAACTAGCTTGTAGGGAACACAAAGTTTCTTTTCACTTGCAAACTCCACTCCATACATATATATGGGGAGGTACTAGCTCCAACTCGGTTTTACAGTGCAAACTGCAGGAACTTCAAACCGGCACTAGGAAACAGACTGAGAAACCAGAGTAAAAGTTTCTCCTGCAAACCGTTCCCTTTGTGCTAGATGAACGAACGTCTCTCCACATGCTCAGTCCTGAGAGAAAAGTGTGTGTGAAAGCCGTCCTTCACCTAGCTTGTTAGGAACTCAAAGTTTCTTTTAAGTTGCAAACTTCACTCCATACATATATATGGGGAGGTACTAGCTCCAACTCGGTTTTACAGTGCAAAGTGCAGGAACTTCAAACCGGCACTAGGAAACAGACTGAGAAACCAGACTAAAGTTTCTCCTGCAACCCGTTCCTTTGTGCTAGATGAACGAAAGTCTCTCCACATGCTCAGTTCTGAGATATAGGTGAGTGTGAAAGCCGTCCTTCACGTAGCTTGTTTGGAACACAAAGTTTCTTTTCAGTTGCAAACTCCACTCCATACATATATATGGGGAGGTATTAGCTCCAACTCGTTTTTACAGTGCAAACTGCAGGAATTTCAAAACGGCACTAGGAAACAGACTGAGAATCCAGAGTAAAAGTTTCTCCTGCAACACGTTCCCTTTGTGCTAGATGAACGAACATCTCTCCACATGCTAAGTTCTGAGAGATAAGTGTGTGTGAAAGCCGTCCTTAAACTAGCTTGTTGGGAACACAAAGTTTGTTTTCACTTACAAACTCCAATCCATACATATATATGGGGAGGTACTAGCTCCAACTCGGTTTTACAGTGAAAACTGCAGGAACTTCAAACCGGCACTAGGAAACAGACTGAGAATCCAGAGTAAAAGTTTCTCCTGCAAACCGTTCCTTTTGTGCTAGATGAACGAACGTCTCTCCACATGCTCAGTTCTGAGAGATAAGTGTGTGTGAATGCCGTCCTTCACCTAGCTTGTTGGGAAAACAAAGTTTCTTTTCAGTTGCAAACTCCACTCCATACATATATATGGGGAGGTACTAGCTCCAACTAGTTTTTACAGTGCAAACGGCAGGAACTTCAACCCGGCACTAGGAAACAGACTGAGAAACCAGAGTAAAAGTTTCTCCTGCAACCCGTTCCCTTTGTGCTAGATGAACGAACGTCTCTCCACATGCTCAGTTCTGAGAGATAAGTGTGTGTGAAAGCCGTCCTTCACCTAGCTTGTTGAGAACACAAAGTTTCTTTTCACTTGCAAACCCCACTCCATACATATATATGGGGAGGTACTAGCTCCAACTCGGTTTTACAGTGCAAACTGCAGGAACTTCAAACCGGCACTAGGAAACAGACTGAGAAACCAGAGTAAAAGTTTCTCCTGCAACCCGTTCCCTTTGTGCTAGATGAACGAACGTCTCTCCACATGCTCATTTCTGAGAGATAAGAGTGTGTTAAAACCATCCTTCACCTAGATTGTTGGGAACACAAGTTTCTTTTCACTTGCAAACTCCACTCCATACATATATATGGGGAGGTAGTAACTCCAACTCTGTTTTACAGTGAAAATTGCAGGAACTTCAAACCGGCACAAGGAAACAGACTGAGAAACCAGAGTATAAGTTTCTCCTGCAAACCGTTCCCTTTGTGCTAGATGAACGAACGTCTCTCCTCATGCTCAGTTTTGAGAGATAAGTGTGTGTGAAAGCCGTCCTTCACCTAGCTTGTTGGGAACACAAAGATTCTTTACACTAGCATACTACATTCCATACATATAAATGGGGAGGTACTAGCTCCAACTCGGTTTTACAGTGAAAACTGCAGGAACTTCAAACCGGCACTAGGAAACAGACTGAGAAACCAGAGTAAAAGTATCTCCTGCAACCCGTTCCCATTGTGCTAGATGAACGAACGTCTCTCCACATGCTCAGTTCTGAGAGATAAGTGTGTGTGAAAGCCGTCCTTCACCTAGCTTGTTGGGAACACAAAGTTTCTTTTCAGTTGCAAACTCCACTCCATACTTATATATGGGGAGGTACAAGCTCCAACTCGGTTTTACATTGCAAACTGCAGGAACTTCAACCCGGCACTAGGAAACAGAATGAGAAACCAGAGTAAAAGTTTCTCCTGCAAACCGTTCCCTTTGTGCTAGATGAACGAACGTCTCTCCACATGCTAATTTCTGAGGGATAAGTGTGTGTGAAAGCCGTCCTTCACCTAGCTTGTTGGGAACACAAAGTTTCTTTTCAGTTGCAAAATACACTCCATTCTTATATATGGGGAGGTACAAGTTCCAACTCGGTTTTACATTGCAAACTGCAGGAACTTCAACCCGGCACTAGGAAACAGAATGAGAAACCAGAGTAAAAGTTTCTCCAGCAAACCGTTCCCTTTGTGCTGGATGAACGAACGTCTCTCCACATGCTCATTTCTGAGGGATAAGTGTGTGTGAAAGCCGTCCTTCACCAAATTGTTGGGAACACAAGTTTCTTTTCAGTTGCAAACTTCACTCCATACATATGAATTGGGAGGTACTAGCTCCAACTCTGTTTTACAGTGAAAATTGCAGGAAATTCAAACCGGCACAAGGAAACAGACTGAGAAACCAGAGTAAAAGTTTCTCCTGCAAACCGTTCCCTTTGTGCTAGATGAACGAATGTCTCTCCACATGCTCAGTTTTGAGAGATAAGTGTGTGTGAAAGCCTTCCTTCACCTAGCTTGTTGGGAACACAAAGTTTCTTTACAGTTGCATACTCCACTCCATACATATAAATGGGGAGGTACTAGCTCCAACTCGGTTTTACAGTGAAAACTGCAGGAACTTCAAACAGGCACTAGGAAACAGACTGAGAAACCAGAGTAATAGTATCTCCTGCAACCCGTTCCCTTTGTACTAGATAAACGAACGTCTCTCCCCATGCTCAGTTCTGAGAGATAAGTGTGTGTGAAAGCCGTCCTTCACCTAGTTTGTTGGGAACACAAAGTTTCTTTTCAGTTGCCAACTCCACTCCATACATATATATGGGGAGGTACAAGCTCCAACTCGGTTTTACAGTGAAAATTGCAGGAACTTCAAACAGGCACAAGGAAACAGACTGAGAAACCAGAGTAAAAGTTTCTCCTGCAACCCCTTCTCTTTGAGCTAGAGGAACAAACGTCTCTACCCATGCTCTGTTCTGAGAGATAAGTGTGTGTGAAAGCCGTCCTTCACATAGCTTGTTGGGAACACAAAGTTTCTTTTCACTTGCAAACCCCAATCGATACATATTTATGGGTAGTTACAAGCTCCAACTCGGGTTTACAGTGCAAACTGCAGGAACTTCAAACCGGCACTAGGAAACAGACTGAGAAACCAGAGTAAAAGTTTCTCCTGCAACCCGTTCCTTTTGTGCTAGATGACCGAAATTCTCTCCAAATGCTCAGTTCTGGGAGATAAGTGTGTGTGAAAGCCGTCTTTAACCTAGCTTGTTGGGAACACAAAGTTTCTTTTCAGTTGCAAACTCCACTCCATACATATATATGGGGAGGTACTAGCTCCAACTCGGTTTTACATTGCAAACTGCAGGAACTTCAAACCGGCACTAGAAAACAGACTGAGAATCCAGAGTAAAAGTTTCTCCTGCAACACGTTCCCTTTGTGCTAGATGAAAAAACGTCTCTCCACATGCTCAGTTCTGAGAGATAAGTGTGTGTGAAAGCCGTCCTTCACGTAGCTTTTTGGGAACACAAAGTTTCTTTTCAGATGCAAACTCCACTCCATACATATATATGGGTAGGTACTAGCTCCAACTCGGTTTTACAGTGAAAAATGCAGGAAGTTCAAACCGGCACTAGGAAAGAGACTGGGAAACCAGAGTAAAAGTTTTTCCTGCAACCCATTCCCTTTGTGCTAGGTGAACGAACGTCTCTCCACATGCTCAGTTCTGAGAGATATGTGTGTGTGAAAGCCGTACTTCAACTAGCATGTTGGGAACACAAAGTTTATTTTCACTTGCAATCTCCACTCCATAAATATATATGGGGAAGTACTATCTCCAACTCGGTTTTACAGTGAAAACTGAAGGAACTTCAAACCGGCACAAGGAAACAGACTGAGATACCAGAGAAAAAGTTCCTCCTGCAACACGTTCTCTTTGTGCTAGGTGAACGAACGTCTCTCCACATGCTCAGTTCTGAGAGATAAGTGTGTTTCAAAGCCGTCCTTAAACTAGCTTGTAGGGAACACAAAGTTTCTTTTCACTTGCAAACTCCACTCCATACATATATATGGGGAGGTACTAGCTCCAACTCGGTTTTACAGTGCAAACTGCAGGAACTTCAAACCGGCACTAGGAAACAGACTGAGAAACCAGAGTAAAAGTTTCTCCTGCAACCCGTTCCCTTTGTGCTAGATGAACGAACGTCTCTCCACATGCTCAGTCCTGAGAGAAAAGTGTGTGTGAAAGCCGTCCTTCACCTAGCTTGTTAGGAACTCAAAGTTTCTTTTAAGTTGCAAACTTCACTCCATACATATATATGGGGAGGTACTAGCTCCAACTCGGTTTTACAGTGCAAAGTGCAGGAACTTCAAACCGGCACTAGGAAACAGACTGAGAAACCAGACTAAAGTTTCTCCTGCAACCCGTTCCTTTGTGCTAGATGAACGAACGTCTCTCCACATGCTCAGTTCTGAGATATAGGTGAGTGTGAAAGCCGTCCTTCACGTAGCTTGTTTGGAACACAAAGTTTCTTTTCAGTTGCAAACTCCACTCCATACATATATATGGGGAGGTACTAGCTTCAACTCGGGTTTACAGTGCAAACTGCAGGAACTTCAAACCGGCACTAGGAAACAGACTGAGATTCCAGAGTAAAAGTTTCTCCTGCAACCCGTTCCCTTTGTGCTAGATGAACGAACGACTCTCCAAATGCTCAGTTCTGAGAGATGAGTGTGTGTGAATGCCGTCCTTCACCTAGCTTGTTGGGAAAACAAAGTTTCTTTTCAGTTGCAAACTCCACTCCATACATATATATGGGGAGGTACTAGCTCCAACTAGTTTTTACAGTGCAAACGGCCGGAACTTCAACCCGGCACTAGGAAACAGACTGAGAAACCAGAGTATAAGTTTCTCCTGCAACCCGTTCCCTTTGTGCTAGATGAACGAACGTCTCTCCACATGCTCAGTTCTGAGAGATAAGTGTGTGTGAAAGCCGTCCTTCACCTAGCTTGTTGAGAACACAAAGTTTCTTTTCACTTGCAAACCCCACTCCATACATATATATGGGGAGGTAATAGCTCCAACTCGGTTTTACAGTGCAAACTGCAGGAACTTCAAACCGGCACTAGGAAACAGACTGAGAAACCAGAGTAAGAGTTTCTCCTGCAACCCGTTCCCTTTGTGCTAGATGAACGAACGTCTCTCCACATGCTCATTTCTGAGAGATAAGAGTGTGTTAAAACCATCCTTCACCTAGATTGTTGGGAACTCAAGTTTCTTTTCACTTGCAAACTCCACTCCATACATATATATGGGGAGGTACTAACTTCAACTCTGTTTTACAGTGAAAATTGCAGGAAATTCAAACCGGCACTAGGAAACAGACTGAGAAACCAGAGTATAAGTTTCTCCTGCAAACCGTTCCCTTTGTGCTAGATGAACGAACGTCTCTCCCCATGCTCAGTTTTGAGAGATAAGTGTGTGTGAAAGCCGTCCTTCACCTAGCTTGTTTGGAACACAAAGTTTCTTTACACTAGCATACTACATTCCATACATATAAATGGGGAGGTTCTAGCTCCAACTCGGTTTTACAGTGAAAACTGCAGGAACTTCAAACCGGCACTAGGAAACAGACTGAGAAACCAGAATAAAAGTATCTCCTGCAACCCGTTCCCATTGTTCTAGATGAACGAAAGTCTCTCCACATGCTCAGTTCTGAGAGATAAGTGTGTGTGAAAGCCGTCCTTCACCTAGCTTGTTGGGAACACAAAGTTTCTTTTCAGTTGCACACTCCACTCCATACTTATATATGGGGAGGTACAAGCTCCAACTCGGTTTTACATTTCAAACTGCAGGAACTTCAACCCGGCACTAGGAAACAGAATGAGAAACCAGAGTAAATGTTTCTCCTGCAAACCGTTCCCTTTTTGCTAGATGAACGAACGTCTCTCCACATGCTCAGTTCTGAGAGTTAATTGTGTGTGAAAGCCGTCCTTTACCAATCTTGTTGGGAACTCAAAGTTTCTTTTCAGTTGCAAACTCCAAACCATACATATAAATGGGGAGGTACTAGCTCCAACTCTGTTTTACAGTGCAAATTGCAGGAACTTCAAACCGGCACTAGGAAACAGACTGAGAAACCAGAGAAAAAGTTTCTCCTGCAACCCGTTTCCTTTGTGCTAGATGAACGAACGTCTCTCCACATTCTCAGTTATGAGAGATAAGTGTGTGTGAAAGCCGCCCTTCACCTAGCTTGTTGGTAACACAAAGTTTCTTTTCACTTGCAAACTCCAATCCATACATATATATGGGGTGGTACTAGCTCCAACTCGGTTTTACAGAGAAAACTGCAGGAACTTCAAACCGGCACTAGGAAACAGACTGAGAAACCAGAGTAAAAGTTTATCCTGCTACCATTTCCCTTTGTGCTAGATGAACGAACGTCTCTCCCCATGTTCAGTTCTGAGATATAAGTGTGTGTGAAAGCCGTCCTTCAACAATCTTGTTTGGAACAGAAAGGTTCTTTTCAGTTGCCAACTCCAATCCATATATATATATGGGGAGGTACAAGCTCCAACTCGGTTTTACAGTGAAAATTGCAGGAACTTCAAACAGGCACAAGGAAACAGACTGAGAAACAAGAGTAAATGTTTCTCCTGCAACCCCTTCTCTTTGAGCTAGAGGAAGAAACGTCTCTACCCATGCTCTGTTCTGAGAGATAAGTGTGTGTGAAAGCCGTCCTTCACCTAGCTTGTTGGGAACACAAAGTTTCTTTTCACTTGCAAACCCCAATCGATACATATATATGGGTAGTTACAAGCTCCAACTCGGGTTTACAGTGCAAACTGCAGGAACTTCAAACCGGCACTAGGAAACAGACTGAGAAACCAGAGTAAAAGTTTCTCCTGCAACCCGTTCCTTTTGTGCTAGATGACCGAACTTCTCTCCACATGCTCAGTTCTGGGAGATAAGTGTGTGTGAAAGCCGTCTTTAACCTAGCTTGTTGGGAACACAAAGTTTCTTTTCAGTTGCAAACTCCACTCCATACATATATATGGGGAGGTACTAGCTCCAACTCGGTTTTACATTGCAAACTGCAGGAACTTCAAACCGGCACTAGAAAACAGACTGAGAATCCAGAGTAAAAGTATCTCCTGCAACACGTTCCCTTTGTACTAGATGAAAAAACGTCTCTCCACATGCTCAGTTCTGAGAGATAAGTGTGTGTGAAAGCCGTCCTTCACGTAGCTTTTTGGGAACACAAAGTTTCTTTTCAGTTGCAAACTCCACTCCATACATATATATGGGTAGGTACTAGCTCCAACTCGGTTTTACATGAAAAATGCAGGAAGTTCAAACCGGCACTAGGAAACAGACTGAGAAACCAGAGTAAAAGTTTCTCCTGCAACCCATTCCCTTTGTGCTAGGTGAACGAACGTCTCTCCACATGCTCAGTTCTGAGAGATAAGTGTGTGTGAAAGCCGTACTTCAACTAGCATGTTGGGAACACAAAGTTTATTTTCACTTGCAATCTCCACTCCATAAATATATATGGGGAAGTACTATCTCCAACTCGGTTTTACAGTGAAAACTGAAGGAACTTCAAACCGGCACAAGGAAACAGACTGAGATACCAGAGAAAAAGTTCCTCCTGCAACACGTTCTCTTTGTGCTAGGTGAACGAACGTCTCTCCACATGCTCAGTTCTGAGAGATAAGTGTGTTTCAAAGCCGTCCTTAACCTAGCTTGTTGGGAACACAAAGTTTCTTTTCAGTTGCAAACTCCACTCCATACATATATATGGGGAGGTACTAGCTCCAACTCGGTTTTACATTGCAAACTGCAGGAACTTCAACCCGGCACTAGGAAACAGACTGAGAAACCAGAGTAAAAGTTTCTCCTGCAACCCGTTCCCTTTGTGCTAGATGAACGAACGTCTCTCCACATGCTCAGTCCTGAGAGAAAAGTGTGTGTGAAGCCGTCCTTCACCTAGCTTGTTAGGAACTCAAAGTTTCTTTTAAGTTGCAAACTTCACTCCATACATATATATGGGGAGGTACTAACTCCAATTCGGTTTTACAGTGCAAAGTGCAGGAACTTCAAACCGGCACTAGGAAACAGACTGAGAAACCAGACTAAAGTTTCTCCTGCAACCCGTTCCTTTGTGCTTGATGAAAGAACGTCTCTCCACATGCTCAGTTCTGAGGGATAAGTGTGTGTGAAAGCCGTACTTCACCTAGCTTTTTGGGAACACAAAGTATCTTTTCACTTGCAAACTTCACTCCATATATTTATATGGGGAGGTACTAGCTCCAACTCGGTTTTACAGTGAAAACTGCAGGAACTTCAAACCGGCGTTAGGAAACAGACTGAGAAACCAGAGTAAAAGTTTCTCCTGCTACCCGTTCCCTTTGTGCTAGATGAACGAACGTCTCTCCACATGCTAAGTTCTGAGAGATAAGTGTGTGTGAAAGCCGTCCTTAAACTAGCTTGTTGGAAACACAATGTTTGTTTTCACTTAAAACTCCAATCCATACATATATATGGGTAGGTACTAGCTCCAACTCTGTTTTACAGTGAAAACTGCAGGAACTTCAAACCGGCACTAGGAAACAGACTGAGAATCCAGAGTAAAAGTTTCTCCTGCAAACCGTTCCTTTTGTGCTAGATGAACGAACGTCTCTCCACATGCTCAGTTCTGAGAGATAAGTGTGTGTGAATGCCGCCCTTCACCTAGCTTGTTGGGAAAACAAAGTTTCTTTTCAGTTGCAAACTCCACTCCATACATATATATGGGGAGGTACTAGCTCCAACTAGTTTTTACAGTGCAAACGGCCGGAACTTCAACCCGGCACTAGGAAACAGACTGAGAAACCAGAGTAAAATTTCTCCTGCAACCCGTTCCCTTTGTGCTAGATGAACGAACGTCTCTCCACATGCTCAGTTCTGAGAGATAAGTGTGTGTGAAAGCCGTCCTTCACCTAGCTTGTTGAGAACACAAAGTTTCTTTTCACTTGCAAACCCCACTCCATACATATATATGGGGAGGTAATAGCTCCAACTCGGTTTTACAGTGCAAACTGCAGGAACTTCAAACCGGCACTAGGAAACAGACTGAGAAACCAGAGTAAAAGTTTCTCCTGCAACCCGTTCCCTTTGTGCTAGATGAACGAACGTCTCTCCACATGCTCATTTCTGAGAGATAGAGTGTGTTAAAACCATCCTTCACCTAGATTGTTGGGAACACAAGTTTCTTTTCACTTGCAAACTCCACTCCATACATATATATGGGGAGGTACTAACTTCAACACTGTTTTACAGTGAAAATTGCAGGAAATTCAAACCGGCAGAAGGAAACAGACTGAGAAACCAGAGTATAAGTTTCTCCTGCAAACCGTTCCCTTTGTGCTAGATGAACGAACGTCTCTCCCCATGCTCAGTTTTGAGAGATAAGTGTGTGTGAAAGCCGTCCTTCACCTAGCTTGTTGGGAACACAAAGTTTCTTTACACTAGCATACTACATTCCATACATATAAATGGGGAGGTTCTAGCTCCAACTCGGTTTTACAGTGAAAACTGCAGGAACTTCAAACCGGTACTAGGAAACAGACTGAGAAACCAGAATAAAAGTATCCCCTGCAACCCGTTCCCATTGTGCTTGATGAACGAACGTCTCTCCACATGCTCAGTTCTGAGAGATAAGTGTGTGTGAAAGCCGTCCTTCACCTATCTTGTTGGGAACACAAAGTTTCTTTTCAGTTGCAAACTCCACTCCATACTTATATATGGGGAGGTACAAGCTCCAACTCGGTTTTACATTTCAAACTGCAGGAACTTCAACCCGGCACTAGGAAACAGAATGAGAAACCAGAGTAAAAGTTTCTCCTGCAAACCGTTCCCATTGTGCTAGATGAACGAACGTCTCTCCACATGCTCAGTTCTGAGAGTTAATTGTGTGTGAAAGCCGTCCTTTACCAATCTTGTTGGGAACTCAAAGTTTCTTTTCAGTTGCAAACTCCAAACCATACATATAAATGGGGAGGTACTAGCTCCAACTCTGTTTTACAGTGCAAATTGCAGGAACTTCAAACCGGCACTAGGAAACAGACTGAGAAACCAGAGAAAAAGTTTCTCCTGCAACCCGTTTCCTTTGTGCTAGATGAACGAACGTCTCTCCACATTCTCAGTTATGAGAGATAAGTGTGTGTGAAAGCCGCCCTTCACCTAGCTTGTTGGGAACACAAAGTTTCTTTTCACTTGCAAACTCCAATCCATACATATATATGGGGTGGTACTAGCTCCAACTCGGTTTTACAGAGAAAACTGCAGGAACTTCAAACCGGCGTTGGGAAACAGACTGAGAAACCAGAGGAAAAGTTTATCCTGCTACCAGTTCCCTTTGTGCTAGATGAACGAACGTCTCTCCACATGTTCAGTTCTGAGATATAAGTGTGTGTGAAAGCCGTCCTTCAACAATCTTGTTTGGAACAGAAAGGTTCTTTTCAGTTGCAAACTCCAATCCATATATATATATGGGGAGGTACAAGCTCCAACTCGGTTTTACAGTGAAAATTGCAGGAACTTCAAACAGGCACAAGGAAACAGACTGAGAAACAAGAGTAAATGTTTCTCCTGCAACCCCTTCTCTTTGAGCTAGAGGAACAAACGTCTCTACCCATGCTCTGTTCTGAGAGATAAGTGTGTGTGAAAGCCGTCCTTCACCTAGCTTGTTGGGAACACAAAGTTTCTTTTCACTTGCAAACCCCAATCGATACATATATATGGGTAGTTACAAGCTCCAACTCGGGTTTACAGTGCAAACTGCAGGAACTTCAAACCGGCACTAGGAAACAGACTGAGAAACCAGAGTAAAAGTTTCTCCTGCAACCCGTTCCTTTTGTGCTAGATGACCGAACTTCTCTCCACATGCTCAGTTCTGGGAGATAAGTGTGTGTGAAAGCCGTCTTTAACCTAGCTTGTTGGGAACACAAAGTTTCTTTTCAGTTGCAAACTCCACTCCATACATATATATGGGGAGGTACTAGCTCCAACTCGGTTTTACATTGCAAACTGCAGGAACTTCAAACCGGCACTAGAAAACAGACTGAGAATCCAGAGTAAAAGTATCTCCTGCAACACGTTCCCTTTGTACTAGATGAAAAAACGTCTCTCCACATGCTCAGTTCTGAGAGATAAGTGTGTGTGAAAGCCGTCCTTCACGTAGCTTTTTGGAACACAAAGTTTCTTTTCAGTTGCAAACTCCACTCCATACATATATATGGGTAGGTACTAGCTCCAACTCGGTTTTACAGTGAAAAATGCAGGAAGTTCAAACCGGCACTAGGAAACAGACTGAGAAACCAGAGTAAAAGTTTCTCCTGCAACCCATTCCCTTTGTGCTAGGTAAACGAACGTCTCTCCACATGCTCAGTTCTGAGAGATAAGTGTGTGTGAAAGCCGTACTTCAACTAGCATGTTGGGAACACAAAGTTTATTTTCACTTGCAATCTCCACTCCATAAATATATATGGGGAAGTACTATCTCCATCTCGGTTTTACAGTGAAAACTGAAGGAACTTCAAACCGGCACAAGGAAACAGACTGAGATACCAGAGAAAAAGTTCCTCCTGCAACACGTTCTCTTTGTGCTAGGTGAACGAACGTCTCTCCACATGCTCAGTTCTGAGAGATAAGTGTGTTTCAAAGCCGTCCTTAACCTAGCTTGTTGGGAACACAAAGTTTCTTTTCAGTTGCAAACTCCACTCCATACATATATATGGGGAGGTACTAGCTCCAACTCGGTTTTACATTGCAAACTGCAGGAACTTCAACCCGGCACTAGGAAACAGACTGAGAAACCAGAGTAAAAGTTTCTCCTGCAACCCGTTCCCTTTGTGCTAGATGAACGAACGTCTCTCCACATGCTCAGTCCTGAGAGAAAAGTGTGTGTGAAGCCGTCCTTCACCTAGCTTGTTAGGAACTCAAAGTTTCTTTTAAGTTGCAAACTTCACTCCATACATATATATGGGGAGGTACTAACTCCAACTCGGTTTTACAGTGCAAAGTGCAGGAACTTCAAACCGGCACTAGGAAACAGACTGAGAAACCAGACTAAAGTTTCTCCTGCAACCCGTTCCTTTGTGCTTGATGAAAGAACGTCTCTCCACATGCTAAGTTCTGAGGGATAAGTGTGTGTGAAAGCCGTACTTCACCTAGCTTTTTGGGAACACAAAGTATCTTTCACTTGCAAACTTCACTCCATACATATATATGGGGAGGTACTAGCTCCAACTCGGTTTTACAGTGAAAACTGCAGGAACTTCAAACCGGCGTTAGGAAACAGACTGAGAAACCAGAGTAAAAGTTTCTCCTGCTACCCGTTCCCTTTGTGCTAGATGAACGAACGTCTCTCCACATGCTCAGTTCTGCGAGATAAGTGTGTGTGAAAGCCGTCTTTAACCTAGCTTGTTGGGAACACAAAGTTTCTTTTCAGTTGCAAACTCCACTCCATACATATATATGGGGAAGTACTAGCTCCAACTTGGTTTTACAGTGAAAACTTCAGGAACTTCAAACCGGCACTAGAAAACAGACTGAGAATCCAGAGTAAAAGTTTCTCCTGCAACACGTTACCTTTGTGCTAGATGAACGAATATCTCTCCACATGCTAAGTTCTGAGAGATAAGTGTGTGTGAAAGCCGTCCTTAAACTAGCTTGTTGGAAACACAATGTTTGTTTTCACTTAAAACTCCAATCCATACATATATATGGGTAGGTACTAGCTCCAACTCTGATTTACAGTGAAAACTGCAGGAACTTCAAACCGGCACTAGGAAACAGACTGAGAATCCAGAGTAAAAGTTTCTCCTGCAAACCGTTCCTTTTGTGCTAGATGAACGAACGTCTCTCCACATGCTCAGTTCTGAGAGATAAGTGTGTGTGAATGCCGTCCTTCACCTAGCTTGTTGGGAAAACAAAGTTTCTTTTCAGTTGCAAACTCCACTCCATACATATATATGGGGAGGTACTAGCTCCAACTAGTTTTTACAGTGCAAACGGCCGGAACTTCAACCCGGCACTAGGAAACAGACTGAGAAACCAGAGTAAAAGTTTCTCCTGCAACCCGTTCCCTTTGTGCTAGATGAACGAACGTCTCTCCACATGCTCAGTTCTGAGAGATAAGTGTGTGTGAAAGCCGTCCTTCACCTAGCTTGTTGAGAACACAAAGTTTCTTTTCACTTGCAAACCCCACTCCATACATATATATGGGGAGGTAATAGCTCCAACTCGGTTTTACAGTGCAAACTGCAGGAACTTCAAACCGGCACTAGGAAACAGACTGAGAAACCAGAGTAAAAGTTTCTCCTGCAACCCGTTCCCTTTGTGCTAGATGAACGAACGTCTCTCCACATGCTCATTTCTGAGAGGTAAGAGTGTGTTAAAACCATCCTTCACCTAGATTGTTGGGAACACAAGTTTCTTTTCACTTGCAAACTCCACTCCATACATATATATGGGGAGGTACTAACTTCAACTCTGTTTTACAGTGAAAATTGCAGGAAATTCAAACCGGCAGAAGGAAACAGACTGAGAAACCAGAGTATAAGTTTCTCCTGCAAACCGTTCCCTTTGTGCTAGATGAACGAACGTCTCTCCCCATGCTCAGTTTTGAGAGATAAGTGTGTGTGAAAGCCGTCCTTCACCTAGCTTGTTGGGAACACAAAGTTTCTTTTCAGTTGCAAACTCCACTCCATACTTATATATGGGGAGGTACAAGCTCCAACTCGGTTTTACATTTCAAACTGCAGGAACTTCAACCCGGCACTAGGAAACAGAATGAGAAACCAGAGTAAAAGTTTCTCCTGCAAACCGTTCCCATTGTGCTAGATGAACGAACGTCTCTCCACATGCTCAGTTCTGAGAGTTAATTGTGTGTGAAAGCCGTCCTTTACCAATCTTGTTGGGAACTCAAAGTTTCTTTTCAGTTGCAAACTCCAAACCATACATATAAATGGGGAGGTACTAGCTCCAACTCTGTTTTACAGTGAAAATTGCAGGAACTTCAAACCGGCACTAGGAAACAGACTGAGAAACCAGAGTAAAAGTTTCTCCTGCAACCCGTTTCCTTTGTGCTAGATGAACGAACGTCTCTCCACATTCTCAGTTATGAGAGATAAGTGTGTGTGAAAGCCGCCCTTCACCTAGCTTGTTGGGAACACAAAGCTTCTTTTCACTTGCAAACTCCAATCCATACATATATATGGGGTGGTACTAGCTCCAACTCGGTTTTACAGAGAAAACTGCAGGAACTTCAAACCGGCGTTAGGAAACAGACTGAGAAACAAGAGTAAAGGTTTCTCCTGCAAACCCTTCTCTTTGAGCTAGAGGAACAAACGTCTCTACCCATGCTCTGTTCTGAGAGATAAGTGTGTGTGAAAGCCGTCCTTCACCTAGCTTGTTGGGAACACAAAGTTTCTTTTCACTTGCAAACCCCAATCGATACATATATATGGGTAGTTACAAGCTCCAACTCGGGTTTACAGTGCAAACTGCAGGAACTTCAAACCGGCACTAGGAAACAGACTGAGAAACCAGAGTAAAAGTTTCTCCTGCAACCCGTTCCTTTTGTGCTAGATGACCGAACTTCTCTCCACATGCTCAGTTCTGGGAGATAAGTGTGTGTGAAAGCCGTCTTTAACCTAGCTTGTTGGGAACACAAAGTTTCTTTTCAGTTGCAAACTCCACTCCATACATATATATGGGGAGGTACTAGCTCCAACTCGGTTTTACATTGCAAACTGCAGGAACTTCAAACCGGCACTAGAAAACAGACTGAGAATCCAGAGTAAAAGTATCTCCTGCAACACGTTCCCTTTGTACTAGATGAAAAAACGTCTCTCCACATGCTCAGTTCTGAGAGATAAGTGTGTGTGAAAGCCGTCCTTCACGTAGCTTTTTGGAACAAAAAGTTTCTTTTCAGTTGCAAACTCCACTCCATACATATATATGGGTAGGTACTAGCTCCAACTCGGTTTTACAGTGAAAAATGCAGGAAGTTCAAACCGGCACTAGGAAACAGACTGAGAAACCAGAGTAAAAGTTTCTCCTGCAACCCATTCCCTTTGTGCTAGGTGAACGAACGTCTCTCCACATGCTCAGTTCTGAGAGATAAGTGTGTGTGAAAGCCGTACTTCAACTAGCATGTTGGGAACACAAAGTTTATTTTCACTTGCAATCTCCACTCCATAAATATATATGGGGAAGTACTATCTCCATCTCGGTTTTACAGTGAAAACTGAAGGAACTTCAAACCGGCACAAGGAAACAGACTGAGATACCAGAGAAAAAGTTCCTCCTGCAACACGTTCTCTTTGTGCTAGGTGAACGAACGTCTCTCCACATGCTCAGTTCTGAGAGATAAGTGTGTTTCAAAGCCGTCCTTAACCTAGCTTGTTGGGAACACAAAGTTTCTTTTCAGTTGCAAACTCCACTCCATACATATATATGGGGAGGTACTAGCTCCAACTCGGTTTTACATTGCAAACTGCAGGAACTTCAACCCGGCACTAGGAAACAGACTGAGAAACCAGAGTAAAAGTTTCTCCTGCAACCCGTTCCCTTTGTGCTAGATGAACGAACGTCTCTCCACATGCTCAGTCCTGAGAGAAAAGTGTGTGTGAAGCCGTCCTTCACCTAGCTTGTTAGGAACTCAAAGTTTCTTTTAAGTTGCAAACTTCACTCCATACATATATATGGGGAGGTACTAACTCCAACTCGGTTTTACAGTGCAAAGTGCAGGAACTTCAAACCGGCACTAGGAAACAGACTGAGAAACCAGACTAAAGTTTCTCCTGCAACCCGTTCCTTTGTGCTTGATGAAAGAACGTCTCTCCACATGCTCAGTTCTGAGGGATAAGTGTGTGTGAAAGCCGTACTTCACCTAGCTTTTTGGGAACACAAAGTATCTTTCACTTGCAAACTTCACTCCATACATATATATGGGGAGGTACTAGCTCCAACTCGGTTTTACAGTGAAAACTGCAGGAACTTCAAACCGGCGTTAGGAAACAGACTGAGAAACCAGAGTAAAAGTTTCTCCTGCTACCCGTTCCCTTTGTGCTAGATGAACGAACGTCTCTCCACATGCTCAGTTCTGCGAGATAAGTGTGTGTGAAAGCCGTCTTTAACCTAGCTTGTTGGGAACACAAAGTTTCTTTTCAGTTGCAAACTCCACTCCATACATATATATGGGGAAGTACTAGCTCCAACTTGGTTTTACAGTGAAAACTTCAGGAACTTCAAACCGGCACTAGAAAACAGACTGAGAATCCAGAGTAAAAGTTTCTCCTGCAACATGTTACCTTTGTGCTAGATGAACGAACATCTCTCCACATGCTAAGTTCTGAGAGATAAGTGTGTGTGAAAGCCGTCCTTAAACTAGCTTGTTGGAAACACAATGTTTGTTTTCACTTAAAACTCCAATCCATACATATATATGGGTAGGTACTAGCTCCAACTCTGTTTTACAGTGAAAACTGCAGGAACTTCAAACCGGCACTAGGAAACAGACTGAGAATCCAGAGTAAAAGTTTCTCCTGCAAACCGTTCCTTTTGTGCTAGATGAACGAACGTCTCTCCACATGCTCAGTTCTGAGAGATAAGTGTGTGTGAATGCCGTCCTTCACCTAGCTTGTTGGGAAAACAAAGTTTCTTTTCAGTTGCAAACTCCACTCCATACATATATATGGGGAGGTACTAGCTCCAACTAGTTTTTACAGTGCAAACGGCCGGAACTTCAACCCGGCACTAGGAAACAGACTGAGAAACCAGAGTAAAAGTTTCTCCTGCAACCCGTTCCCTTTGTGCTAGATGAACGAACGTCTCTCCCCATGCTCAGTTCTGAGAGATAAGTGTGTGTGAAAGCCGTCCTTCACCTAGCTTGTTGAGAACACAAAGTTTCTTTTCACTTGCAAACCCCACTCCATACATATATATGGGGAGGTAATAGCTCCAACTCGGTTTTACAGTGCAAACTGCAGGAACTTCAAACCGGCACTAGGAAACAGACTGAGAAACCAGAGTAAAAGTTTCTCCTGCAACCCGTTCCCTTTGTGCTAGATGAACGAACGTCTCTCCACATGCTCATTTCTGAGAGGTAAGAGTGTGTTAAAACCATCCTTCACCTAGATTGTTGGGAACACAAGTTTCTTTTCACTTGCAAACTCCACTCCATACATATATATGGGGAGGTACTAACTTCAACTCTGTTTTACAGTGAAAATTGCAGGAAATTCAAACCGGCAGAAGGAAACAGACTGAGAAACCAGAGTATAAGTTTCTCCTGCAAACCGTTCCCTTTGTGCTAGATGAACGAACGTCTCTCCCCATGCTCAGTTTTGAGAGATAAGTGTGTGTGAAAGCCGTCCTTCACCTAGCTTGTTGGGAACACAAAGTTTCTTTTCAGTTGCAAACTCCACTCCATACTTATATATGGGGAGGTACAAGCTCCAACTCGGTTTTACATTTCAAACTGCAGGAACTTCAACCCGGCACTAGGAAACAGAATGAGAAACCAGAGTAAAAGTTTCTCCTGCAAACCGTTCCCATTGTGCTAGATGAACGAACGTCTCTCCACATGCTCAGTTCTGAGAGTTAATTGTGTGTGAAAGCCGTCCTTTACCAATCTTGTTGGGAACTCAAAGTTTCTTTTCAGTTGCAAACTCCAAACCATACATATAAATGGGGAGGTACTAGCTCCAACTCTGTTTTACAGTGCAAATTGCAGGAACTTCAAACCGGCACTAGGAAACAGACTGAGAAACCAGAGAAAAAGTTTCTCCTGCAACCCGTTTCCTTTGTGCTAGATGAACGAACGTCTCTCCACATTCTCAGTTATGAGAGATAAGTGTGTGTGAAAGCCGCCCTTCACCTAGCTTGTTGGGAACACAAAGCTTCTTTTCACTTGCAAACTCCAATCCATACATATATATGGGGTGGTACTAGCTCCAACTCGGTTTTACAGAGAAAACTGCAGGAACTTCAAACCGGCGTTAGGAAACAGACTGAGAAACCAGAGTAAAAGTTTATCCTGCTACCAGTTCCCTTTGTGCTAGATGAACGAACGTCTCTCCACATGTTCAGTTCTGAGATATAAGTGTGTGTGAAAGCCGTCCTTCAACAATCTTGTTTGGAACAGAAAGGTTCTTTTCAGTTGCAAACTCCAATCCATATATATATATGGGGAGGTACAAGCTCCAACTCGGTTTTACAGTGAAAATTGCAGGAACTTCAAACAGGCACAAGGAAACAGACTGAGAAACAAGAGTAAATGTTTCTCCTGCAACCCCTTCTCTTTGAGCTAGAGGAACAAACGTCTCTACCCATGCTCTGTTCTGAGAGATAAGTGTGTGTGAAAGCCGTCCTTCACCTAGCTTGTTGGGAACACAAAGTTTCTTTTCACTTGCAAACCCCAATCGATACATATATATGGGTAGTTACAAGCTCCAACTCGGGTTTACAGTGCAAACTGCAGGAACTTCAAACCGGCACTAGGAAACAGACTGAGAAACCAGAGTAAAAGTTTCTCCTGCAACCCGTTCCTTTTGTGCTAGATGACCGAACTTCTCTCCACATGCTCAGTTCTGGGAGATAAGTGTGTGTGAAAGCCGTCTTTAAACTAGCTTGTTGGGAACACAAAGTTTCTTTTCAGTTGCAAACTCCACTCCATACATATATATGGGGAGGTACTAGCTCCAAATCGGTTTTACATTGCAAACTGCAAGAACTTCAAACCGGCACTAGAAAACAGACTGAGAATCCAGAGTAAAAGTATCTCCTGCAACACGTTCCCTTTGTACTAGATGAAAAAACGTCTCTCCACATGCTCAGTTCTGAGAGATAAGTGTGTGTGAAAGCCGTCCTTCACGTAGCTTTTTGGGAACACAAAGTTTCTTTTCAGTTGCAAACTCCACTCCATACATATATATGGGTAGGTACTAGCTCCAACTCGGTTTTACAGTGAAAAATGCAGGAAGTTCAAACCGGCACTAGGAAACAGACTGAGAAACCAGAGTAAAAGTTTCTCCTGCAACCCATTCCCTTTGTGCTAGGTGAACGAACGTCTCTCCACATGCTCAGTTCTGAGAGATAAGTGTGTGTGAAAGCCGTACTTCAACTAGCATGTTGGGAACACAAAGTTTATTTTCACTTGCAATCTCCACTCCATAAATATATATGGGGAAGTACTATCTCCAACTCGGTTTTACAGTGAAAACTGAAGGAACTTCAAACCGGCACAAGGAAACAGACTGAGATACCAGAGAAAAAGTTCCTCCTGCAACACGTTCTCTTTGTGCTAGGTGAACGAACGTCTCTCCACATGCTCAGTTCTGAGAGATAAGTGTGTTTCAAAGCCGTCCTTAACCTAGCTTGTTGGGAACACAAAGTTTCTTTTCAGTTGCAAACTCCAATCCATACATATATATGGGGAGGTACTAGCTCCAACTAGTTTTTACAGTGCAAACGGCAGGAACTTCAACCCGGCACTAGGAAACAGACTGAGAAACCAGAGTAAAAGTTTCTCCTGCAACCCGTTCCCTTTGTGCTAGATGAACGAACGTCTCTCCACATGCTCAGTCCTGAGAGAAAAGTGTGTGTGAAGCCGTCCTTCACCTAGCTTGTTAGGAACTCAAAGTTTCTTTTAAGTTGCAAACTTCACTCCATACATATATATGGGGAGGTACTAACTCCAACTCGGTTTTACAGTGCAAAGTGCAGGAACTTCAAACCGGCACTAGGAAACAGACTGAGAAACCAGACTAAAGTTTCTCCTGCAACCCGTTCCTTTGTGCTTGATGAAAGAACGTCTCTCCACATGCTCAGTTCTGAGAGTTAATTGTGTGTGAAAGCCGTCCTTCACCAATCTTGTTGGGAACTCAAAGTTTCTTTTAAGTTGCAAACTCCAAACCATACATATAAATGGGGAGGTACTAGCTCCAACTCTGTTTTACAGTGCAAATTGCAGGATCTTCAAACCGGCACTAGGAAACCGACAGAGAAACCAGAGAAAAAGCTTCTCCTGCAACCCGTTCCCTTTGTGCTAGATGAACGAACGTCTCTCCACATGCTCAGTTCTGAGAGAAAAGTGTGTGTGAAAGCCGCCCTTCACCTAGCTTGTTGGGAACACAAAGCTTCTATTCACTTGCAAACTCCAATCCATACATATATATGGGGAGGTACTAGCTCCAACTCTGTTTTACAGAGAAAACTGCAGGAACTTCAAGCCGGCGTTAGGAAACAGACTGAGAAACCAGAGTAAAAGTTTCTCCTGCTACCAGTTCCCTTTGTGCTAGATGAACGAACGTCTCTCCACATGTTCATTTCTGAGATATAAGTGTGTGTGAAAGCCGTCCTTCAACAATCTTTTTTGGAACACAAAGGTTCTTTTCAGTTGAAAACTCCAATCCATACATATATATGGGGAAGTACTAGCTCCAACTCGGTTTTACAGTGCAAACTGCAGGAACTTCAAACCGTCACTAGGAAACAGACTTAGAACCAGAGTAAATGTTTCTCCTGCAACCTGTTCCCTTTGTGCTACATGAAAGAACGTCTCTCCACATGCTCAGTTCTGAGAGATAAGTGTGTGTGAATGCCGTCCTTCACCTAGCTTGTTGGGAACACAAAGTTTCTTTTCACTTGCAAACTCCAATCCATACATATATATGGGGAGGTACTAGCTCCAACTAGTTTTTACAGTGCAAACGGCAGGAACTTCAACCCGGCACTAGGAAACAGACTGAGAAACCAGAGTAAAAGTTTCTCCTGCAACCCGTTCCCTTTGTTCTAGATGAACGAACGTCTCTCCACATGCTCAGTTCTGAGAGATAAGTGTGTGTGAATGCCGTCCTTCACCTAGCTTGTTGAGAACACAAAGATTCTTTTCACTTGCAAACCCCACTCCATACATATATATAGGGAGGTACTAGCTCCAACTCGATATTACAGTGCAAACTTCAGGAACTTCAAACCGGCAGTAGGAAACAGACTGAGAAACCAGAGTAAAAGTTTCTCCTGCAACCCGTTCCCTTTGTGCTAGATGAACGAACGTCTCTCCACATGCTCAGTTCTGAGAGATAAGAGTGTGTTAAAACCATCCTTCACCTAGCTTGTTGGGAACACAAGTTTCTTTTCACTTGCAAACTCCACTCCATATATATATATGGGGAGGTACTAACTCCAACTCTGTTTTACAGTGAAAATTGCAGGAACTTCAAACCGGCACAAGGAAACAGACTGAGAAACCAGAGTATAAGTTTCTCCTGCAAACCGTTCCCTTTGTGCTAGATGAACGAACGTCTCTCCCCATGCTCAGTTTTGAGAGATAAGTGTGTGTGAAAGCCGTCCTTCACCTAGCTTGTTGGGAACACAAAGTTTCTTTACACTAGCATACTACATTCCATACATATAAATGGGGAGGTACTAGCTCCAACTCGGTTTTACAGTGAAAACTGCAGGAACTTCAAACCGGCACTAGGAAACAGACTGAGAAACCAGAGTAAAATATCTCCTGCAACCCGTTCCCATTGTGCTAGATGAACGAACGTCTCTCCCCATGCTCAGTTCTGAGAGATAAGTGTGTGTGAAAGCCGTCCTTCACCTAGTTTGTTGGGAACACAAAGTTTCATTTCAGTTGCCAACTCCACTCCATACATATATATGGGGAGGTACAAGCTCCAACTCGGTTTTACAGTGAAAATTGCAGGAACTTCAAACAGGCACAAGGAAACAGACTGAGAAACCAGAGTAAAAGTTTCTCCTGCAACCCCTTCTCTTTGAGCTAGAGGAACAAACGTCTCTACCCATGCTCTATTCTGAGAGATAAGTGTGTGTGAAAGCCGTCCTTCACGTAGCTTGTTGGGAACACAAAGTTTCTTTTCACTTGCAAACCCCAATCGATACATATTTATGGGTAGTTACAAGCTCCAACTCGGGTTTACAGTGCAAACTGCAGGAACTTCAAACCGGCACTAGGAAACAGACTGAGAAACCAGAGTAAAAGTTTCTCCTGCAACCCGTTCCTTTTGTGCTAGATGACCGAATTTCTCTCCACATGCTCAGTTCTGGGAGATAAGTGTGTGTGAAAGCCGTCTGTAACCTAGCTCGTTGGGAACACAAAGTTTCTTTTCAGTTGCAAACTCCACTCCATACATATATATGGGGAGGTACTAGCTCCAACTCGGTTTTACATTGCAAACTGCAGGAACTTCAAACCGGCACTAGAAAACAGACTGAGAATCCAGAGTAAAAGTTTCTCCTGCAACACGTTCCCTTTGTGCTAGATGAAAAAACGTCTCTCCACATGCTCAGTTCTGAGAGATAAGTGTGTGTGAAAGCCGTCCTTCACGTAGCTTTTTGGGAACACAAAGTTTCTTTTCAGTTGCAAACTCCACTCCATACATATATATGGGTAGGTACTAGCTCCAACTCAGTTTTACAGTGAAAAATGCAGGAAGTTCAAACCGGCACTAGGAAACAGACTGAGAAACCAGAGTAAAAGTTTCTCCTGCAACCCATTCCCTTTGTGCTAGGTGAACGAACGTCTCTCCACATGCTCAGTTCTGAGAGATAAGTGTGTGTGAAAGCCGTACTTCAACTAGCATGTTGGGAACACAAAGTTTATTTTCACTTGCAATCTCCACTCCATAAATATATATGGGGAAGTACTATCTCCAACTCGGTTTTACAGTGAAAACTGAAGGAACTTCAAACCAGCACAAGGAAACAGACTGAGATACCAGAGAAAAAGTTCCTCCTGCAACACGTTCCCTTTGTGCTAGGTGAACGAACGTCTCTCCACATGCTCAGTTCTGAGAGATAAGTGTGTTTCAAAGCCGTCCTTAAACTAGCTTGTAGGGAACACAAAGTTTCTTTTCACTTGCAAACTCCACTCCATACATATATATGGGGAGGTACTAGCTCCAACTCGGTTTTACAGTGCAAACTGCAGGAACTTCAAACCGGCACTAGGAAACAGACTGAGAAACCAGAGTAAAAGTTTCTCCTGCAAACCGTTCCATTTGTGCTAGATGAACGAACGTCTCTCCACATGCTCAGTCCTGAGAGAAAAGTGTGTGTGAAAGCCGTCCTTCACCTAGCTTGTTAGGAACTCAAAGTTTCTTTTAAGTTGCAAACTTCACTCCATACATATATATAGGGAGGTACTAGCTCCAACTCGGTTTTACAGTGCAAAGTGCAGGAACTTCAAACCGGCACTAGGAAACAGACTGAGAAACCAGACTAAAGTTTCTCCTGCAACCCGTTCCTTTGTGCTAGATGAACGAAAGTCTCTCCACATGCTCAGTTCTGAGATATAGGTGAGTGTGAAAGCCGTCCTTCACGTAGCTTGTTTGGAACACAAAGTTTCTTTTCAGTTGCAAACTCCACTCCATACATATATATGGGGAGGTACTAGCTTCAACTCGGGTTTACAGTGCAAACTGCAGGAACTTCAAACCGGCACTAGGAAACAGACTAAGAATCCAGAGTAAAAGTTTCTCCTGCAACCCGTTCCCTTTGTGCTAGATGAACGAACGACTCTCCAAATGCTCAGTTCTGAGAGATAAGTGTGTGTGAAAGCCGTCCTTCACATAGATTGTTGGGAACATAAAGTTTCTTTACAGTTGCAAACTCCACTCCATACATATATATGGGGAGGTATTAGCTCCAACTCGTTTTTACAGTGCAAACTGCAGGAATTTCAAAACGGCACTAGGAAACAGACTGAGAATCCAGAGTAAAAGTTTCTCCTGCAACACGTTCCCTTTGTGCTAGCTGAACGAACATCTCTCCACATGCTAAGTTCTGAGAGATAAGTGTGTGTGAAAGCCGTCCTTAAACTAGCTTGTTGGGAACACAAAGTTTGTTTTCACTTACAAACTCCAATCCATACATATATATGGGGAGGTACTAGCTCCAACTCGGTTTTACAGTGAAAACTGCAGGAACTTCAAACCGGCACTAGGAAACAGACTGAGAATCCAGAGTAAAAGTTTCTCCTGCAAACCGTTCCTTTTGTGCTAGATGAACGAACGTCTCTCCACATGCTCAGTTCTGAGAGATAAGTGTGTGTGAATGCCGTCCTTCACCTAGCTTGTTGGGAAAACAAAGTTTCTTTTCAGTTGCAAACTCCACTCCATACATATATATGGGGAGGTACTAGCTCCAACTAGTTTTTACAGTGCAAACGGCAGGAACTTCAACCCGGCACTAGGAAACAGACTGAGAAACCAGAGTAAAAGTTTCTCCTGCAACCCGTTCCCTTTGTGCTAGATGAACGAACGTCTCTCCACATGCTCAGTTCTGAGAGATAAGTGTGTGTGAAAGCCGTCCTTCACCTAGCTTGTTGAGAACACAAAGTTTCTTTTCACTTGCAAACCCCAATCCATACATATATATGGGGAGGTACTAGCTCCAACTCGGTTTTACAGTGCAAACTGCAGGAACTTCAAACCGGCACTAGGAAACAGACTGAGAAACCAGAGTAAAAGTTTCTCCTGCAACCCGTTCCCTTTGTGCTAGATGAACGAACGTCTCTCCACATGCTCATTTCTGAGACATAAGAGTGTGTTAAAACCATCCTTCACCTAGATTGTTGGGAACACAAGTTTCTTTTCACTTGCAAACTCCACTCCATACATATATATGGGGAGGTAGTAACTCCAACTCTGTTTTACAGTGAAAATTGCAGGAACTTCAAACCGGCACAAGGAAACAGACTGAGAAACCAGAGTATAAGTTTCTCCTGCAAACCGTTCCCTTTGTGCTAGATGAACGAACGTCTCTCCTCATGCTCAGTTTTGAGAGATAAGTGTGTGTGAAAGCCGTCCTTCAAGTAGCTTTTTGTTAACACAAAGATTCTTTACACTAGCATACTACATTCCATACATATAAATGGGGAGGTACTAGCTCCAACTCGGTTTTACAGTGAAAACTGCAGGAACTTCAAACCGGCACTAGGAAACAGACTGAGAAACCAGAGTAAAAGTATCTCCTGCAACCCGTTCCCATTGTGCTAGATGAACGAACGTCTCTCCACATGCTCAGTTCTGAGAGATAAGTGTGTGTGAAAGCCGTCCTTCACCTAGCTTGTTGGGAACACAAAGTTTCTTTTCAGTTGCTAAATACACTCCATTGTTATATATGGGGAGGTACAAGTTCCAACTCGGTTTTACATTGCAAACTGCAGGAACTTCAACCCGGCACTAGGAAACAGAATGAGAAACCAGAGTAAAAGTTTCTCCAGCAAACCGTTCCCTTTGTGCTGGATGAACGAACGTCTCTCCACATGCTCATTTCTGAGGGATAAGTGTGTGTGAAAGCCGTCCTTCACCAAATTGTTGGGAACACAAATTTCTTTTCAGTTGCAAACTTCACTCCATACATATGAATTGGGAGGTACTAGCTCCAACTCTGTTTTACAGTGAAAATTGCAGGAAATTCAAACCGGCACAAGGAAACAGACTGAGAAACCAGAGTAAAAGTTTCCCCTGCAAACCGTTCCCTTTGTGCTAGATGAACGAATGTCTCTCCACATGCTCAGTTTTGAGAGATAAGTGTGTGTGAAAGCCTTCCTTCACCTAGCTTGTTGGGAACACAAAGTTTCTTTACAGTTGCATACTCCACTCCATACATATAAATGGGGAGGTACTAGCTCCAACTCGGTTTTACAGTGAAAACTGCAGGAACTTCAAACAGGCACTAGGAAACAGACTGAGAAACCAGAGTAATAGTATCTCCTGCAACCCGTTCCCTTTGTACTAGATAAACGAACGTCTCTCCCCATGCTCAGTTCTGAGAGATAAGTGTGTGTGAAAGCCGTCCTTCACCTAGTTTGTTGGGAACACAAAGTTTCTTTTCAGTTGCCAACTCCACTCCATACATATATATGGGGAGGTACAAGCTCCAACTCGGTTTTACAGTGAAAATTGCAGGAACTTCAAACAGGCACAAGGAAACAGACTGAGAAACCAGAGTAAAAGTTTCTCCTGCAACCCCTTCTCTTTGAGCTAGAGGAACAAACGTCTCTACCCATGCTCAGTTCTGAGAGATAAGTGTGTGTGAAAGCCGTCCTTCACATAGCTTGTTGGGAACACAAAGTTTCTTTTCACTTGCAAACCCCAATCGATACATATTTATGGGTAGTTACAAGCTCCAACTCGGGTTTACAGTGCAAACTGCAGGAACTTCAAACCGGCACTAGGAAACAGACTGAGAAACCAGAGTAAAAGTTTCTCCTGCAACCAGTTCCTTTTGTGCTAGATGACCGAAATTCTCTCCACATGCTCAGTTCTGGGAGATAAGTGTGTGTGAAAGCCGTCTTTAACCTAGCTTGTTGGGAACACAAAGTTTCTTTTCAGTTGCAAACTCCACTCCATACATATATATGGGGAGGTACTAGCTCCAACTCGGTTTTACATTGCAAACTGCAGGAACTTCAAACCGGCACTAGAAAACAGACTGAGAATCCAGAGTAAAAGTTTCTCCTGCAACACGTTCCCTTTGTGCTAGATGAACGAACGTCTCTCCACATGCTCAGTTCTGAGAGATAAGTGTGTGTGAATGCCGTCCTTCACCTAGCTTGTTGGGAAAACAAAGTTTCTTTTCAGTTGCAAACTCCACTCCATACATATATATGGGGAGGTACTAGCTCCAACTAGTTTTTACAGTGCAAACGGCAGGAACTTCAACCCGGCACTAGGAAACAGACTGAGAAACCAGAGTAAAAGTTTCTCCTGCAACCCGTTCCCTTTGTGCTAGATGAACGAACGTCTCTCCACATGCTCAGTTCTGAGAGATAAGTGTGTGTGAAAGCCGTCCTTCACCTAGCTTGTTGAGAACACAAAGTTTCTTTTCACTTGCAAACCCCAATCCATACATATATATGGGGAGGTACTAGCTCCAACTCGGTTTTACAGTGCAAACTGCAGGAACTTCAAACCGGCACTAGGAAACAGACTGAGAAACCAGAGTAAAAGTTTCTCCTGCAACCCGTTCCCTTTGTGCTAGATGAACGAACGTCTCTCCACATGCTCATTTCTGAGACATAAGAGTGTGTTAAAACCATCCTTCACCTAGATTGTTGGGAACACAAGTTTCTTTTCACTTGCAAACTCCACTCCATACATATATATGGGGAGGTAGTAACTCCAACTCTGTTTTACAGTGAAAATTGCAGGAACTTCAAACCGGCACAAGGAAACAGACTGAGAAACCAGAGTATAAGTTTCTCCTGCAAACCGTTCCCTTTGTGCTAGATGAACGAACGTCTCTCCTCATGCTCAGTTTTGAGAGATAAGTGTGTGTGAAAGCCGTCCTTCACCTAGCTTGTTGGGAACACAAAGATTCTTTACACTAGCATACTACATTCCATACATATAAATGGGGAGGTACTAGCTCCAACTCGGTTTTACAGTGAAAACTGCAGGAACTTCAAACCGGCACTAGGAAACAGACTGAGAAACCAGAGTAAAAGTATCTCCTGCAACCCGTTCCCATTGTGCTAGATGAACGAACGTCTCTCCACATGCTCAGTTCTGAGAGATAAGTGTGTGTGAAAGCCGTCCTTCACCTAGCTTGTTGGGAACACAAAGTTTCTTTTCAGTTGCAAACTCCACTCCATACTTATATATGGGGAGGTACAAGCTCCAACTCGGTTTTACATTGCAAACTGCAGGAACTTCAACCCGGCACTAGGAAACAGAATGAGAAACCAGAGTAAAAGTTTCTCCTGCAAACCGTTCCCTTTGTGCTAGATGAACGAACGTCTCTCCACATGCTAATTTCTGAGGGATAAGTGTGTGTGAAAGCCGTCCTTCACCTAGCTTGTTGGGAACACAAAGTTTCTTTTCAGTTGCTAAATACACTCCATTGTTATATATGGGGAGGTACAAGTTCCAACTCGGTTTTACATTGCAAACTGCAGGAACTTCAACCCGGCACTAGGAAACAGAATGAGAAACCAGAGTAAAAGTTTCTCCAGCAAACCGTTCCCTTTGTGCTGGATGAACGAACGTCTCTCCACATGCTCATTTCTGAGGGATAAGTGTGTGTGAAAGCCGTCCTTCACCAAATTGTTGGGAACACAAATTTCTTTTCAGTTGCAAACTTCACTCCATACATATGAATTGGGAGGTACTAGCTCCAACTCTGTTTTACAGTGAAAATTGCAGGAAATTCAAACCGGCACAAGGAAACAGACTGAGAAACCAGAGTAAAAGTTTCCCCTGCAAACCGTTCCCTTTGTGCTAGATGAACGAATGTCTCTCCACATGCTCAGTTTTGAGAGATAAGTGTGTGTGAAAGCCTTCCTTCACCTAGCTTGTTGGGAACACAAAGTTTCTTTACAGTTGCATACTCCACTCCATACATATAAATGGGGAGGTACTAGCTCCAACTCGGTTTTACAGTGAAAACTGCAGGAACTTCAAACAGGCACTGGGAAACAGACTGAGAAACCAGAGTAATAGTATCTCCTGCAACCCGTTCCCTTTGTACTAGATAAACGAACGTCTCTCCCCATGCTCAGTTCTGAGAGATAAGTGTGTGTGAAAGCCGTCCTTCACCTAGTTTGTTGGGAACACAAAGTTTCTTTTCAGTTGCCAACTCCACTCCATACATATATATGGGGAGGTACAAGCTCCAACTCGGTTTTACAGTGAAAATTGCAGGAACTTCAAACAGGCACAAGGAAACAGACTGAGAAACCAGAGTAAAAGTTTCTCCTGCAACCCCTTCTCTTTGAGCTAGAGGAACAAACGTCTCTACCCATGCTCTGTTCTGAGAGATAAGTGTGTGTGAAAGCCGTCCTTCACATAGCTTGTTGGGAACACAAAGTTTCTTTTCACTTGCAAACCCCAATCGATACATATTTATGGGTAGTTACAAGCTCCAACTCGGGTTTACAGTGCAAACTGCAGGAACTTCAAACCGGCACTAGGAAACAGACTGAGAAACCAGAGTAAAAGTTTCTCCTGCAACCAGTTCCTTTTGTGCTAGATGACCGAAATTCTCTCCACATGCTCAGTTCTGGGAGATAAGTGTGTGTGAAAGCCGTCTTTAACCTAGCTTGTTGGGAACACAAAGTTTCTTTTCAGTTGCAAACTCCACTCCATACATATATATGGGGAGGTACTAGCTCCAACTCGGTTTTACATTGCAAACTGCAGGAACTTCAAACCGGCACTAGAAAACAGACTGAGAATCCAGAGTAAAAGTTTCTCCTGCAACACGTTCCCTTTGTGCTAGATGAAAAAACGTCTCTCCACATGCTCAGTTCTGAGAGATTAGTGTGTGTGAAAGCCGTCCTTCACGTAGCTTTTTGGGAACACAAAGTTTCTTTTCAGTTGCAAACTCCACTCCATACATATATATGGGTAGGTACTAGCTCCAACTCGGTTTTACAGTGCAAACGGCAGGAACTTCAACCCGGCACTAGGAAACAGACTGAGAAACCAGAGTAAAAGTTTCTCCTGCAACCCGTTCCCTTTGTGCTAGATGAACGAACGTCTCTCCACATGCTCAGTTCTGAGAGAAAAGTGTGTGTGAAAGCCGTCCTTCACCTAGCTTGTTGAGAACACAAGTTTCTTTTCATTTGCAAACTCCACTCCATACATATATATGGGGAGGTAGTAACTCCAACTCTGTTTTACAGTGAAAATTGCAGGAACTTCAAACCGGCACAAGGAAACAGACTGAGAAACCAGAGTATAAGTTTCTCCTGCAAACCGTTCCCTTTGTGCTAGATGAACGAACGTCTCTCCTCATGCTCAGTTTTGAGAGATAAGTGTGTGTGAAAGCCGTCCTTCACCTAGCTTGTTGGGAACACAAAGATTCTTTACACTAGCATACTACATTCTATACATATAAATGGGGAGGTACTAGCTCCAACTCGGTTTTACAGTGAAAACTGCAGGAACTTCAAACCGGCACTAGGAAACAGACTGAGAAACCAGAGTAAAAGTATCTCCTGCAACCCGTTCCCATTGTGCTAGATGAACGAACGTCTCTCCACATGCTCAGTTCTGAGAGATAAGTGTGTGTGAAAGCCGTTCTTCACCTAGCTTGTTGGGAACACAAAGTTTCTTTTCAGTTGCAAACTCCACTCCATACTTATATATGGGGAGGTACAAGCTCCAACTCGGTTTTACATTGCAAACTGCAGGAACTTCAACCCGGCACTAGGAAACAGAATGATAAACCAGAGTAAAAGTTTCTCCTGCAAACCGTTCCCTTTGTGCTAGATGAACAAACGTCTCTCCACATGCTAATTTCTGAGGGATAAGTGTGTGTGAAAGCCGTCCTTCACCAAATTGTTGGGAACACAAGTTTCTTTTCAGTTGCAAACTCCACTCCATACATATGAATTGGGAGGTACTAGCTCCAACTCTGTTTTACAGTGAAAATTGCAGGAAATTCAAACCGGAACAAGGAAACAGACTGAGAAACCAGAGTAAAAGTTTCTCCTGCAAACCGTTCCCTTTGTGCTAGATGAACGAATGTCTCTCCACATGCTCAGTTTTGAGAGATAAGTGTGTGTAAAAGCCTTCCTTCACCTAGCTTGTTGGGAACACAAAGTTTTTTAACAGTTGCATACTCCACTCCATACATATAAATGGGGAGGTACTAGCTCCAACTCGGTTTTACAGTGAAAACTGCAGGAACTTCAAACCGGCACTAGGAAACAGACTGAGAAACCAGAGTAAAAGTTTCTCCTGCAACCCGTTCCTTTTGTGCTAGATGACCGAACTTCTCTCCACATGCTCACTTCTGGGAGATAAGTGTGTGGGAAAGCCGTCTTTAACCTAGCTTGTTGGGAACACAAAGTTTCTTTTCAGTTGCAAACTCCACTCCATACATATATATGGGGAGGTACTAGCTCCAACTCGGTTTTACAGTGCAAACTGCAGGAACTTCAAACCGGCACTAGAAAACAGACTGAGAATCCAGAGTAAAAGTTTCTCCTGCAACACGTTCCCTTTGTGCTAGATGAAAAAACGTCTCTCCACATGCTCAGTTCTGAGAGATAAGTGTGTGTGAAAGCCGTCCTTCACGTAGCTTTTTGGGAACACAAAGTTTCTTTTCAGTTGCAAACTCCACTCCATACATATATATGGGTAGGTACTAGCTCCAACTCGGTTTTACAGTGAAAAATGCAGGAAGTTCAAACCGGCACTAGGAAACAGACTGAGAAACCAGAGTAAAAGTTTCTCCTGCAACCCATTCCCTTTGTGCAAGGTGAACGAAAGTCTCTCCACATGCTCAGTTCTGAGAGATAAGTGTGTGTGAAAGCCGTACTTCAACTAGCATGTTGGGAACACAAAGTTTATTTTCACTTGCAATCTCCACTCCATAAATATATATGGGGAAGTACTATCTCCAACTTGGTTTTACAGTGAAAACTGAAGGAACTTCAAACCGGCACAAGGAAACAGACTGAGATACCAGAGAAAAAGTTCCTCCTGCAACCCGTTCCCTTTGTGCTAGATGAACGAACGTCTCTCCACTTGCTCAGTCCTGAGAGAAAAGTGTGTGTGAAAGCCGTCTTTCACCTAGCTTGTTAGGAACTCAAAGTTTCTTTTAAGTTGCAAACTTCACTCCATACATATATATGGGGAGGTACTAGCTCCAACACTGTTTTACAGTGCAAAGTGCAGGAACTTCAAACCGGCACTAGGAAACAGACTGAGAAACCAGACTAAAGTTTCTCCTGCAACCCGTTCCTTTGTGCTAGATGAACGAACGTCTCTCCACATGCTCAGCTGTGAGAGAAAAGTGTGTGTGAAAGCCGTCCTTCACCTAGATTGTTGGTAACACAAAGTTTCTATTCAGTTGCAAACTCCACTCCATACATATATATGGTGAGGTAGTAACACCAACTCGGTTTTACAGTGAAAACTGCAGGAACTTCAAACCGGCACTAGGAAACAGACTGAGAAACCAGGGTAAAAGTTTCTCCTGCAAACCGTTCCATTAGTGCTAGATGAACGAACGTCTCTCCACATGCTCAGTTCTGAGAGAAAAATTTGTGTGAAATCCGTAATTCACCTAGCTTGTTAGGAACACAAATTTTATTTCATTTGCAAACTTCACTCCATACATATATATGGGGAGGTACTAGCACCAACTCAGTTTTACAGTGCAAACTGCAGGAACTTCAAACCGGCACTGGGAAACAGACTGAGAAACCAGAGTAAAAGTTTCCCTGCATCCCGTTCCCTTTGTGCTAGATGAACGAAAGTCTCTCCACATGCTCAGTTCTGAGAGATAAGTGTGTGTGAAAGCCGTCCTTCACCTAGCTTGTTGGGAACACAAAGTATCTTTTCAGTTGAAAACTCCACTCCATACATATATATGGGGAGGTACTAACTCAAACTCGGTTTTACAGTGAAAACTGCAGGAACTTCAAACCGGCACTAGGAAACAGACTGAGAAACCAGAGTAAAAGTTTCTCTTGCAAACCATTCCCTTTGTGCTAGAAGAACGAACGTCTCTCCACATGCTGAGTTCTGAGAGATAAGTGTGTGTGAAAGCCGTCCTTCACCTAGCTTGTTGGGAACATACAGTTTCTTTTCAGTAGCAAACCCCACTCCATACATATATATAGGGAGGTAATAACTCCTAATCGGTTTTACAGTGAAAACTGCAGGGACTTCAAACCGGCACTAGGAAACTGACTGAGAATCCAGAGTAAAATTTTCTCCTGAAAACCATTCCCTTTGTGCTAGATGAACGAAAGTCTCTCCACATGCTCAGTTCTGAGAGATAAGTGTGTGTGAAGGCCGTCCTTCACCTAGCTTGTTGGAAACACAAAGTTTCTTTCCAGTTGCATACTCCACTCCATACATATATATGGGGAGCTACTAGCTCCAACAAGGTATTACAGTGAAAAATGCAGGAACTTCAAACCGGCACTAGGAAAAAGACTGAGATACCAGAGTAAAAGTTTCTCTTTCAAAACATTCCATTTGTGCTAGATGAACGAACGTCTCTCCACATGCTCAGTTCTGAGAGATAAGTGTGTGTGAAAGCCGTCTTTCACCTAGCTTGTTGGGAACACAAAGTTTCTTTTCAGTTGCAAACTCCACTCCATACATATATATGGGGAGGTACTAGCTCCAACTCGGTTTTACAGTGCAAACGGCAGGAACTTCAAACCGGCCTAGGAAACAGACTGAGAAACCAGAGTAAAAATTTCTCCTGCAACCCGTTCCTTTGTGCTAGATGAACGAACGTCTCTCCACATGCTCAGTTCTGAGAGATAAGTGTGTGTGAAAGCCGTCCTTCACCTAGCTTGTTGGGAACACAAAGTTTCTTTTCACTTGCAAACTCCACTCCATAAATATATATGGGGCGGTACTAGCTCCAACTCGGTTTTACAGTGCAAACGGCAGGAACTTCAAACCGGCACTAGGAAACAGACTGAGAAACCAGAGTAAAAGTTTCTCCTGCAACCCGTTCCCTTTGTGCTAGATGAACGAACGTCTCTCCACATGCTCAGTTCTGAGAGATAAGTGTGTGTTAAAGCCGTCCTTCACCTAGCTTGTTGGGAACACAAAGTTATTTTTAAGTTGCAAATTCCACTCCATACATATATATGGGGAAGTACTAGCTCCAACTCTGTATTACTGTAAAAACTGCAGGAAATTCAAACCGGCAAGGGAAAACAGACTGAGAAACCAGAGTAAAAGTTTCTCCTGCAAACCGTTCCCTTTGTGCTAGATGAACGAAAGTCTCTCCACATGCTCAGTTCTGAGATATAAGTGTGTGTGAAAACCGTCCTTCACCTAGCTTGTTAGGAACACAAAGTTTATTTTATTTGCAAACTCCACTTCATACATATATATGGGGAGGTACTAGCTCCAACTCGGTTTTACAGTGCAAACTGCAGGAAATTCAAACCGGCACTAGGAAACAGACTGAGAAACCAGAGTAAATGTTTTTCCTGCAACCCGTTCCCTTTGTGCTAGATGAACATAGGTCTCTCCACATGTTCAGTTCGGAGAGATAAGTGGGTGTGAAAGCCATCCTTCACCTAGCTTGTTGGGAACACAAAGTTTCTTTTAAGTTGCAAACTCCACTCCATACATAAATATGGGGTAGTACAAGCTCCAAATCTGTTTTACAGTGAAAATTGCAGGAACTTCATACCAGAACTAGGAAAAAGACTGAGAAACCAGAGTAAAAGTTTCTCCTGCAACCCGTTCCATTTGTGCTAGATGAACGTACGTCTCTCCACATGCTCAGTTCTGAGAGATAAGTGTGTGTGAAAGCCGTCCTTCACCAAGCTTGTTGGGAACACAAAGTTTCTTTTCAGTTGCAAACTCCACTCCATACATATATATGGGGAGGTACTAGCTCCAACTCTGTTTTACAGTGCAAACTACAGGAACTTCAAACCGGCACTAGAAAACAGACGGAGAAACCAGAGTAAATGTTTCTCCTACAATCCGTTCCCTTTGTGCTAGATGAACGAACGTCTCTCCACATGCTCAGTTCTGAAGCATAATTGTGTTTGAAAGCCGTCCTTCACCTAGCTTGTTGGGAACACAAAGTTTCTTTTCAGTTGCAAACTCCACTCCATACATATATATGGGGAGGTACTAGCTCGAAATCGGTTTTACAGTGAAAACTGCAGGAACTTCAAACCGGCGCTAGGAAACATACTGAGAAACCAGAGTAAAAGTTTCTCCTGCAACCCGTTCCCTTTGTACTAGATGAACGAACGTCTCTCCACATGCTCAGTTCTGAGAGATAAGTGTGTGTGAAAGCCGTCCTTCACCTAGCTTGTTGGGAACACAAAGTTTCTTTTCAGTTGTAAACTCCACTCCATACATATATATGGGGAGGTACTAACTCCAACTCGGTATTACAGTGAAAATTGCAGGAACTTCAAACCGGCACAAAGAAACAGACTGAGAAACCAGAGTAAAATTTTCTCCTGCAACCCGTTCCCTTTGTGCTAGGTGAACGATCGTCTCTACACATGCTCATTTCTGAAAGATAAGTGTGTGTGAAAGCCGTCCTTCACCTAGCTTGTTGGGAACACAAAGTTTCTTTTCAGTTGCAAACTCCTCTCCATACATATATATGGGGAGGTAATAACTCCTACTCTGTTTTACAGTGAAAATTGCAGGAACTTCAAACAGGCACAAGGAAACAGAATGAGAAACCAGGTAAAAGTTTCTCCTTCAAACCATTCCCTTTGTGCTAGATGAACGAACGTCTCTCCACATGCTAGGTTCTGAGAGATAAGTGTGTGTGAAAGCCGTCCTTCACCTAGTTTGTTGGGAACACAAAGATTCTTTTCAGTTGCAAACTCCACTCCATACATGTATATGGGGAGGTACTAGCTCCAACACGGTTTTACAGTGCAAAATGCAGGAAATTCAAACCGTCACTAGGAAACAGACTGAGAAAAGAGAGAAAAAGTTTCTACTGCAACCCGTTCCTTTTGTGCTAGATGAACGAACGTCTCTCCACATGCTCAGTTCTGAGAGATAAGTGTGTGTGAAAGCAGTCCTTCTCCTAGCTTGTTGGGAACACAAAGTTTCTTTTCAGTTGCAAACTCCACTCCATACATATATATGGGGAGGTACTAGCTTCAGCTCGGTTTTACAGTACAAACTGCAGGAACTTCAAACCGGCACTAGAAAACAGACGGAGAAACCAGAGTAAATGTTTCTCCTACAATCCGTTCCCTTTGTGCTAGATGAACGAACGTCTCTCCACATGCTCAGTTCTGAGACATAATTGTGTGTGAAACCCGTCCTTAACCTAGCTTGTTGGGAACACAAAGTTTCTTTTCACTTGCAAACTCCACTCCATACATATATATGGGTATTTACTAGCTCCAAATCGGTTTTACAGTGAAAACTGCAGCAACTTCAAACCGGCGCTAGGAAACATACTGAGAAACCAGAGTAAAAGTTTCTCCTGCAACCCGTTCCCTTTGTACTAGATGAACGAACGTCTCTCCACATGCTCAGTTCTGAGAGATAAGTGTGTGTGAAAGCAGTCCTTCTCCTAGCTTGTTGGGAACACAAAGTTTCTTTTCAGTTGCAAACTCCACTCCATACATATATATGGGGAGGTACTAACTCCAACTCGGTATTACAGTGAAAATTGCAGGAACTTCAAACCGGCACAAGGAAACAGACTGACAAACCAGAGTAAAAGTTTCTCCTGCAACCCGTTCCCTTTGTGCTAGGTGAACGATCGTCTCTACACATGCTCATTTCTGAAAGATAAGTGTGTGTGAAAGCCGTCCTTCACCTAGTTTGTTGGGAACACAAAGTTTCTTTTCAGTTGCAAACTCCACTCCATACATATATATGGGGAGGTTATAACTCCTACTCGGTTTTACAGTGAAAATTGCAGGAACTTCAAACCGGCACAAGGAAACAGAATGAGAAACCATGTAAAAGTTTCTCCTTCAACCCATTCCCTTTGTTCTAGATGAACGAACGTCTCTCCACATGCTAGGTTCTGAGAGATAAGTGTGTGTGAAAGCCGTCCTTCACCTTGTTTGTTGGGAAGACAAAGTTTCTTTTCAGTTGCAAACTCCACTCCATACATATATATGGGGAGGTACTAGCTCCAACACGGTTTTACAGTGCAAAATGCAGGAAATTCAAACCGTCACTAGGAAACAGACTGAGAAACCAGAGTAAAAGTTTCTCCTGCAACCCGTTCCCTTTGTGCTAGATGAAGGAACGTCTCTCCACATGCTCAGTTCTGAGAGATAAGAGGGTTTGAAAGCCGTGCTTCACCTAGCTTGTTGGGAACACAAAGTTAATTTTCACTTGCAAACTCCACTCCATACTTATATATAGGGAGGTACTTGCTCCAACTTGGTTTTACAGTGAAAAGTGCAGGAACATCAACCCGGCACTAGGAAACAGACTGAGAAACCAGAGAAAAAATTTCTCCTGCAACCCGTTCCTTTTGTGCTAGATGAACGAACGTCTCTCCACATGCTCAATTCTGAGAGATAAGTGTGTGTGAAAGCCGTATATCATTAACTTGTTGGGAACACAAAGTTTCTTTTCAGAAGCAAACTCCACTCCATACATATATATGGGGAGGTACTAGCTTCAAATCGGTTTTACAGTGCAAACTGCAGGAACTTCAAACCGGCACTAGGAAACAGACTGAGAAACCAGAGTAAAAGTTTCTCCTGCAACCCGTTCCCTTAGTGCTAGAGGAACGAAAGTCTCTCCACATGCTCAGTTCTGAGAGATAAGTGTTTGTGAAAGCCGTCCTTCACCTAGCTTGTTGGGAACACAAAGATTGTTTTCAGTTGAAAACTCCACTCCATACATATATATGGGGAGGTACTAGCTCAAACTCGGTTTTACAGTGAAAACTGCAGGAACTTCAAACCGGCACTAGGAAACAGACTGAGAAACCAGAGTAAAAGTTTCTCCTGCAACCCGTTCAAATTGTGCTAGATGAACGAACGTCTCTCCATATGCTCAGTTGTGAGAGATAAGTGTGTGTGAAAGCCGTCCTTCACATAGCTTGTTGGGAACACAAAGTTTCTTTTCACTTGCAAACTCCACTCCATATATCTATATGGGGAGGTACTAGCTCCAACTCGGTTTAACAGATAAAACTGCAGGAACTTCAAACCGGCACTAGGAAACAGACTGAGAAACCAGAGTAAAAATTTCTCCTGCATCCCGTTCCCTTTGTGCTAGATGAACGAACGTCTCTCCATATGCTCAGTTCTGAGAGATAAGTGGGTGTGAAAGCCGTCCTTCACCTAGATTGTTGGGAACACAAAGTTTCTTTTCATTTGTAAATTCCACTCCTTAAATATATATGGGGAGGTAGTAACTCCAACACGGTTTTACAGTGAAAACTGCAGGAACTTCAAACCGGCACTAGGAAACATACTGAGAAACCAGAGTAAAAGTTTCTTTTGCAAAACATTCCCTTTGTGCTGGATGAACGAACGTCTCTCCACATGCTCAGTTCTGAGAGATAAGTGTGTGTGAAAGCCGTCCTTCACCTAGCTTGTTGGGAACACAAAGTTTCTTTTCACTTGCAAACTCCACTCCATAAATATATATGGGGAGGTACTAGCTAAATCTCGGTTTTACAGTGCAAACTGCAGGAAATTCAAACCGGCACTAGGAAACAGACTGAGAAACCAGAGTAAAAGTTTCTCCTGCAACCCGTTCCCTTTGTGCTAGGTGAACGAACGTCTCTCCAAATGCTCAGTTCTGAGAGATTAGTGTGTGTGAAAGCCGTCCTTCAACTAGATTGTTGGGAACACAAAGTTTCTTTTCAGTTGCAAACTCCACTCCATACATATATATGGGGAGGTATGAGCTCCAACTCGGTTTTACAGTGCAAACTGTAGGAACTTAAAAACCGGCACTAGGAAACAGACTGAGAAAACAGAGTAAAAGTATCCCCTGCAACCCGTTCCATTTGTGCTATATGAACGAACGTCTCTCCACATGCTAAGTTCTAAGAGATAAGTGTTTGTGAAAGCCGTACTTCACCTAGTTGTTGGGAACACAAAGTTATTTTTAAGTTGCAAACTCCACTCCATACATATATATGGGGAGGTACTAACTCCAACTCGGTATTACAGTGAAAATTGCAGGAACTTCAAACCGGCACAAGGAAACAGACTGACAAACCAGAGTAAAAGTTTCTCCTGCAACCCGTTCCCTTTGTGCTAGGTGAACGATCGTCTCTACACATGCTCATTTCTGAAAGATAAGTGTGTGTGAAAGCCGTCCTTCACCTAGTTTGTTGGGAACACAAAGTTTCTTTTCAGTTGCAAACTCCACTCCATACATATATATGGGGAGGTTATAACTCCTACTCGGTTTTACAGTGAAAATTGCAGGAACTTCAAACCGGCACAAGGAAACAGAATGAGAAACCATGTAAAAGTTTCTCCTTCAAACCATTCCCTTTGTGCTAGATGAACGAACGTCTCTCCACATGCTAGGTTCTGAGAGATAAGTGTGTGTGAAAGCAGTCCTTCACCTAGTTTGTTGGGAAGACAAAGTTTCTTTTCAGTTGCAAACTCCACTCCATACATATATATGGGGAGGTACTAGCTCCAACACGGTTTTACAGTGCAAAATGCAGGAAATTCAAACCGGCACTAGGAAACAGACTGAGAAACCAGAGAAAAAGTTTCTCCTGCAACCCGTTCCTTTTGTGCTAGATGAACGAACGTCTCTCCACATGCTCAGTTCTGAGAGATAAGTGTGTGTGAAAGCCGTACATCATTAACTTGTTGGGAACACAAAGTTTCTTTTCAGAAGGAAACTCCACTCCATACATATATATGGGGAGGTACTAGCTTCAAATCGGTTTTACAGTGCAAACTGCAGGAACTTCAAACCGGCACTAGGAAAAAGACTGAGAAACCAGAGTAAAAGTTTCTTCTGCAACCCGTTCCCTTAATGCTAGAGGAACGAAAGTCTCTCCACATGCTCAGTTCTGAGAGATAAGTGTTTGTGAAAGCCGTCCTTCACCTAGCTTGTTGGGAACACAAAGTTTCTTTTCACTTGCAAACTCCACTCCATATATATATATGGGGAGGTACTAGCTCCAACTCGGTTTTACAGAGAAAACTGCAGGAACTTCAAACCGGCACTAGGAAACAGACTGAGAAACCAGAGTAAAAATTTCTCCTGCATCCCGTTCCCTTTGTGCTAGATGAACGAACGTCTCTCCATATGCTCAGTTCTGAGAGATAAGTGGGTGTGAAAGCCGTCCTTCACCTAGATTGTTGGGAACACAAAGTTTCTTTTCATTTGTAAATTCCACTCCATAAATATATATGGGGAGGTAGTAACTCCAACACGGTTTTACAGTGAAAACTGCAGGAACTTCAAACCGGCACTAGGAAACATACTGAGAAACCAGAGTAAAAGTTTCTCTTGCAAAACATTCCCTTTGTGTAAGATGAACGAACGTCTCTCCACATGCTCAGTTCTGAGAGATAAGTGTGTGTGAAAGCCGTCCTTCACCTAGCTTGTTGGGAACACAAAGTTTCTTTTCACTTGCAAACTCCACTCCATACATATATATGGGGAAGTATAAGCTCCAACAGTGTTTTACAGTGAAAATTGCAGGAACTTCATACCAGAACTAGGAAACAGACAGAGAAAACAGAGTAAAAGTTTCTCCTGCAACCCGTTCAAATTGTGCTAGATGAACGAACGTCTCTCCAAATGCTCAGTTCTGAGAGATAAGTGGGTGTGAAAGCCGTACTTCAACTAGCTTGTTGGGAACACAAAGTTCCTTTTCACTTGCAAACTCCACTCCATACATATATATGGGTAGGTACTAGCTCCAAATCGGTTTTACAGTGAAAATTGCAGGAATTTAAAACCGGCACTAGGAAACAGACTGAAAACCAGAGTAAAAGTATCTCCTGCAACCCGTTCCATTTGTGATAGATGAACGAACGTCTCTCCACATACTAAGTTCTAAGAGATAATTGTTTGTGAAAGCCGTACTTCACCTAGCTGTTGGGAACACAAAGTTATTTTTAAGTTGCAAACTCCACTCCATACATATATATGGGGAGGTACTAGCTCCAACTCTGTTTTACTGTGAAAACTGCAGGAAATTAAACCCGGCAAGAGGAAACAGACTCAGAAACCAGAGTAAAAGTTTCTCCTGCAACCCGTTCCCTTTGTGCTAGATGAACGAAAGTCTCTCCACATGCTCAGTTCTGAGAGATAAGTGCGTGTGAAAAGCGTCCTTCACCAAGCTTGTTAGGAACACAAAGTTTATTTTATTTGCAAACTCCACTCCATACATATATATGGGGAGGTACTAGCTCCTACTCGGTTTACAGTTCAAACTGCAGGAAATTCAAACCGGCACTAGGAAACAGACTGAGAAACCAGAGTAAAAGTTTTTCCTGCAACCCGTTCCCTTTGTGCTAGATGAACAAAGGTCTCTCCACATGTTCAGTTCGGAGAGATAAGTGGGTGTGAAAGCCATCCTTCACCTAGCTTGTTGGGAACACAAAGTTTCTTTTAAGTTGCAAACTCCACTCCATACATATATATGGGGAAGTATAAGCTCCAACTGTGTTTTACAGTGAAAATTGCAGGAAATTCAAACCGGCACTAGGAAACAGACAGAGAAACCAGAGTAAAATTTTCTCCTGCAAACCGTTCCCTTTGTGCTAGATGAAAGAACGTCTATCCACATGCTGAGTTCTGAGAGTTAAGTGTGTGTGAAAGCCGTCCTTCACATAGCTTGTTGGGAACACAAAGTTTCTTTTCAGTTGCAAACTCCACTCCATACATATATATGGGGAGGTACTAGTTCCAACACGGTTTTACAGTGCAAACTGCAGGAAATTCAAACCGTCACTAGGAAACAGACTGAGAAACCAGAGTAAAAGTTTCTCCTGCAACCCGTTCCCTTTGTGCTAGATGAACGAACGTCTCTACACATGCTCAGTTCTGAGAGATAAGTGTGTGTGAAAGCCGTGCTTCACCTAGCTTGTTGGGAACACAAAGTTTATTTTCACTTGCAAACTCCACTCCATACTTATATAAAGGGATGTACTAGCTCCAACTCGGTTTTACAGTGAAAAGTGCAGGAACATCAACCCGGCACTAGGAAACAGACTGAGAAACCAGAGAAAAAATTTCTCCTGCAACCCGTTTCCTTTGTGCTAGATGAACGAACGTCTCTCCACATGCTCAGTTCTGAGAGATAAGTGTGTGTGAATGCCGTACATCATTTAGCTTGTTGGGAACACAAAGTTTCTTTTCAGAAGCAAACTCCACTCCATACATATATATGGGGAGGTATTAGCTCCAAATGGGTTTTACAGGGCAAACTGCAGGAAATTCAAACCGGCACTAGGAAACAGACTGAGAAACCAGAGTAAAAGTTTCTCCTGCAACCCGTTCCCTTTTTGCTAGATGAACGAACGTCTCTACACATGCTCAGTTCTGAGAGATAAGTGTGTGTGAAAGCCGTCCTTCACCTAGCTTGTTGGGAACACAAAGTTTCTTTCACTTGCAAACTCCACTCCATACATATATATGGGAAGGTACTAGCTCCAACTCAGTTTTACAGTGAAAATTGCAGGAACTTCAAACCGGCACTAGGAAACAGACTGAGAAACCAGAGTAAAATTTTTTCCTGCAACCCGTTCCCTTTGTGCTAGATGAACGAACGTCTCTCCACATGCTCAGTTCTGAGAAATTAGTGTGTGTGAAAGCCGTCCTTCACCTAGATTTTTGGGAACACAAAGTTTATTTTCACTTGCAATCTCCTCTCCTTACAAATATATAGGGAGGTTCTAGCTCCAGCTCGGTTTTACAGTGAAAAGTGCAGGAACATCAAACCGGCACTAGGAAACAGACTGAGAAACCAGAGAAAAAGTTTCTCCTGCTACCCGTTCCCTTTGTGCTAGATGAACGAACGTCTCTCCAAATGCTCAGTTCTGAGAGATAAGTGTATGTGAAAGCCGTTCTTCACCTAGCTTGTTGGGAACACAAAGTATCTTTTCAGTTGCAAACACCACTCCCTACATATATATGGGGAGGTATGAGCTCCAAATCGATTTTAAATTGAAACCTGCAGGAAATTCAAACCGGCACTAGGAAACAGACTGACAAACCAGAGTAAAAGTTTCCCCTGCAACCCGATCCCTTTGTGATAGAGGAACGAACGACTCTCCACATTCTCAGTTCTGAGAGATAAGTGTGTGTGAAAGCCGTTCTTCACCTATCGTGTTGGGAACACAAAGTTTCTTTTCACTTACAAACTCCATTGCTTAAATATATATGGGTAGGTACTAGCTCCAACTCGGTTTTACAGTGCAAACTGCAGGAACTTCAAACCGGCACTAGGAAACAAACTGAGAAACCAGAGTAAAAGTTTCTCCTGCAAACCATTCACTTTGTGCTAGATGAACGAACGTCTCTCCACATGCTCAGTTCTGAGAGATAAGTGTGTGTGAAAGCCGTCCTTCACCTAGCTTGTTGGGAACACAATGTTTCTTTCCAGTAGCAAACTGCACTCCATACAAATATATGGGGTGGTACGAGCTTCAACTCGATTTTACAGTGAAAACTGCAGGAACTTCAAACCGGCACTAGGAAACAGACTGAGAAACCAGAGTAAAATTTCTCATGCAACCCGATCCCTTTTTGCTACATGAATGAACGTCTCTCCACATGCTCAGTTCTGAGTGATAAGTGGGTGTGTAAGCCGTCCTTCACCTAGCTTGTTGGGAACACAAATTTCCTTTTCACTTGCAAACTCCACTCCATACATAATTATGGGTAGGTACGAGCTCCAACTCGGTTTTACAGTGAAAACTGCAGGAACTTCAAACCGGCACTAGGAAACAGACTGAGAAACCAGAGTAAATGTTTCTCCTGCAACCCGTTCCGTTTGTGCTAGATGAACGAACGTCTCTCCACATGCTCATTTCTGAGGGATAAGTGGGTGTGAAAGCCGTTTTTCACCTAGCTTGTTGGGAACACAAAGTTTCTTTTCACTTGCAATCTCCACTCCATACATATATATGGGTAGGTATGAGCTCCAACTCGGTTTTACAGTGAAAACTGCAGGAACTTCCAACCGGCACTAGGAAACCGACTGAGAAACCAGTGTAAAAGTTTCTCCTGCAACCCGTTCCATTTGTGCTAGAGGAACGAAAGTCTCTCCACATGCTCAGTTCTGAGAGATAATTGTGTGTGAAAGCCTCCTTCAACTAGCTTGTTGGGAAAACAAAGTTTCTTGTCAGTAGCAAACTCCATTCCATATATATATATGGGGTGGTACGAGCTTCAACTCGATTTTACAGTGAAAATTGCAGGAACTTCAAAACGGCACTAGGAAACAGACTGAGAAACCAGAGTAAAAGTTTCTCCTGCAACCCGTTCCCTTTGTGCTAGATGAACGAACGTCTCTCCACATGCTCAGTTCTGAGAGATAAGTGTGTGTGAAAGCCGTCCTTCACCTAGCTTGTTGGGAACACAAAGTTTGTTTTCAGTTGCAAACTCCACTTCATACATATTTATGGGTAGGTACGAGCTCCAAATCGGTTTTACAGTGAAAACTGCAAGAACTTCAAACCGGCACTAGGAAACAGACTGAGAAACCAGAGTAAAATTTTCTCCTGCAACCCGATCCCTTTTTGCTAGATGAACGAACGTCTCTCCACATGCTCAGTTCTGAGTGATAACTGGGTGTGTAAGCCTTCCTTCAACTAGCTTGTTGGGAACACAAATTTCCTTTTAACTTGCAAACTCCTCTGCATACATATATATGGGTAGGTACGAGCTCCAACTCGATTTTACAGTGAAAACTGCAGGAACTTCAAACAGGCACTAGGAAACAGACAGAGAAACCAGAGTTAAAGTTTCTCCTGCAACCCGTTCCATTTTTGCTAGATGAACGAACGTCTCTCCACATGCTCAGTTCTGAGAGATAAGTGTGTGTGAAAGCCGCCCTTCACCTAGCTTGTTGGGAACACAATGTTTCTTTCCAGTTGCAAACTCCACTCCAAACATATATATGGGGAGGTACTAGCTCCAACTCGGTTTTACAGTGAAAACTGCAGGAAATTCAAACCGGCACCAGGAACAAGACTGAGAAACCAGAGTAAAAGTTTCTCCTGCAACCCTTTCTCTATGTGCTAGATGAACGAAAGTCTCTCCACATGCTCAGTTCTGAGAGATAAGTGTGTGTGAAAGCCGTCCTTCACCTAGCTTGTTGGGAACACAAAGTTTCTTTTCAGTTGCAAACACCACTCCATACATATATATGGGGAGGTTCTAACTCCCACTCGGTTTTACAGTGAAATCTGCAGGAACTTCAAACCAGCACTAGGAAACAGACTGAGAAACCAGAGTAAAAGTTTCTCCTGCAACATGTTCCTTTTGTGCTAGATGAACGAACGTCTCTCCACATGCTCAGTTCTGAGAGATAAGTGTGTGTGAAAGCCGTCCTTCACCTAGCTTGTTGGGAACACAAAGTTTCTTTTCAGTTGCAAACTCCACTTCATACATATATATGGGGAGGTACAAGCTCCAACTTGGTTTTACAGTGAAAACTGCAGGAACTGGAAACGGGCGCAAGGAAACGGACTGAGAAACCAGAGTAAAAGTTTCTCCTGCAAACCGTTCCCTTTGTTCAAAGGAACGAATGTCTCTCCACATGCTCACTTCTGAGAGAAAAGTGTGTGTGAAAGCCGTCCTTCACCTAGCTTTTGGGAACACAAATTATCTTTTCAGTTGCAAACTCCACTCCATACATATATATGGGGCGGTACGAGCTCTAACTCGGTTTTACAGTGAAAAATGCAGGAACATCAAACCGGCACTAGGAACAAGACTGAGAAACCAGAGTAAAAGTTTCTCCTGCAACCCGTTCCCTTTGTGCTAGAGGAACGAACGACTCTCCACATTCTAAGTTCTGAGAGATAAGTGTGTGTGAAAGCCGTACTTCAACTAGCTTGTTGGGAACACAAAGTTTCTTTCCACTTGCAAACTCCATTCCATACATATATATGGGTAGGTACGAGTTCCAACTCGGTTTTACCGTGAAAACTGCAGGAACTTCAAACCGGCACTAGGAAACAATCTGAGAAACCAGAGTAAAATTTCTCCTGCAACACGTTCCCTTTGTGCTAGAGGAATGAACGTCTCTCCACATGCTCAGTTCTGAGAGATAAGTGTGTTTGAAAGCCGTCCTTCACCTAGCTTGTTGGGAACACAAAGTTTCTTTTCACTTGCAAACTCCACTCCATACATATATATGGGTAGGTACGAGCTCCAACTCGGTTTTACAGTGAACACTGCAGGATCTTCAAACATGCACTGTGAAACACACTGAGAAACCAGAGTAAAGTTTCTCCTGCAACCCGTTCCTTTGTCTAGACGAACGAACGTCTCTCCACATGCTCAGTTCAGAGAGATAAGTGTGTGTGAAAGCCGACCTTCACCTAGCTTGTTGGGAACACAAAGTTTCTTTTCACTTGCAAACTCCACTCCATACATATATATGGGGAGGTACAAGCTCCAACTCGGTTTACAGTGAAAACTGCAGGAACTTCAAACCTGCACTAGAAAACCGACTGAGAAACCAGTGTAAAAGTTTCTCCTACAACCCGTTCCATTTGTGCTAGAGGAACGAACGTCTCTCCACATGCTCAGTTCTGAGAGATAATTGTGTGTGAAAGCCATCCTTCAACTAGCTTGTTGGGAAAACAAAGTTTCTTTTCAGTAGCAAACTCCACTCCATACATATATAAGGGGTGGTACGAGCTTCAACTCGATTTTACAGTGAAAACTGCAGGAACTTCAAACCGGCACTAGGAAACAGACTGAGAAACCAGAGTAAAAGTTTTCCCTGCAACCCGTTCCCTTTGTGCTAGAGGAACGAACGACTCTCCACATTCTCAGTTCTGAGAGATAAGTGTGTGTGAAAGCCGTCCTTCACCTAGCTTGTTGGGAACACAAAGTTTCTTTCCACTTGCAAACTCAATTCCATACATATATATGGGTAGGTACGAGCTCCAACTCGCTTTTACAGTGAAAACTGCAGGAACTTCAAACCGGCACTAGGAAACAAACAGAGAAACCAGAGTAAAGTTTCTCCTGCAACACGTTCCCTTTGTGCTAGAGGAACGAACGTCTCTCCACATGCTCAGTTCTGAGAGATAATTGTGTGTGAAAGCCGTCCTTCAACTAGCTTGTTGGGAACACAAAGTTTCTTTTCAGTAGCAAACTCCACTCCATATATATATATGGGGTGGTACGAGCTTCAACTCGATTTTACAGTGAAAACTGCAGGAATTTCAAACCGGCACTAGGAAACAGACTGAGAAACCAGAGTAAAAGTTTCTCCTGCAAACCGATCCATTTTTGCTAGATGAACGAACGTCTCTCCAAATGCTCAGTTCTGAGAGATAAGAGTGTTGAAAGCAGTCCTTGCCTAGCTTTTTGGGAACACAAAGTTTCTTTTCAGATGCAAACTCCACTCCATACATATATATGGGGAGGTACAAGCTCCAACTCGGCTTTACAGTGAAAACTGCAGGAACTTCAATCTGGCGCTAGGAAACAGACTGAGAAACCAGAGTAAAAGTTTCTCTTGCAACACGTTCCCTATGTGCTAGATGAACGAAAGTCTCTCCACATGCTCAGTTCTGAGAGATAATTGTGTGTGAAAGCCGTCCTTCACCTAGCTTGTTGGGAACACAAAGTTTCTTTTCAGTTGCAAACACCACTCCATACATATATATGGGGAGGTACTAACTCCCACTCGGTTTTACAGTGAAAACTGCAGGAACTTCAAACCAGCACTAGGAAACAGACTGAGAAACCAGAGTAAAAGTTTCTCCTGCAACCTGTTCCTTTTGTGCTAGATGAATGAACGTCTCTCCACATGCTCAGTTCTGAGAGATAAGTGTGTGGGAAAGCCGTCCTTCACCTAGATTGTTGGGAACACATAGTTTCTTTTCAGTTGCAAACTCCACTTCATACATATATATGGGGAGGTACAAGCTCCAACTTGGTTTTACAGTGAAAACTGCAGGAACTGCAAACGGGCGCTAGGAAACAGACTGAGAAACCAGAGTAAAAGTTTCTCCTGCAAACCGTTCCCTTTGTTCTAGAGGAACGAACGTCTCTCCACATGCTCACTTCTGAGAGATAAGTGTGTGTGAAAGCCGTCCTTCACCTAGCTTGTTGGGAACACAAAGTTTCTTTCCACTTGCAAACTCCATTCCATACATATATATGGGTAGGTACGAGCTCCAACTCGGTTTTACAGTGAAAACTGCAGGAACTTCAAACCGGCACTAAGAACAAGACTGAGAAACCAGAGTAAAAGTTTCTCCTGCATCCCGTTCCCTTTGTGCTAGAGGAACAAACGACTCTCCACTTTCTCAGTTCTGAGAGATAAGTGTGTGTGAAAGCCGTCCTTCACCTAGCTTGTTGGGAACACAAAGTTTCTTTCCACTTGCAAACTCCATTCCATACATATATATGGGTAGGTACGAGCTCCAACTCGGTTTTACAGTGAAAACTGCAGGAACTTCAAACCGGCACTAGGAAACAAACAGAGAAACCAGAGTAAAATTTCTCCTGCAACACGTTCCCTTTGTGCTACAGGAACGAACGTCTCTCCACATGCTCAGGTCTGAGAGATAATTGTGTGTGAAAGCCGTCCTTCAACTAGCTTGTTGGGAACACAAAGTTTCTTTTCAGTTGCAAACTCCACTCCATATATATATATGGGGAGGTACAAGCTCCAACTCGGCTTTACAGTGAAAACTGCAGGAACTTAAATCGGCCGCTAGGAAACAGACTGAGAAACCAGAGTAAAAGTTTCTCCGGAAACCCGTTCCCTTTTTGCTAGATGATCGAACGTCTCTCCACATGCTCAGTTCTGAGAGATATGTGTGTGTGAAAGCCGTCCTTCACATAGCTTGTTGGGAACACAAAGTTTCTTTTCAGTTGCAAACCCCACTCCATAGTTATATATGGGGAGGTAGTAGCTCCAACTCGGTTTTACATTGAAAACTACAGGAACTTCAAACCGGCACTAGGAAACAGACTTAGAAACCAGAGTAAATATTTCAACAGCAACCCGTTCCTTTTGTGCTAGAAGTACGAACGTCTCTCCACATGCTCAGTTCTGAGAGATAAGTGTGTTTGAAAGCCGTCCTTCACCTAGCTTGTTTGGAACACAAAGTTTCTTTTCACTTGCAAACTCCACTCCATACATATATATGGGTAGGTACGAGCACCAACTTGGTTTTACAGTGAAAACTGCAGGATCTTCAAACATGCACCTGGAAACATACTGAGAAACCAGAGTAAAAGTTTCTCCTGCAACCCGTTCCATTTGTGCTAGAGGAACGAAAGTCTCTCCACATGCTCAGTTCTGAGGGATAATTGTGTGTGAAAGCCGTCCTTCAACTAGCATGTTGGGAAAACAAAGTTTCTTTTCACTTGCAAACTCCACTCCATACATATATATGGGGAGGTACTAGCTCCAACTCGGTTTACAGAGAAAACTGCAGGAACTTCAAACCGGCACTAAGAAACCGACTGAGAAACCAGTGTAAAAGTTTCTCCTGCAACCCGTACCATTTGTGCTAGAGGAACGAACGTCTCTCCACATGCTCAGTTCTGAGGGATAATTGTGTGTGAAAGCCTTCCTTCAACTAGCATGTTGGGAAAACAAAGTTTCTTTTCAGTATCAAACTCCACTCCATACATATATATGGGGTGGTACGAGCTTTAACTCGATTTTACAGTGAAAACTGCAGGAATTTCAAACCGGCACTAGGAAACAGACTGAGAAACCAGAGTAAAAGTTTCTCCTGCAAACCGATCCCTTTTTGCTAGATGAACGAACGTCTCTCCAAATGCTCAGTTCTGAGAGATATGTGTGTGTGAAAGACGTCCTTCACCTAGCTTGTTGGGAACACAAAGTTTCTTTCCAGTTGCAAACTCCACTCCATACATATATATGGGGAGGTACTAACTCCCACTCGGTTTTACAGTGAAAACTGCAGGAACTTCAAACCAGCACTAGGAAACAGACTGAGAAACCAGAGTAAAAGTTTCTCCTGCAACTTGTTCCTATTGTGCTAGATGAACGAACGTCTCTCCACATGCTCAGTTCTGAGAGATAAGTGTGTGTGAAAGCCGTCCTTCACCTTGCTTGCTGGGAACACAAAGTTTCTTTTCAGTTGCAAACTCCACTCCATACATATATATTGGGAGGTACAAGCTCCAACTTTTTTTTACAGTGAAAACTGCAGGAACTGCAAACGGGCGCTAGGAAACAGACTGAGAAACCAGAGTAAAAGTTTCTCCTGCTAACCGTTCCATTTGTGCTAGAGGAACGAACGTCCCTCCACATGCTCATTTGTGAGAGATAATTGTGTGTGAAAGCCGTCCTACACCTAGCCATTTGGGAACACAAAGTATCTTTTCAGTTGCAAACTCCACTCCATACATATATATGGGGAGGTACGAGCTCCAAATCGGTTTTACATTGAAAATTGCAGGAACTTCAAACCGACACTAGGAAACAGACTGAGAAACCAGAGTAAAAGTTTTCCCTGCAACCCGTTCCCTTTGTGCTAGAGGAACGAACGACTCTCCACATTCTCAGTTCTGAGAGATAAGTGTGTGTGAAAGTCGTCCTTCACCTAGCTTGTTGGGAACACAAAGTTTCTTTCCACTTGCAAACTCCATTCCATACATATATATGGGTAGGTACGAGCTCCAACTCGGTTTTACAGTGAAAACTGCAGGAACTTCAAACCGGCACTAGGAAACAAACAGAGAAACCTGAGTAAATTTTCTCCTGCAACACGTTCCCTTTGTGCTAGAGGAACGAACGTCTCTCCACATGCTCAGTTCTGAGATATAATTGTGTGTGAAATCCGTCCTTCAACTAGCTTATTGGGAACACAAAGTTTCTTTTCAGTTGCAAACTCCACTCCATACATATATATGGGGAGGTACAAGCTCCAACTTGCTTTTACAGTGAAAACTGCAGGAACTGCAAACGGGCGCTAGGAAACAGACTGAGAAACCAGAGTAAAAGTTTCTCCTGCAAACCGTTCCCTTTGTTCTAGAGGAACGAACGTCTCTCCACATGCTCACTTCTGAGAGATAAGTGTGTGTGAAAGCCGTCCTTCACCTAGCTTTTTGGGAACACAAAGTATCTTTTCAGTTGCAAACTCCACTCCATACATATATATGGGGAGGTACGAGCTCTAACTCGGTTTTACAGTGAAAACTGCAGGAACTACAAACCGGCACTAGGAACAAGACTGAGAAACCAGAGTAAAAGTTTCTCCTGCAACCCGTTCCCTTTGTGCTAGAGGAAAGAACGACTGTCCACATTCTCAGTTCTGAGAGATAAGTGTGTGTGAAAGCCGTCCTTCACCTAGCTTGTTGGGAACACAAAGTTTCTTTCCACTTGCAAACTCCATTCCATACATATATATGGGTAGGTACGAGCTCCAACTCGGTTTTACAGTGAAAACTGCAGGATCTTCAAACATGCACCTGGAAACATACTGAGAAACCAGAGTAAAAGTTTCTCCTGCAACCCGTTCCTTTGTCTAGACGAACGAACGTCTCTCCACATGCTCAGTTCTGATAGATAAGTGTGTGTGAAAGCCGTCCTTCACCTAGCTTGTTGGGAACACAAAGTTTCTTTTCACTTGCAAACTCCACTCCATACATATATATGGGGAGGTACTAGCTCCAACTCGGTTTACAGAGAAAACTGCAGGAACTTCAAACCGGCACTAAGAAACCGACTGAGAAACCAGTGTAAAAGTTTCTCCTGCAACCCGTTCCATTTGTGCTAGAGGAACGAACGTCTCTCCACATGCTAAGTTCTGAGGGTTAATTGTGTGTGAAAGCCGTCCTTCAACTAGCTTGTTGGGAAAACAAAGTTTCTTTTCAGTAGCAAACTCCACTCCATACATATATATGGGTTGGTACGAGCTTCAACTCGATTTTACAGTGAAAACTGCAGGAACTTCAAACCGGCACTAGGAAACAGACTGAGAAACCAGAGTAAATATTTCAACAGCAACCCGTTCCTTTTGTGCTAGAAGAACGAACGTCTCTCCACATGCTCAGTTCTGAGAGATAAGTGTGTTTGAAAGCCGTACTTCACCTAGCTTGTTGGGAACACAAAGTTTCTTTTCACTTGCAAACTCCACTCCATACATACATATGGGTAGGTACGAGCTCCAACTCGGTTTTACAGTGAAAACTGCAGGATCTTCAAACATGCACTAGGAAACATACTGAGAAACCAGAGTAAAAGTTTCTCCTGCAACCCGTTCCTTTGTCTATACGAACGAACGTCTCTCCACATGCTCAGTTCTGAGAGATAAGTGTGTGTGAAAGCCGTCCTTCACCTAGCTTGTTGGGAACACAAAGTTTCTTTTCACTTGCAAACTCCACTCCATACATATATATGGGGAGGTAATAGCTCCAACTCGGTTTACAGTGAAAACTGCAGGAACTTCAAACCGGCACTAAGAAACCGACTGAGAAACCAGTGTAAAAGTTTCTCCTGCAACCCGTTCCATTTGTGCTAGAGGAACGAACGTCTCTCCACATGCTCAGTTCTGAGAGATAATTGTGTGTGAAAGCCGACCTTCAACTAGCTTGTTGGGAAAACAAAGTTTCTTTTCAGTAGCAAACTCCACTCCATACATATATATGGGGTGGTACGAGCTTCAACTCGATTTTATAGTGAAAACTGCAGGAACTTCAAACCGGCACTAGGAAACAGACTGAGAAACCAGAGTAAAAGTTTCTCCTGCAACTCGATCCCTTTTTGCTAGATGAACGAACGTCTCTCCACATGCTCAGTTCTGAGTGATAAGTGGGTTTGTAAGCCGTTCTTCAACTAGCTTGTTGGGAACACAAATTTCCTTTTCACTTGCAAACTCCACTCCATACATATATATGGGTAGGTACGAGCTCCAACTCGGTTTTACAGTGAATATTGCAGGAACTTCAAACCGGCACTAGGAAACAGACAGAGAAACCAGAGTAAAAGTTTCTACTGCAACCCGTTCCATTTTTGCTAGATGAACGAACGTCTCTCCACATGCTCAGTTCTGAGAGATATGTGTGTGTGAAAGCCGTCCTTCACCTTGCTTGCTGGGAACACAAAGTTTCTTTTCAGTTGCAAACTCCACTCCATACATATATATTGGGAGGTACAAGGTCCAAATTGTTTTACAGTGAAAACTGCAGGAACTGCAAACGGGCGCTAGGAAACAGACTGAGAAACCAGAGTAAAAGTTTCTCCTGCAAACCGTTCCCTTTGTGCTAGAGGAACGAACGTCCCTCCACATGCTCATTTGTGAGAGATAATTGTGTGTGAAAGCCGTCCTACACCTAGCCATTTGGGAACACAAAGTATCTTTTCAGTTGCAAACTCCACTCCATATATATATATGGGGAGGTACGAGCTCCAAATCGGTTTTACATTGAAAATTGCAGGAACTTTAAACCGACACTAGGAAACAGACTGAGAAACCAGAGTAAAAGTTTTCCCTGCAACCCGTTCCCTTTGTGCTAGAGGAACGAACGACTCTCCACATTCTCAGTTCTGAGAGATAAGTGTGTGTGAAAGTCGTCCTTCACCTAGCTTGTTGGGAACACAAAGTTTCTTTCCACTTGCAAACTCCATTCCATACATATATATGGGTAGGTACGAGCTCCAACTCGGTTTTACAGTGAAAACTGCAGGAACTTCAAACCGGCACTAGGAAACAAACAGAGAAACCAGAGTAAATTTTCTCCTGCAACACGTTCCCTTTGTGCTAGAGGAACGAACGTCTCTCCACATGATCAGGTCTGAGATATAATTGTGTGTGAAAGCCGTCCTTCAACTAGCTTATTGGGAACACATAGTTTCTTTTCAGTTGCAAACTCCACTTCATACATATATATGGTGAGGTACGAGCTCTAACTCGGTTTTACAGTGAAAACTGCAGGAACTTCAAACCGGCACTAGGAACAGGACTGAGAAACCAGAGTAAAAGTTTCTTCTGCAACCCGTTCCCTTTGTGCTAGAGGAAAGAACGACTCTCCACATTCTCAGTTCTGAGAGATAAGTGTGTGTGAAAGCCGTCCTTCACCTAGCTTGTTGGGAACACAAAGTTTCTTTCCACTTGCAAACTCCATTCCATACATATATATGGGTAGGTACAAGCTCCAACTCGGTTTACAGTGAAAACTGCAGGAACTTCAAACCGGCACTAGAAAACCGACTGAGAAACCAGTGTAAAAGTTTCTCCTGCAACCCGTTCCATTTGTGCTAGAGGAACGAACGTCTCTCCACATGCTCAGTTCTGAGAGATAATTGTGTGTGAAAGCCATCCTTCAACTAGCTTGTTGGGAAAACAAAGTTTCTTTTCAGTAGCAAACTCCACTCCATACATATATAAGGGGTGGTACGAGCTTCAACTCGATTTTACAGTGAAAACTGCAGGAACTTCAAACCGGCACTAGGAAACAGACTGAGAAACCAGAGTAAAAGTTTTCCCTGCAACCCGTTCCCTTTGTGCTAGAGGAACGAACGACTCTCCACATTCTCAGTTCTGAGAGATAAGTGTGTGTGAAAGCCGTCCTTCACCTAGCTTGTTGGGAACACAAAGTTTCTTTCCACTTGCAAACTCAATTCCATACATATATATGGGTAGGTACGAGCTCCAACTCGCTTTTACAGTGAAAACTGCAGGAACTTCAAACCGGCACTAGGAAACAAACAGAGAAACCAGAGTAAAGTTTCTCCTGCAACACGTTCCCTTTGTGCTAGAGGAACGAACGTCTCTCCACATGCTCAGTTCTGAGAGATAATTGTGTGTGAAAGCCGTCCTTCAACTAGCTTGTTGGGAACACAAAGTTTCTTTTCAGTAGCAAACTCCACTCCATATATATATATGGGGTGGTACGAGCTTCAACTCGATTTTACAGTGAAAACTGCAGGAATTTCAAACCGGCACTAGGAAACAGACTGAGAAACCAGAGTAAAAGTTTCTCCTGCAAACCGATCCATTTTTGCTAGATGAACGAACGTCTCTCCAAATGCTCAGTTCTGAGAGATAAGAGTGTTGAAAGCAGTCCTTACCTAGCTTTTTGGGAACACAAAGTTTCTTTTCAGTTGCAAACTCCACTCCATACATATATATGGGGAGGTACAAGCTCCAACTCGGCTTTACAGTGAAAACTGCAGGAACTTCAATCTGGCGCTAGGAAACAGACTGAGAAACCAGAGTAAAAGTTTCTCTTGCAACACGTTCCCTATGTGCTAGATGAACGAAAGTCTCTCCACATGCTCAGTTCTGAGAGATAATTGTGTGTGAAAGCCGTCCTTCACCTAGCTTGTTGGGAACACAAAGTTTCTTTTCAGTTGCAAACACCACTCCATACATATATATGGGGAGGTACTAACTCCCACTCGGTTTTACAGTGAAAACTGCAGGAACTTCAAACCAGCACTAGGAAACAGACTGAGAAACCAGAGTAAAAGTTTCTCCTGCAACCTGTTCCTTTTGTGCTAGATGAACGAACGTCTCTCCACATGCTCAGTTCTGAGAGATAAGTGTGTGGGAAAGCCGTCCTTCACCTAGCTTGTTGGGAACACAAAGTTTCTTTTCAGTTGCAAACTCCACTTCATACATATATATGGGGAGGTACAAGCTCCAACTTGGTTTTACAGTGAAAACTGCAGGAACTGCAAACGGGCGCTAGGAAACAGACTGAGAAACCAGAGTAAAAGTTTCTCCTGCAAACCGTTCCCTTTGTTCTAGAGGAACGAACGTCTCTCCACATGCTCACTTCTGAGAGATAAGTGTGTGTGAAAGCCGTCCTTCACCTAGCTTGTTGGGAACACAAAGTTTCTTTCCACTTGCAAACTCCATTCCATACATATATATGGGTAGGTACGAGCTCCAACTCGGTTTTACAGTGAAAACTGCAGGAACTTCAAACCGGCACTAAGAACAAGACTGAGAAACCAGAGTAAAAGTTTCTCCTGCATCCCGTTCCCTTTGTGCTAGAGGAACAAACGACTCTCCACTTTCTCAGTTCTGAGAGATAAGTGTGTGTGAAAGCCGTCCTTCACCTAGCTTGTTGGGAACACAAAGTTTCTTTCCACTTGCAAACTCCATTCCATACATATATATGGGTAGGTACGAGCTCCAACTCGGTTTTACAGTGAAAACTGCAGGAACTTCAAACCGGCACTAGGAAACAAACAGAGAAACCAGAGTAAAATTTCTCCTGCAACACGTTCCCTTTGTGCTACAGGAACGAACGTCTCTCCACATGCTCAGGTCTGAGAGATAATTGTGTGTGAAAGCCGTCCTTCAACTAGCTTGTTGGGAACACAAAGTTTCTTTTCAGTTGCAAACTCCACTCCATATATATATATGGGGAGGTACAAGCTCCAACTCGGCTTTACAGTGAAAACTGCAGGAACTTAAATCGGCCGCTAGGAAACAGACTGAGAAACCAGAGTAAAAGTTTCTCCGGAAACCCGTTCCCTTTTTGCTAGATGATCGAACGTCTCTCCACATGCTCAGTTCTGAGAGATATGTGTGTGTGAAAGCCGTCCTTCACATAGCTTGTTGGGAACACAAAGTTTCTTTTCAGTTGCAAACCCCACTCCATAGTTATATATGGGGAGGTAGTAGCTCCAACTCGGTTTTACATTGAAAACTACAGGAACTTCAAACCGGCACTAGGAAACAGACTTAGAAACCAGAGTAAATATTTCAACAGTAACCCGTTCCTTTTGTGCTAGAAGTACGAACGTCTCTCCACATGCTCAGTTCTGAGAGATAAGTGTGTTTGAAAGCCGTCCTTCACCTAGCTTGTTTGGAACACAAAGTTTCTTTTCACTTGCAAACTCCACTCCATACATATATATGGGTAGGTACGAGCACCAACTTGGTTTTACAGTGAAAACTGCAGGATCTTCAAACATGCACCTGGAAACATACTGAGAAACCAGAGTAAAAGTTTCTCCTGCAACCCGTTCCATTTGTGCTAGAGGAACGAACGTCTCTCCACATGCTCAGTTCTGAGGGATAATTGTGTGTGAAAGCCGTCCTTCAACTAGCATGTTGGGAAAACAAAGTTTCTTTTCACTTGCAAACTCCACTCCATACATATATATGGGGAGGTACTAGCTCCAACTCGGTTTACAGAGAAAACTGCAGGAACTTCAAACCGGCACTAAGAAACCGACTGAGAAACCAGTGTAAAAGTTTCTCCTGCAACCCGTACCATTTGTGCTAGAGGAACGAACGTCTCTCCACATGCTCAGTTCTGAGGGATAATTGTGTGTGAAAGCCGTCCTTCAACTAGCATGTTGGGAAAACAAAGTTTCTTTTCAGTATCAAACTCCACTCCATACATATATATGGGGTGGTACGAGCTTTAACTCGATTTTACAGTGAAAACTGCAGGAATTTCAAACCGGCACTAGGAAACAGACTGAGAAACCAGAGTAAAAGTTTCTCCTGCAAACCGATCCCTTTTTGCTAGATGAACGAACGTCTCTCCAAATGCTCAGTTCTGAGAGATATGTGTGTGTGAAAGACGTCCTTCACCTAGCTTGTTGGGAACACAAAGTTTCTTTCCAGTTGCAAACTCCACTCCATACATATATATGGGGAGGTACTAACTCCCACTCGGTTTTACAGTGAAAACTGCACGAACTTCAAACCAGCACTAGGAAACAGACTGAGAAACCAGAGTAAAAGTTTCTCCTGCAACTTGTTCCTATTGTGCTAGATGAACGAACGTCTCTCCACATGCTCAGTTCTGAGAGATAAGTGTGTGTGAAAGCCGTCCTTCACCTTGCTTGCTGGGAACACAAAGTTTCTTTTCAGTTGCAAACTCCACTCCATACATATATATTGGGAGGTACAAGCTCCAACTTTTTTTTACAGTGAAAACTGCAGGAACTGCAAACGGGCGCTAGGAAACAGACTGAGAAACCAGAGTAATAGTTTCTCCTGCTAACCGTTCCATTTGTGCTAGAGGAACGAACGTCCCTCCACATGCTCATTTGTGAGAGATAATTGTGTGTGAAAGCCGTCCTACACCTAGCCATTTGGGAACACAAAGTATCTTTTCAGTTGCAAACTCCACTCCATACATATATATGGGGAGGTACGAGCTCCAAATCGGTTTTACATTGAAAATTGCAGGAACTTCAAACCGACACTAGGAAACAGACTGAGAAACCAGAGTAAAAGTTTTCCCTGCAACCCGTTCCCTTTGTGCTAGAGGAACGAACGACTCTCCACATTCTCAGTTCTGAGAGATAAGTGTGTGTGAAAGTCGTCCTTCACCTAGCTTGTTGGGAACACAAAGTTTCTTTCCACTTGCAAACTCCATTCCATACATATATATGGGTAGGTACGAGCTCCAACTCGGTTTTACAGTGAAAACTGCAGGAACTTCAAACCGGCACTAGGAAACAAACAGAGAAACCAGAGTAAATTTTCTCCTGCAACACGTTCCCTTTGTGCTAGAGGAACGAACGTCTCTCCACATGCTCAGTTCTGAGATATAATTGTGTGTGAAATCCGTCCTTCAACTAGCTTATTGGGAACACAAAGTTTCTTTTCAGTTGCAAACTCCACTCCATACATATATATGGGGAGGTACAAGCTCCAACTTGCTTTTACAGTGAAAACTGCAGGAACTGCAAACGGGCGCTAGGAAACAGACTGAGAAACCAGAGTAAAAGTTTCTCCTGCAAACCGTTCCCTTTGTTCTAGAGGAACGAACGTCTCTCCACATGCTCACTTCTGAGAGATAAGTGTGTGTGAAAGCCGTCCTTCACCTAGCTTTTTGGGAACACAAAGTATCTTTTCAGTTGCAAACTCCACTCCATACATATATATGGGGAGGTACGAGCTCTAACTCGGTTTTACAGTGAAAACTGCAGGAACTACAAACCGGCACTAGGAACAAGACTGAGAAACCAGAGTAAAAGTTTCTCCTGCAACCCGTTCCCTTTGTGCTAGAGGAAAGAACGACTGTCCACATTCTCAGTTCTGAGAGATAAGTGTGTGTGAAAGCCGTCCTTCACCTAGCTTGTTGGGAACACAAAGTTTCTTTCCACTTGCAAACTCCATTCCATACATATATATGGGTAGGTACGAGCTCCAACTCGGTTTTACAGTGAAAACTGCAGGATCTTCAAACATGCACCTGGAAACATACTGAGAAACCAGAGTAAAAGTTTCTCCTGCAACCCGTTCCTTTGTCTAGACGAACGAACGTCTCTCCACATGCTCAGTTCTGATAGATAAGTGTGTGTGAAAGCCGTCCTTCACCTAGCTTGTTGGGAACACAAAGTTTCTTTTCACTTGCAAACTCCACTCCATACATATATATGGGGAGGTACTAGCTCCAACTCGGTTTACAGAGAAAACTGCAGGAACTTCAAACCGGCACTAAGAAACCGACTGAGAAACCAGTGTAAAAGTTTCTCCTGCAACCCGTTCCATTTGTGCTAGAGGAACGAACGTCTCTCCACATGCTAAGTTCTGAGGGTTAATTGTGTGTGAAAGCCGTCCTTCAACTAGCTTGTTGGGAAAACAAAGTTTCTTTTCAGTAGCAAACTCCACTGCATACATATATATGGGTTGGTACGAGCTTCAACTCGATTTTACAGTGAAAACTGCAGGAACTTCAAACCGGCACTAGGAAACAGACTGAGAAACCAGAGTAAATATTTCAACAGCAACCCGTTCCTTTTGTGCTAGAAGAACGAACGTCTCTCCACATGCTCAGTTCTGAGAGATAAGTGTGTTTGAAAGCCGTACTTCACCTAGCTTGTTGGGAACACAAAGTTTCTTTTCACTTGCAAACTCCACTCCATACATACATATGGGTAGGTACGAGCTCCAACTCGGTTTTACAGTGAAAACTGCAGGATCTTCAAACATGCACTAGGAAACATACTGAGAAACCAGAGTAAAAGTTTCTCCTGCAACCCGTTCCTTTGTCTATACGAACGAACGTCTCTCCACATGCTCAGTTCTGAGAGATAAGTGTGTGTGAAAGCCGTCCTTCACATAGCTTGTTGGGAACACAAAGTTTCTTTTCACTTGCAAACTCCACTCCATACATATATATGGGGAGGTAATAGCTCCAACTCGGTTTACAGTGAAAACTGCAGGAACTTCAAACCGGCACTAAGAAACCGACTGAGAAACCAGTGTAAAAGTTTCTCCTGCAACCCGTTCCATTTGTGCTAGAGGAACGAACGTCTCTCCACATGCTCAGTTCTGAGAGATAATTGTGTGTGAAAGCCGACCTTCAACTAGCTTGTTGGGAAAACAAAGTTTCTTTTCAGTAGCAAACTCCACTCCATACATATATATGGGGTGGTACGAGCTTCAACTCGATTTTATAGTGAAAACTGCAGGAACTTCAAACCGGCACTAGGAAACAGACTGAGAAACCAGAGTAAAAGTTTCTCCTGCAACTCGATCCCTTTTTGCTAGATGAACGAACGTCTCTCCACATGCTCAGTTCTGAGTGATAAGTGGGTTTGTAAGCCGTTCTTCAACTAGCTTGTTGGGAACACAAATTTCCTTTTCACTTGCAAACTCCACTCCATACATATATATGGGTAGGTACGAGCTCCAACTCGGTTTTACAGTGAATATTGCAGGAACTTCAAACCGGCACTAGGAAACAGACAGAGAAACCAGAGTAAAAGTTTCTACTGCAACCCGTTCCATTTTTGCTAGATGAACGAACGTCTCTCCACATGCTCAGTTCTCAGAGATATGTGTGTGTGAAAGCCGTCCTTCACCTTGCTTGCTGGGAACACAAAGTTTCTTTTCAGTTGCAAACTCCACTCCATACATATATATTGGGAGGTACAAGCTCCAAATTGTTTTACAGTGAAAACTGCAGGAACTGCAAACGGGCGCTAGGAAACAGACTGAGAAACCAGAGTAAAAGTTTCTCCTGCAAACCGTTCCCTTTGTGCTAGAGGAACGAACGTCCCTCCACATGCTCATTTGTGAGAGATAATTGTGTGTGAAAGCCGTCCTACACCTAGCCATTTGGGAACACAAAGTATCTTTTCAGTTGCAAACTCCACTCCATATATATATATGGGGAGGTACGAGCTCCAAATCGGTTTTACATTGAAAATTGCAGGAACTTTAAACCGACACTAGGAAACAGACTGAGAAACCAGAGTAAAAGTTTTCCCTGCAACCCGTTCCCTTTGTGCTAGAGGAACGAACGACTCTCCACATTCTCAGTTCTGAGAGATAAGTGTGTGTGAAAGTCGTCCTTCACCTAGCTTGTTGGGAACACAAAGTTTCTTTCCACTTGCAAACTCCATTCCATACATATATATGGGTAGGTACGAGCTCCAACTCGGTTTTACAGTGAAAACTGCAGGAACTTCAAACCGGCACTAGGAAACAAACAGAGAAACCAGAGTAAATTTTCTCCTGCAACACGTTCCCTTTGTGCTAGAGGAACGAACGTCTCTCCACATGATCAGGTCTGAGATATAATTGTGTGTGAAAGCCGTCCTTCAACTAGCTTATTGGGAACACATAGTTTCTTTTCAGTTGCAAACTCCACTTCATACATATATATGGGGAGGTACAAGCTCCAACTCTATTTTACAGTGAAAACTGCAGGAACTGCAAACGGGCGCTAGGAAACAGACTGAGAAACCAGAGTAAAAGTTTCTCCTGCAAACCGTTCCCTTTGTTCTAGAGGAACGAACGTCTCTCCACATGCTCACTTCTGAGAGATAAGTGTGTGTGAAAGCCGTCCTTCACCTAGCTTTTTGGGAACACAAAGTATCTTTTCAGTTGCAAACTCCACTCCATACATATATATGGGGAGGTACGAGCTCTAACTCGGTTTTACAGTGAAAACTGCAGGAACTTCAAACCGGCACTAGGAACAGGACTGAGAAACCAGAGTAAAAGTTTCTTCTGCAACCCGTTCCCTTTGTGCTAGAGGAAAGAACGACTCTCCACATTCTCAGTTCTGAGAGATAAGTGTGTGTGAAAGCCGTCCTTCACCTAGCTTGTTGGGAACACAAAGTTTCTTTCCACTTGCAAACTCCATTCCATACATATATATGGGTAGGTACGAGCTCCAACTCGGTTTTACAGTGAAAACTGCAGGAACTTCAAACCGGCACTAGGAAACAAACAGAGAAACCAGAGTAAAATTTCTCCTGCAACTCGTTCCCTTTGTGCTAGACGAACGAAAGTCTCTCCACATGCTCAGTTCTGAGAGATAATTGTGTGTGAAAGCCGTCCTTCAACTAGCTTGTTGGGAACACAAACTTTCTTTTCAGTTGCAAAATCCACTCCATACATATATATGGGGAGGTACAAGCTCCAACTCGGCTTTACAGTGAAAACTGCAGGAACTTCAATCGGGCGCTAGGAAACAGACTGAGAAACCAGAGTAAAAGTTTCTCCGGCAACCCGTTCCCTTTTTGCAAGATGATCGAACGTCTCCCCACATGCTCAGTTCTGAGAGATATGTGTGTGTTAAAGCCGTCCTTCACATAGCTTGTTGGGAACACAAAGTTTCTTTTCACTTGCAAACCCCACTCCATAGTTATATATGGGGAGGTAGTAGCTCCAACTCGGTTTTACATTGAAAACTACAGGAACTTCAAACCGGCACTAGGAAACAGACTTAGAAACCAGAGTAAATATTTCAACAGCAACCCGTTCCCTTTGTGCTAGAGGAACGAACGTCTCTCCACATGCTCAGTTCTGAGAGATAATTGTGTGTGAAAGCCGCCTTCAACTAGCTTGTTGGGAACACAAAGTTTCTTTTCAGTTGCAAACTCCACTCCATACATATATATGGGTAGGTACGAGCTCCAACTCGGTTTTACAGTGAAAACTGCAGGATCTTCAAACATGCACCTGGAAACATACTGAGAAACCAGAGTAAAAGTTTCTCCTGCAACCCGTTCCTTTGTCTAGACGAACGAACGTCTCTCCACATGCTCAGATCTGAGAGATAAGTGTGTGTGAAAGCCGTCCTTCACCTAGCTTGTTGGGAACACAAAGTTTCTTTTCACTTGCAAACTCCACTCCATACATATATATGTGGAGGTACTAGCTCCAACTCGGTTTACAGTGAAAACTGCAGGAACTTCAAACCGGCACTAAGAAACCGACTGAGAAACCAGTGTAAAAGTTTCTCCTGCAACCCGTTCCATTTGTGCTAGAGGAACGAACGTCTCTCCACATGCTCAGTTCTGAGGGATAATTGTGTGTGAAAGCCGTCCTTCAACTAGCTTGTTGGGAAAACAAAGTTTCTTTTCAGTAGCAAACTCCACTCCATACATATATATGGGGTGGTACGAGCTTCAACTCGATTTTACAGTGAAAACTGCAGGAACTTCAAACCGGCACTAGGAAACAGACTGACAAAAAAGAGTAAATATTTCAACAGCAAACCGTTCCTTTTGTGCTAGAAGAACGAACGTCTCTCCACATGCTCAGTTCTGAGAGATAAGTGTGTTTGAAAGCCGTCCTTCACCTAGCTTGTTGGGAACACAAAGTTTCTTTTCACTTGCAAACTCCACTCCATACATATATATGGGTAGGTACGAGCTCCAACTCGGTTTTACAGTGAAAACTGCAGGATCTTCAAACATGCACTAGGAAACATACTGAGAAACCAGAGTAAAAGTTTCTCCTGCAACCCGTTCCTTTGTCTAGACGAACGAACGTCTCTCCACATGCTCAGTTCTGAGAGATAATTGTGTGTGAAAGCCGTCCTTCAACTAGCTTGTTGGGAAAACAAAGTTTCTTTTCAGTAGCAAACTCCACTCCATACATATATATGGGGTGGTACGAGCTTCAACTCGATTTTATAGTGAAAACTGCAGGAACTTCAAACCGGCACTAGGAAACAGACTGAGAAACCAGAGTAAAAGTTTCTCCTGCAACCCGATCCATTTTTGCTAGATGAACGAACGTCTCTCCACATGCTCAGTTCTGAGTGATAAGTGGGTTTGTAAGCCGTTCTTCAACTAGCTTGTTGGGAACACAAATTTCCTTTTCACTTGCAAACTCCACTCCATACATATATATGGGTAGGTACGAGCTCCAACTCGGTTTTACAGTGAATATTGCAGGAACTTCAAACCGGCACTAGGAAACAGACAGAGAAACCAGAGTAAAAGTTTCTCCTGCAACCCGTTCCATTTTTGCTAGATGAACGAACGTCTCTCCACATGCTCAGTTCTGAGAGATAAGTGTGTGTGAAAGCCGTACTTCACCTAGCTTGTTGGGAACACAATGTTTCTTTCCAGTTGCAAACTCCACTCCATACATATATATGGGTAGGTACTAGCTCCTACTCGGGTTTACAGTGAAAACTGCAGGAAATTCAAACCGGCACTAGGAACAAGACTGAGAAACCAGAGTAAAAGTATCTCCTGCAACCCGTTCCCTATGTGCTAGATGAACGAACGT